>NW_015622513.1:2034113-2341129 GCF_000836115.1 Exophiala spinifera
ACTACTACTACTACTACTACTACTACTACTACTACTACTACTACTACTACTACTACTACTACTACTACTACTACTACTACTACTACTACTACTACGACTACTCCGTATTCCATCAGGAAATACTGTATACAATCTTTGGGGGTTCCGTCAAGGGGAGGACGAAATCTGGAAGAAAGTTGGGGCTGAACTGCGAGCTACCTACGGTTACTGCTGGCAGTACGAGTAGCAAAACCCCCCGGATCCCGAGGTCCGGAAATAGCACTAACTACTGCGCGCGCACTCGTACTCGTACTCGTACCCCGTAACTAGTTAGCATTGTTCTCCTACATACGTACACAAGTGATACTGTAAATGATGCTTGCTGCGCGACTCGCTCTTCTTCACACATGACGCTTTGGTCTTTGCTTTGACACATTTTTATTTCATTCCTGCCACGGGAAAAGCTACAGCGTTGGGCCGGACAACCCTTGTTAACATAATACGCCCCATGGCTCATCCGCCTGTGCCATATTACGCCCAGTGCAGGGCTTGAAACTAACTACCTGTAGCAAGTGATCTCACACCTCTCATCTCCGTAGACCCAAGTTCGAACCCCGTTCCCTTCTTCATCTCAAAACACCAGTTGGTATCAAAAAAAAAAAAGTACTACAACCCACATGAGACATCTTCCTCCAAAACGTCCATCCAATCTCAACCTCTGGAAGCGACTCTATGTCAAAGCCGTTCCCCGAAGCCGACCATACTATTTCCTCGCCCACTGCTTTGTTGATGTATGTGAGCTTCTAACGCTCACAATGCGGAAAAGTAGAATTCAGTCATGATAGGAACCGTCATCGCTGGGTATCAAGTCGTCACAATAAACAATATACGTATAAAATTAGCGAATGTCGTGAATCGAACAGAGCTGTGGCAGGTGTTTTGTGACACCCTGTTGTTTTTGCCGCGATAAGCACCTGGCTTTTTCTCTCATCGTGCCCGGCCCACTTTCTAATAACCTCCTGTTGTACATAGGCGACGTGCTGCTCCGATTCGTCGCGCTCAAAGGTGTTGTACATGAAGCAAGGAATCCCACGTATATGACACGCCCCCGGCGTATCGGTCATGGGCCAGCATGATAATATTCCCCAAGTTGTAGCAACCTTACTCTTCCGTGTCAGAGTGGCTGGTGGTCGAGGTGTTGTCGCCCTTGTGCACCTTCTTATGACGCCTCAGATTCGACACGACAGAGAAATGTCGACCACATCCTTCGACGTCACAAGCAAACGGTTTCTCGCCAGTGTGGCTATACATGTGTGTTTGAAGAGAACTTGGCCTCGTGAAGCGTTTGTCGCACACTTTGCATTTGTGTTTCTTTTGAGTGTTCGCCGACAACTTGGAGGAGAACTGACCCATCATAGACTGAGGAGCGGGAGGTCCAATGGGCCCTCCAAGCATTTGGGTTGGGCGCGGAAGCGTGCGCGAAACCGCCATCGACTCGTAGCCTGCGTCCGAAGCGGCCGAACTATAGTCGGTCGCAGAGTCGGCCACAGAGCCGACAGAGCTCGGCGCGTAGTAAGGGTAGCCGCGACCAGACTCATTCGAAATGGACGAGTGGGCCGAGGCAGTCTGAGGGAAGCCGTACGAGTCTGTAGGGGCTCGTTGGGCACGCGCCTCGTATATGTTACGAGGAGTCAGGTCGTGTAGATTCTGGTGGCTCAGCGCGAGCATGCCCCGAGAGGCATCAAGTTCACCGAAGCTAGCATTGGCGGCACGGGAGCTGTCGACACTGTATCAAAACTGTTGTCAGAAGATTCTGGTGGCACATGCAAATGGGGATCTTGGCTTACTCGGACATCTTTCTGTGCTGATTCTGTTGTTGTTGTTGCTGCTGCTGCTGTTGCTGTTGTTGCTGGGCGGCAAGAGACTGTGCATATGTCATGGAGGTGTATGACGGCGTGTAAGACGACGTGGTTGCCGACGTGGGAGGATAAGACTGCTCATACGTCGAGCGTGGAATGTCTTGAGGGAAACTTAGCACATCCGTCCCAGAGTATCCAGTGCTAGAGTAGGCGCTACCTTGGGCCATTGACCCCGACACGGGGGGTGGTATGTGTGAATATGGCATTGACATGGTAGACCTGGAGCTTTCCGTCTTAACAGGAAAGGACGCGTTGGAGGAGCTGGTCTGATGTGACCAGGGATCGCTGAACTGCGGTGTTGTCTGCATGCTTGGATACATGTGATCGTAGCCCATGCCACCGTATTGTCGACCTTGACTATCAATGACCATCGTCATGAGGGCGGTGTTTTGGGAAGAAAGGACAACGTGGAGGCGTCAAATGGAAAAATGCCTCTGGCGAAGAATAGGTCGGACTCTGGGTGCGAAGTTGAGAGGATGATACCAGCGGTATACCGGTCCCTGAAAACGTGTCGAGACGATCCAACTCTGGTCCAGGAGATCGGCGAGTGTTATGTAGGATGTCGTGTGGAGAGACTGGGAGGTGACAAGTGCCCAATGAACGATCCACAGATGACGGATGCTGATCTATTGCTGTTGTCGTCGATAGTGTGAATTGAGCAGTGCCCCTTTGACTTTGAACCCTTTTGCTGCGGTGATGCGCAATCCTCAAACAAGCTCGGCGAACGGCAGATCGTCAGGATTGGCCGGCGGGCAATGGTTGTGATGCCTGTGGGAAGTGGTTGGGTTTCAACGGTCGTGCTCAGACGAAGATCTCAACGTTGGTCCAAATCTCCGAGGATGTGGAGGGAGATGGGTTGTTTGTTGTTACAAGGTATTCGATATGTAGTGTTTTTCTGCGGTGCGATGCGACTGGGAGGTCTGCAGTTCTTGTGCGTTGGACGGAGGAACGCTGCTCTGATATCTTTGCTGGGAGTTATGATGAAGAAACAGGTCCGTTCACACAACGGGTGGGGAATGTGAGGATAGATAAGTTGTTTGTATGAGCAGCTGTCGTCGCGGTGCCAGTGCTTGCCTCTGTAAAGTTACGTCGGTGGGAACGACCCTTAGCAGTGATCAGAACCTTGATTGACCGGCATCATCACCCTCACGGCTTGGACTGCCCTCGGGCTCTTGTTAATGCAGGGTGGTTTTAGCTCGAGATGGCAGTTGGATGGCGTTCGCAGTGGAGCGGCCGGACGGAATGTTGACTGGCAGCATACCCTGCACCAGACCGGAACTTGATGACTTTTGGTGGAGGCAGAAGGTTTTAGTAGCGGAGGGATACACAGGTCGGGGCAGGGATGAGGTCAGTAGCCTGGTCACAGGCGAGCAAGGCTAGCGTTTTGACCGGGGGCCGTGTGCGATGGAGGTTGGTCTCAGCATCCTTGCCGCAGGTCGGATGGACCCTTGGTGAGGCTTAGGGAGGAGCCAGGACGACGACGAGTACGGGGGATGCTGATTCGGAAGTGGATTGGAATGCTAGATTGAATAGGTACAGTAGTCGCCCTGTTAGAGACACGGAAATGGATAAACGGAGCATCAGAGGATTGCGAAAGGCCCAAAGCCATTGGCGCGATGACATCTACAAGTGGCGTCCTGTCCCATTCGTCTCACTGCAGGCTTCGGCAGCCACCCCGTTGTCGACCTTGCCCACTTGGTGTTGTTTGTCTCCCACTGGCAGATGCCTGCCAAGCAGAAATTTCATTGATGGAATGTGGCCGGGATACTTGTATCTTGACGGCTTGAGAGTATAATATGGCACTGGAGCGTGGAATAACGTCGACCGGCCAGAGGGAGGCAAGACAGTCGTCCAGATAACGACCGAGAGGTATTGGAGACTTGGAGTCTTGGAGGAGCGTCGCCTCTGCAGAAGCGCCCCAAGCTGCTCCGTTAGCACACGCATTAACTACAGTAGTCTTGACTCAATCACAATTCTACGCGAGCAAAGCGTGATGGGGTCGGGAGGCCATCGATCTAGCACGGCAAGGCGGTGTGTGTCCATCGACGACAAGTCTCTCTGCTGTATCCGTCCGGAGTTGACTGGGATGGGGAAGATTGAGGTGGGTTGCAGACGACAGTGCTGGCGTATGTACCGTATCGGTGGCTTACAGCCTCTACCAATCTGCCTCGAGGACTAGAGGTCTGGTGCTCTTTGTGAATTTGAGGTCGCTTCATTTTCCCCTCCGAGGGGTGGTATTCTCAACAAAGGGTCCTTGAACAAGGTTTCCATACCCTAGGGGACAGTACGTATTGAATGTACTCACAGTCCAGAGACTATTGGTGTTGCTCCAGAGCGAAGCTTCTTCGTGGCCTTCTGATTGAGCGGCAGCAGGACGGAGCACGGTAGGTGGCACAGTAGTTCTGTTTCGTTGAGGCCGCACCGTGCGCCCAATCGCTCCCATGTCCCTAATTTTGTGGCTTACAGGGGGCTCCAGTGCTGCCCCTCCCTCCCTTTCCCTTCCCCAAAGACTCGCAGAGATTAAAGGTGCCAAAAAACGCCGCTGACGCGACCTGCTTCCTGCTTCGTCTCTAGCCCGGCGCCATCTCGTTCCCTCACTTGTCGCTTCACACCGCTAAAGCACTGATTCGCAGAGATCGGTCGTTGACAAGCAGCCTTCGTTTTCTCTCGTCGGCGCTGGCCCTACTGTCAACGGTTCTCCCTAACCGTCCTCTCTCTTGGACTTCATTTTTAGGCAAACAAGTGCTGTAGGTACAGTCCAGCAGTTACTCGCCCTGGTCGCCATCCCTAGCCTTGAGCAAACTCAACCATCACACAGAGCAGAGTCTCCACACATCGAGACATTGTTTGGGTTTTGCAGTCTGGTTGTGCCGACATCCGAGCGCCTCCCCTTGGACACTACTGTGCTGTGTCGTCTACACCTTGGGAGTCTTCTGTGTCCTGTCCTGAAATTGCAACCACCCACGGAGCCTTCTGAACCACAACAAACGGTAGTGTGTAGCCTCGTCGGAGAACAAACGAGATTATGTGCATGATATCTACAGGACGTGATATCAGCTCCACGGCCGATCGCTTGTCTATCAAGCTGGGGAATAATGAGCTGGTCCCCGTGAAGTCTAAAAGCGTTGAAGCTTCCACTGCTGGTCACAGTGATTCCGCCCGCTGGCTTGGTTCTTGGTCGACAATAGTCGTAGTTCTCATGCTGCGAGGATGGACGTGGTTGGATCCCTGCAGCAAGTCCTGTTCCCACGGAAATCCCGAACAACCACCTTTCGTGGCGGACGCAGCCTGCCAGCCTCTGGACGAGTGCTTGCATCCGATGGCCTCTTGGGCCACATTTTTGCCACCCCTAATGCTGCACACTACCTGCGGAGTACTTAACTTAATCTGGTGTTGCAATGTTAGAAGCATTTGGCCCCGGGCGCGAACTCTGGCGACCTTGTCGTCAGATATGTACAGTAGGTCACACCGGCAGATGCTGTGCTGGTGCTGGTGTTGTTACTCCAGTTTTTGTGATTCGATGGCCGATCACCTTCGGCCACTGCTCAGCCTCCTTTTCTGGAACACGACCACCCAACGACCGCCAGGCCAATACCCCGTCCAATCCTTGCCAATTGAAACGCCGACCCTGCAGAGGGGTCCTGGATGAGAGGAATGCGCCGGTATAACCGTCGACGCAGGGTCTGATGAAAGTTGAGAATCCCATTAGTCGTCTCGACCTCGCTGACGTACTGGCCATCGTTAACCGCCCAGCCTCTCTTCGTGTGCCGTGCTTCACTTCATTCCAAGTCGTCGGTTCGCCACTTCGCCTTGGGCCGCCTCAGCAACGCCCTGAACGGAGTTGTCAAGGCTTCGATTAGCGGGCTGGTGGAGCGCATTCTGAAACGAAGCCAGCACTGTCCGTTCGGAACGTTATTATGATCAAGGATGTTGGTAGTGGGCCGCTTTGGCGCTCGGGTGGCGTCAAGTCCCTGCTTGGAATGCCCGCCAGAGGCCTGATCCTCGATTCCTCATAGTGGATAGCCTCAATAATCCCACCCACCGATCTCGTCGTGTCTCTTTTTCCGCCTCTACAAGGACTGGTGAAGTTGCGCCAGCAGACGTCATGCGAACTCTCTTTGGTGTTGGACTTCGCAAGACTATTGGCTTGGGCGTCGACCGGCCATCCTCAAGGGCTGGCAGTTTGCTGCAATAGCCATTCGAGTAGGGCGGTTTGTGTCCTGGCATAATTGATTGCTCTACCCATGGTCTCTGGCACAGTAACGAGTCGTCCGAATAACAGCTCGGGGCGTCACCCTCAAAGCGCCGGCCTACTGAGAGCTAGAAAGATGTCTCTTTCTTGGCTATTGCGCAAGACCGAGTCGAAGATTTAGTTCACTTCGGTGGAGGTCGATTTCTGCGCTGGTGCTTATTAGGTCGACTTTCGTCCCAATTAGGGGAAGATTAGGAGTATGAAATTAGCTCCATGGTGGTTCGCGCTGCTTTGCAGGCACTTGTAACTTGTACTATAGGCTTGCAAGTTTTGGTCCCAGTGAGCTTGTGAGAGATGAGTTTAGGGGTATCGGGGTCTCGATAGTGCTTCCCTTTTGCGGCGATGGGTTTCACTCTCAAGCTCAGGCTCAAGCCAGCTTTGCTTTCCTCATTGTGACTTCGGCAGCGACGGTGACAATCAGTCAGGCACACGCGTCAAAGCTGTTGTTCCGTGGCTTCAATCGTCAAAGTCCATGCTGAACAAGCTCCAGGGGACAGCCTATGCCACGCACCTTTCCGCTGCCTCGAGGGCCGCACTGGTGGGAATGTTCTGGCAAAGTCCTCCCTTCACCAAGACTGAGATCGTGACAATGGATGATGCGCAAGTCTCAGCTACTATCCACTGTGACCCTCTAGCAAACAATACGTCGCGATCCGATGGCGCTGTTATTGAAATTGAACTCTGGGAAGTATTCTGTGTCGTTGAGTCGATGACTCGTCAGCAATCTGCCCCGGTGTGTCCCATCAACACATCGACGATCATTGCAGATCCGGGCACGCCACATAAAATATCTCCGACCCTTTCGGTGAGTAAAGTACGAGTTCTTCTTTCCGTTTGGTCCCGCAAGTGCAGGACTGCTACAAGGTCTGTGAGACTGTGAGATTCAATCTCGCTACCACGACTCGCTAGGACAATTTCTCAGACTACAAACTAGCCGAATCGCGAACGCACTGTCCCAAAAAGCTCAGTGACTAATATCAACTATACTGTAGTCTATAGACTATGGTCTACGCGGTGGAGTTGCTGGAGCCGGAGATCATGCGCTTGTAGTATTGTACCATGTTGGGTTGTCCAAAACGCCTCCGACCTGACTGTGTCAGATCGAGCGACGAGATTAGACATCGGTGGTTTTTCGGATGCTCAGTACACAAAGACACCCTGCAAATGAATTGCAGCTGTCGCAGGTTGAGCGCCTTGCGCCTTGCATGAGAAATGATCGCGTAGCAGACAAACCGTCACTGGGGCGTCATGCAGGTGCAGCTAAAAACAACCATACAACGTCCTGTCGCCAGTGCGATCAAGGATGATCTGCTCAGCGTGCGTAGAGCGCAGGGCAAACCAACGGGCCGCGCTTTTCCTTGAGGGTGCTCCTGCACGCCGCTGTTGGAACCTATAGGGAAGCTGTCTGAGCACAAATACGCAAGTTGTTGTAAGCTTTGATATGCGATCGCGTGCCTGTTGATCAGCCACGGGCTGGGTTGATCACGTTGATCAAGATCTATGAGGCATTACTGAGTTCGATTGCCCCCCCAAAATCGTAGGCCGTGACCTGAGCGCTCCGTAAAGTACGACTCGATATAGCTCCTGAACAATACACTGCCATAAAAACCTCGTCTATGTGTCCCGGTGCAAGATAGACATTCCAGGTCTATCTGATTCTCTTCAATCGCTCCGTTTGGAAATGCAAGCGATCGTCGAATCGGTCGCTCTGTTTTGTTGTCAGCTAAAGAATCCATCTGCGTATCATGAAACTCACCTTTTCCGCAATGTTCTGAATCAATTGGTTTTGCTGTTCGACTTCTTCTCCTGTAGCACGAGCCAGTAAGTTCAAACGTTTGGCCGCTCCAGTGAGGTCGTCGAGGTTTCGATCGATTTCATCTTCCATGGCGTCATCCTCGCTGTCAGCTTCAAATTGATATTTCGCTCTTTCCGCTAGACTTTGTTTCGCTCTAGGCGCGGCTGAGGTATCATCCAGTCCTTTGAAATTTCGGTTCATTCGCTGAGTACTTTGAAACGCAGCCTCTCTTGATGCTTCTCGGGCATCTCTCTCATTATGGTGGCGTTCCATTATCTGTTCATCTCGTCGCGCCCGCCGATCCTTCGCCGTAAAAGGGTTGTTGACGTGCACCGCGAACATGCTCCGGTTCAGCGTCTTCAACTCTTTGGTTTTGTCTTCTGCGATGTTGATGTGATTATTCCCAATATCGAGGTTCCTGTCCGTATTGTGCATTCGTTCACCTTGTGCACCCAGCCTAGCAAGAGTATTCCGGCCCATCTCTTCAGCCTGGGCAGCGATCCGCAAGGCATTTCTGGTGGAAGCAACATCTTGTTGTTTCATGAACTTGATTTCTTGTTTTGTAGCCTGAATGTCCTCTTCCTCTTCCTCTTCAGCTGTGAGCTGACGATCACCATATGCTCCATAGCTCCGGTCGCCACTATCGTTATTAGAGTTGTATTGGTAGTCAGGAGGGCCACCCGGCTGGCTCTGCTGCTTTTGCTGGACACGCTCCCGGGCACCACCAAAGAGCTCGTCACGATTGGAGTCATTGTCGTAAATATTGGAAGGGCCAAGTCCACCGTAGCCGCCCTGCCGTGATGTACCACTGGGTTGCTGTACGCTGGCATAAGGGTTACCGCCACTAGCAGCACCTCCATAGCCATTCTGATTGCCAAATTTCTCTGAGCCATAGCCGCCTTGTGAAGGACCGTACTTGTTATCATATCCACCAGGCTGACCGCTGGCATATGGGTTGTCCCGGCCTTGAGACGGCCTTTGCTGTCCAGGGCCAGGCAACCCAGATTGACCCTGGAGGCCCGGTCCAGTCTGGAAGCCACCTCTTGAAGCTTGCTCTGACTGGGGTACGATCCCAGCATTCATCTTTGCTTTTGTGTATGGGTCGGCAGGGATAGCAGGTTGAGCGTAGGGGTTGTTCGTGGGAGGAGCTGGGGATTTTGATTTTGAACGGGAGCCGAAAAGGGCCAGTCTGCTAGAGTCGTCATCATTGTCACCTTTCTTGAGGCTGAACTTGCCCATTTCGGCAGATAGGAGGCAGTTGGCACTGCTTTGGAGAAGTTGAGGTGTTTGCTGAGTCTCCGAAGGGGTTCTTGTAGGCAGCAATCTGAAGGGCTCGACAGGAGTTCAAGATGAAACGTCGAGGACGTGGCTGACAAGGCGGTGCAGTCTAGACTTCTAGAACAACAAGAGTCTTATGACCTTGTCGGTCCGGCCACCGAAGGCGCCGATAAGATAAGCCCCCGCGCTTGGCAGGTCTTTCATGGAGCCTGGAGCTCCCAGTGGCCTTATTCAAACACGACGAGCATCGGCGCCAACCTCCTCCTTGAAAGTTGACACACAGTATCGGATGGATTGACACCAAGACAGCAAGTACTCGTCAGGGGTCATGGCCCCAAACATTGACAAAGAGGCTGAACACATCAAGAACAAAGCCAGAAGGGATCTTCTTGGGTTACTGGAAGGCGTACGGCTGTCACAACCCCTTTGATTCCGGGGCGACTTGCTCACCATCACCACAGGTTCGAGGAAAGAAGAATCTGGTCATCGGAAGAGACTTAACAGGCTTGTTGAGCCTGTTTGTTCAATTCCCAACCCTCAAGGAATATGGCGTAGACAAGGTCTTCGAGCTTGAAAACGGCAACACCGACTCCTCGCAGAGAAACATTGTGTACCTTGTGCACGGAGAGAAAGCCCCCTTGGTCCAAGCAGTAGCAGGTCAGTCTTGTTCTCTAATTGTCCTCGTGCATCATATTGAGCAGGATGCTGTTATACACTTGCTTCGCCCTTTTCCACCTTGCCTACCGAGATCAAAACCCTCAACGATTGCATTGCAGAGGCCATCCCATTTCTGTTCTGTATTTGATCATCACACGTATGGTTCTGACTCTGAACTTCCTGTCTTGAAGAGCAGATAAAAAAGCTTCAGAAAAGTGGCACAATCGAGCATGAGATCTCCGTAATATGGGTACCAAGAAGGACATTGGTCTCGAACAAGATTCTTGAAGATGAAGGCGTTTTGGGCGATGTCAATATTTCAGAACTGCCCCTTTACTTTCTGCCTCTGGAAGAAGATATGCTCTCTCTGGAGTTGGATGGGGCGTTTCACGATTTATACCTGGTATATGCGGCTGACCCTTATCTGCATAACCCGAGTTCTCAAGCTTACTCTGCATAGAGACATGACCCCTCACCATTATATCTCGCTTCGAAAGCTCTGATGGCCATCCAGCAGCGCCATGGTCTTTTCCCGCGTATCTTGGGAAAGGGTGACAACGCCCGAAAGCTAGCGAATCTGCTACTTCGTGGACGAAGAGAATTGGATGCTGACGAAGCTGCGACGCAGTACACAAGCATGCCGAGTACTTCCATTGAACAGCTCATCATCATTGACCGCGATGTAGACTTTGCGACTGCTCTTCTGACACAGTTGACCTACGAGGGTCTGATCGACGAGATGTTTGGGATTAAGCACAATCGAGCAGAGGTGGATTCGTCGGTAGTAGGCGCTGGCCCTCAACAGCGATCGACCCCCGGATCATCTTCAACCTCGCCACCTCCAGCTGTCCGGCAGAGCTTGAAACGTAAGATTCAACTTGATTCATCGGACCCGCTATTCGAACAATTAAGGTCTTCCAACTTTGCATTGATCGGGCCGCATCTCAACAAGATCGCTCGACGTCTCGAATCCGAGTACGAAGGTCGTCACAGCGCTCGTGGCATCAATGAGTTACGAGACTTTGTCAACAAACTTCCCGGGTTTCAACAAGAGCACCAGTCTCTTGCGCTCCATACAAACCTTGCAGACGACATGATGAAACACACACGATCGGAGACGTTCAACCGCGAACTCGAGGTCCAACAAAACGTAGCAGCCGGGACCGACCCAGTCTACCAACACGACACAATAGAAGAATTAATCGCACGAGATGCGCCACTCAGCACTATTCTCCGCCTCCTGTGCCTAGAGTCTGCCATCGCAGGCGGGCTCCGACCCAAAGACTTGGAATCCTTCCGGCGCCAGATTCTGCACGCCTATGGGTTCCAGCACCTCACCACTCTTGACGCGCTTGAAAAGATGGAACTCCTCCAGCCCCGCTCTTCTGCATCGGCACTGCTGCTCCCTGTTGGCGGTGGCGGGAGCCAGGAAAGGGGCACGAAAACGAACTACGCCTATCTCAGGAAAGAACTTCGGCTCATCGTCGACGAATACAACGAGCAGGATCCCGAAGACATCGCCTACGTGTACTCGGGCTATGCTCCGCTCAGTGTGAGGATCGTGCAGTGCATTCTACAGAAACAGTACCTCCAGACACTACACAAGTCGTCGTTGCCTCTGACGCCTTCCAGCACCGGCTGGACGGGCTTCGAGGACATACTGAAATCCGCGCGCGGCCCGACCTTCAGCCTCGCGCAGAAGGCGACCGACGAGAAGGCCGCAAAGGCGAAGGCCGCACTCGCCGGCGCAGGAGGGTGGAAGACCGTCTTCGTCATGTTTCTCGGTGGCATCACCTTTACCGAAATCGCCGCCCTCAGGTTCATTGGTCGGAAGATGGCCGAGTCAGGTCAGAGAAGGAAGATCGTCATCTGCACAACTGGCGTCATCAGTGGGAGAAGCATCATGGATGGAGTCATTGAGAAATCGCATCTGGGATCAGGTACTACCACTACTACTACTTCTGCTGCCGCTGCCTGAAGGATTCGGAGAACCATCAATCAGGTGGCATTGCTGGGTTTCGCGAATGGCTGAGCCACACCATAGACAAAAGTAATACATACATGTGTATATTCACCGCCGGTATAGACCTAGAGTCGCGTCGGGAAGTCTCTAACAGAATTGATCATGCATGTTTCCAAGGCCTAGGTACTATGCTGGTTGACCGCAAGACGAAGACAGATCTCACTGTGCGCGGGTATTGCAGGTTTTTTATGCATGGTGTGACCGATAAGTCATAAAGTAGAACTCATCATTTGATAGAGTGGAAAGCCTCATACGGAGAAAACATCATAAACATGAAAAAAGCGTCACAAATAAATACTGCTTGATCTGGCTGTGGCTTTGTTCAAACCTTTTCCCAGATCCCGCTTTCACTGCCTGCCGAGCCAAACCCCCAGACCGTCGAGGCGGCAGGGCCACGTTCAGCACTTCCACCAGAGCTATCTCTGCGCCTCTGATCATTTTGAGCGAAATGACGCACCCTCGCCTGTCGCACATCGGTCTCATCGTCCTCACGCCTTCTGTGGCCCATCATGAACGCGACGAGTCCATCCGGCATAATGCGACCGACAACATCGTAGATCCTGGCTCCAGTTCCTACAAAGACCACCCCAGGTCTCCGAGTAGCCGTCCATTCGAATCGGCCAAAGGCTTTGAAAGTCTGCGGAGGAGCTAGTGCGTCAAAAACAGCGTTGTGGAATTCCCGAGCGGAAGCGCCACGAATAAAACTGCGCTGGCCCAGTGTTTTGCGTTGCAAAGCTGCGCGCTGCGAAGAGTGCCACGGCATCAAGGCCGATGATGCCCCTGGAGTGTTCGAGGCGTGGTACGCGGACTGTGTCGGGGTCGTACGAGACGAGGTGACAGAGCCCATGTCAAAGTTACCCAGCTTGAGTTCAGAAACAGTGATGTTCGCGCTTGCTGCTTTGAGTTCCCGTTTCAGAGACGAGGCAAGCGCAGAAAGTGACGACGTCACCAGGCACTCGGGAATCTGACGGGGTGGCGATAAGGAGTTCGGGATCGAAGGATAAGCGATGACAATGGAAGCCGGGGACTTTGGATCGACGCTGTGATTCGCGAGCAATGGTAGGAATTGCTGGACTGTAAGGACTGGAGAGACCAGCCGGGTGTTGATGTTGTCAACAATGTCGCTCGGTGGTAGGAGGGCCAGGGGCCCTTCGGCATAGCCAGAACAGCCCGGGAAGACGACGATACCAGCAAGGCTCATATGGTTCTGTGTTTGAACGGGATGTGAAAGCAATTCTCGGATCGGTTCAAGATTGGGGTGCACATCTACCGCTGGGTTTGGAACAGTAGAGGTCAGGTCGATCCACAACGGGCGTAAATCAGGTTTTGCTTCTTGATGGACCAGGGAATCCTCTTCTGTCGAAGAGACGGTGACATATACCACATAACCCCGTCTTTCAAGATCAAGAGCCAGAGACCGTGTCAGAGCGTCGTGAAAGGTCGAGCACGCCAGGACCACAATCTCCTTCTTGCCGCCGTTTGGCAATTTCTTCGCCCTTCTCTTTCTAGCATGGGCCTTCTTCCTTCGGTGTATCATGAAAAGAGTTGTACCGGCAAATGCGACACAGACAGCAATGATGGTACGATTCTTCGAGACCCATGTCGTGGTCTTTTCGAGGAGGCCTTGCGGAGGTGACGGTGGGCGAGGGAAATAAGAGGGTCCGCTGGCAGGCTGTCTCGGGGGCCGTAGAGAGTCAGGTATCCAGTCTGCATTGTCGATTGCGTCGCGTATATCGGAGGCTATAGCATTGGTGTGCTTTTCGATATAGTCCGCAATGCGGCTCCCGTAGGCCGCCATATCCTGCGGGATGGACGCAAGCTGCAGACAGAGTATATCAGAACAACGTTAAAAAGAAAAGAGGGGCCCTACTCACCAAATCAAGAAACTGCTGGTCGTCGCTCGTCATGCTGGGTCAATCTCATTGTCGTCCTTACACTTCTGAAGTTGACTGCAGCCGTGGCCTGAGGGTTTCGATACTCTGCGATATACGAAGAGCCAGATGTTGACCACAGGCCAATCGGGGCGTCTAATGACGTCGATCACGTGCAGGGCTGGATTACTGTACCTGACTGTACCTTTGTACGAGTTGAGTTAGTGACTCCGCAGGCAACTCCCCGAATTCGCCTCCACCTCATCAGGCTGAGATACTTACGAATCCTCTGGTCACCGCCGTAGACAGAGGCTGGTGTTTCTGGTGCCTTCTGACCACCCCCGGTGTCCTGCACAGTGTCTTGCGCGTTTCACCCGTTTGCAATGTTCTGCATGTCTGTCACTTGAACCTGGTTTGTTGCATGGAGGAGACAAATATATCTTAGCCGGAGGTGTGCGTTGGCGGTTTTATTTATTCTCAAACGAGAGTTAATCAGGGGTACCGGTACAGCGAATCCCAACCTTTTTGCAACTTTGTGTACAGAAGCTTTCTACCGGCGGTCTCTCGTCATAATGACAGTGACTCACCCTTCGGAACTCGACCCTTTGGTCGATGAGTTCCAACATCTATCAGACAAGTCACGGCCACGCGAAGCCCTGCAGATGCTTCAGAAAATCGCCTCCATGGTCAAACCGATAATGCGCCAGCGCAACTGGCGTGTCGGCGTCTTGACCGAATTCTACCCTCGAGAAGCAAACCTCTTAGGGCTGAACATCAACGGCGGGGAGAAAATCCGCCTCCGCCTCCGGCACGCGGGTGATGATACACAGTTCCTCCCTTTCGAGAGTGTGCTGGACACAATGCTTCACGAACTTTGTCACATTGTCCACGGCCCGCATAATCAGGCTTTCAATGCCTTGTGGGATAAACTGCGTGACGAGCACGAGGCTCTCCTCCGCAAGGGCTACACGGGCGAGGGATTTCTGGGCAAGGGTAACCGCCTGGGCGGCAGGCGCATCCCGATGACCGAAATCAGACGACAAGCTCGTGCCGCCGCCGAGCGGCGTCGTGATCTCAGTAAAGGTAGTGGTCAGCGCCTGGGAGGTCAGGGCATCGTGCGCGGCCAGAATGCAAGGGAGATCATTGCTGCGGCCGCAGAAAAACGCTTACGTATCGAACGAGGCTGCGGCAGCGCGACGGACCAAGGGGCCCAGCTTGCAAGGGGGAAGGACAAGGTCACCACCACCAAGGCAGACAAGCAGGACGAGAACGACGCTGCGCTCATGCAAGCCTTCATCGATCTCATCCAAGAGGAAGAAAGTGAGCTGTTCGGCAAGGATTACTTCCCCCCCAGTCAAGAGAATCCCGCAGGCATACGCGGAGCTACATCCCCACCAGGCTTGCGGACGAGTATGCTCCCGAAGACGCTTGACGCCAAAGCCCTACGTGAACAGCAAATGCAAATCGAACGACAACTCCGCGAGACAAAGAAGAACGAGGCCGAGAGAGATGTCTTGCGAGACGATGCCGATGCCCCCAAACAATCCATCAAAAGACCAACAGAGCCTGAGCCCGAGCCCGAGCCCGAGCCCGAAGCAGACACATGGACATGTGAAATTTGCACTCTCGTCAACCCGATGCAATACCTCATGTGCGGAGCCTGCGAGACGGAGCGGCCAGCCATATACGCACAGCAGCCGGCCCTCCCGCCTTTAGTGTCATCTCGCGGTCGGCCCAAACCCCAGACAACCGCGTCCACCCGGTCCAAAGCCCACGACCACACAACCCTCAAGCCTCGTCTGTCAAGCGCGGAAGCACTTGCAAAGTTTGATTCTCAGGCCAACGCAAAAGCGCAATCCAGGCCGGTCGGGTGGATGTGCCACGGCTGTGGCAATTGGATGGAGAGCCAGTGGTGGACGTGTTCGAGCTGTGGGCGCATTAAGACGAGTTCTTGATCTTTGAAGGGGCCATTGTTCACACCTGCATCCGTTTTACCGTGTGCACAAAGTCTTCCAAGAACTGTTTCTTCGAGCAGCAGAGAGAAGAATGGAGCCTACCTCGGGGAAAAGAGGTTATTTGCCTCTCCTGTGATCAGCCAGATGAGCTCTCATCCTGACCTACCTTACACACTGCTCGCCCGAGGGGAAGCGCTTGGGTAGTTAGATCTTTGTTTCATCGGGATCGAAAACGAATGATTGAAGAAACGAGATCATGACGTGAAATGAAATGTTATTACAGTTACGACGGCCAGCAGATCCATGAGATGATCCGGCAACTTTCGCCTTCCGTACACTTGGAACAGATAGGTATGAGAAGCATTGTCTTTGATTTTTGGGCCGGCTCTTGCACAGTGAGTGTATGATATAGTGTGAGATGGGTCTCCTAATGCCGCTCCTGGGTCAGTGATGATGAGTGGCCAACTGCATGAATACTTTAGACCACAGTCCCCGGGTTGCAGATGATGCGGTGCATATTTCCACCTGCGTTGACTGAAAGGGGAAAGTTCAGCAGCATGGGGTATTAGTTTACTTCCCCGAGGGGTAGGTCACAGCCGATGTTACGCTAGGTACTCTTCGTATGCGTCGAATCTGTCGAGGACTTTTCTCTCGCAAAAGACAGTCAATGGATCGGAGCACTCGAAGACGCACATTCTTCCAGGATAGCTTCGTGTATATCTTTGGCCTCAAAGGGACCATAGGCTATTCAAGTCGCAATAGAAAAAGTATGGTGGATCGGTCTTCATTGAGAAATGCATAAAAACGACTAGCGAGGGAAGGGGAACATGGGGGTCTCAAAACGAAAACGTGATCATCCTTCCATCAAGCGACACAATCAGTTCATCCAGCTCCAGCTCGGGTGTCAAAATCGCCCTTCGCGCGTAACTTTCGTTCCTTGGCTTTCTCCTATAGCTGCTTGCACTATCACCAATGCGCTCCACTATGAACTGTTGTAGGAATATCTTGGAGTACGAGGACGAACTATCCACATGCTCTTCGTGAGTTCGTGCGTGTTTCCATCAGTAAGCCAAGACAACAGAGCAGGGAACATAAAGATGAGAATGAAAACATGATATTTGGCCATCTCTTGCCTGGCGCGCCGCCCCTGCAACCGAAGAAGAGCGTGCTTATTCATCCTGGAAGAATCTGTTCATGCAATATTAGAACCAGCTTACTGGACGTATAGGGTCAACAAAAGAAATACTTACCGCATGATGGCCTTGATACCTCTAGATCCAAGACCATGTGGGGGATAAGCGATCCAGATGGGATCAGCCACCGCGCCCATCTTCTCTCTGAATTCGGACTTTCTTGCAAGGTTGAATTGCTTGACGATAGCATCATAGGTAGCCTGCAGCATTTTCACTTTGGCACCGCTCATGTGATGACCCGGAGTCAAATGATTGGCGGCACCTCCACCGAAGGTGACAGTATTGACACCGGCGTTTGCAGCTGCGGCAAGGGCGTGGGTGGTAATGTACTCGATAGTACCCGACGGTGCACCTGGGAAATCGAGAGTGTACTTGGCTTGCCAACCTTTGCGAGGGGCGAGCATAGCCATTACGGCGATGCCGCAAAGTTTGCCTTCCTTATCTTCGGCAATGAAGTACCTTCTGTGCTTCTCGTCTCTGAACAAGTCAATGTTGGACAGGTGAATTTGTGTACCTTTACGATTAGCAAGCCAGTCTTTTACCCTGGCGTTGGCACGTTCCTTAATCGATTCCGGAACAGGCTCCTTTGGATCAAGATCAGTAATCTTGACACCGTCGCTCTGGGCTTTGCGAATCTTCCTGGCGACTTCAGGGTCTGATTCCGCGGACTTCTTGTGTGGATCGACACGTTCTTCAGCGACACACGAGAGGGTCTTCCATCCTAGTCTTTCACCAAGAACCTCTTCCATCTCTGGACTGATGAGGAGCCAAAGAGGCTTTAGACGCGTTTCCTTCTTCAACCATTGAAGGAAAGAAACAACGATGCGATAGTACTGTCTGGGGTCGCACAGTGGGTCACCAGGAAGAATAGCATAATGGCCTTCAGGAACATAGGCCACGGCGGCGCCGGTGTCTGCATGACGCCAGATCTTGTATCGTTCGTCGCCCCAGGAAGTTGATGTAGCGTCACCATAGTTTGCAACAAGATCATAGAGATCTGGCATTTTCCGGTCTTCCACTGCAACCTCTCGGCCGCGTTCTTGACGCCACACGGGATTGAGTGTGTCAGCCTCTGGATGTCTGAGCTTCTCGACTTGTGGCTTGGCAGGGAATGACTTGGGATCTCTGTGAAAGAGTGAGGCGAGACGAATGTTGCCCAACTTCAGAATGAGCATAACAATTCGTTCGAGACCAACACCGCAGCCAGCGTGAGGAGGAGCACCCCACTTGAATCCTTCCATGTACTCGGCCATGTCGTCTGGGTCAATGCCAACCATGCGCATGTTGTCCTCGAGCAATTGTGACTCGTGGATACGCTGGCCACCTGAAATGATTTCTTGTCCTCGAACGAACACGTCGAAGGAGTTGGTGTACCGTGGGTCGTTGGCATCTGGCATGGTGTAGAAAGGACGAGCGGATCTCGGGAATTTATCCAAGATGTAGTAATCGGTCTTGTATTTCTCCTTCATGAGTTCACCAAGCCTGATCTCATCTCGAGTTGACAAATCTTCGAGTGGGCTGACTGGTTCTCCGTCCTCATTGAGCCAACCGGAATCTGTCAAGAGCTGGACGGCGTCTTTGAACGGAATTCGAGGAGTCTCATCCAGCCAGACGAGATCCTCGCTGGGGAACTGCTCTTTGATAATTTCCACCTCGGTACGATACTTGGTATAGATGCCAGAGAAGATACCCTTCAGGACTGTATCGATGACATCCATCATCTCATGATAATGCTCCTCAATGGCCATTTCCAAGTCGAGGCCAGTATATTCAGTCAAATGACGGTGAGTGTTAGAATTCTCGGCTCTAAAGACAGCACCAATTTCATAAACTCGTTCAAAATCGGACGCAACTGCCATCTGCTTGGCAAGCTGAGGAGACTGTGCTAGGAAAGCTGGTCGACCAAAGTAGTTAACTTTGAAGACGGAGGCGCCAGATTCGGTGGCAGCGCCTTGCAGTTTTGGGGTGTGGATTTCGATGAAGCGTTGTTCGTCAAGAGCAGTGCGGAACAAATTACCCACGGCGGCTTGGATACGGAAGATGGAATGCGAGGTAGCGGTTCGCAAGTCCATAATTCGGTTGGCGAGTCTGACTCGATCAGGGATCAAAGTTTGACGGCCATCCACCTTTTGATCATCGTCAAAGATGGTCAATTCAGCCTCCTGAACGGAGAATGGGACTAAGGAAAGGTGAGTAAGAGTTTCACAGGCGGATCTGACAGACACATACCAGGCTCATCACGCTTGACAATGACATGGAGGTCAGTAACATGGACTTCCATAGTATGAATCGACGCAGACTTGACAGGGATTTGCGGCTTTTGCAGAACTCCTTTGACCAGCATAATGTTGCCGGTGCGGAGATGTTCAGCCCAGTGGATCATGATTGCAGAGACCTTGCCCGGCGACTCTACGAGGACACCCTGTATGGTGGAAATCTGCTGTCTGAAGATGAGGAAGACCAGTTTAGCACCCATGTTACGAACATGGTGCAATCTGCATCGGAAGGAGATCTCTCGTCCAACCATCTCCTCAGTGATGGTACTGATATCGAGGCGTTCCGAGGTCCCTCGAGTGGTAGATTGCATCAATGGCAGCTCGCCATAGCGAGCCTTCATCTCGGGCGTCTCAGTCTTCGCAGCTTCTTCCAATCTCTTTTTGATCCGTTCTTCTGAATCATCACGAGACTCTAGACTCAACTTTGACTTTTGTTCCTTCTTCTTTTGCTTCGCAATGGCACGTTTCTGAGCATTCTTACTCAAGCCATCGCTGTCCAAGTCGCTCATGTCAGATTCATTTTCGCTGGAGGTGTAGTCTTTGTCACCGAGGTGAAGAAACTGGGCTAGAGACCGACGGTGAGGTCCGGGACTTTGAGAGGAGACTGGTGAAAACTCGCCGCTAGCCCGCGGCGAGTCAGTCCCCAGAGTCGGCACACGTTTCGAGATCTTCTTAAGGACCGACATTGTTGCGACCAACGGGGCTGAACTCGACGAAGACAGGCGTATTGAACGAAAGCTTCACCAGGTGTCTCACACAGGGGCGAGGTGATGGAACTGTGAAGCTGCGACAGGGCCCTTTTCCTGTATGCAGAATTGCTGTCAAGATGCCTTGATTACGTGTTGCTGGATGATCAATATCAGGACTAGGGTGTTTCGCATGCAAGGCTTCTTGCCAAACAATCGGACACAGGTGAGGGACTCTGCGAGCTAGGAATTGGACAGGATGATCTTTTGGCAAAGTGTTTCCAGTCAGCGCCGACGTACACCTTGATGGCTGCGCTGATGCGGGGAGGCTGGTGCAGTATACTCGGCCGCCCTGCAAACGATGGAAGATAGCGAACAACTCGACCGCGGGGAGTAGCGCACTGACTGATGCGGCCGCAAACACAAGATTCAAGAAAATACTTGGGCCACAGGCAAACAGCGAGCTACGGGCAAGAGGGAGTTGGAAGAGGATTGAGGGTGGAACGGCAAGGCCGGATAGGACAACCACCTCATGGACGATCCTAACGGGAGAGCGAGAAGGTTAGCACGCTTAGTCATGAGGGGTAAAACACTACCACCGGGGCCAATCGGATGCCATGTCCTCGTTGCCTGATAAGTGACGTTTTCATTTCTATCTGTCCACTTTGTGCTCATTGATCCCGTACTCGTATATAAGCACTGGGTGGCTTTTTTAACCTCAAGCGGCTTGCCATGTCTAGTCGTAGTACTCCGTAGGATTGGAGGGGCAGTTGTGCCATGAAAATTCGTTGCTGAGTCACCGTATTCGGTAGTGCTCTGTGACCGTAGCTGCACATGGAAATGCTGTCTCTTGTGGCATAATTGAGACGTAACTTGAGTAACCGGATGGCTGGGATCCCGTTCAGTAAATTGGGTCCAACGTCAGTCCAAGGGGGGCCGAGCACGGCGCCCTCAGAGGGAAAAGGGTCAATCCTGGCTTGGATGAAACACCGCTGACTCAGAAGCGCTCAATCAATGTCGCGACATTTCCAGCTCGAAGAACACAAGATGGGTGAAAGAAAGATAATACTGTGCGGACACTATACGGAGTACGCGAGCTATATAATCAGACACGGAGTATGTGCGCATCCTCGCAACACAGCCCCTCAAGCAGAAGCTGCGAAATTGATCTTCCGGATCATGTCATGTCATCAACCAGAGTCGATTGGATGACTGATTACATAGTGACGGCGACCGCGACCTCGATTACCCCTTGGCCAAGCATCAGACAAGCATGAGGACGCGTATGCAGCAGAGTCTTCTATATCGACTGGAGCTTTGCGTGATATCAACAGTGACGGTACTCGACATCAAACAGTAGAAGAGAATGAGCGGCAAAGGGCTATAAACGTCGATCGGAAACGTAGCATGATACCATTGCGGGTGAGTGTGTGAACAGCTCGTCTAGGCGCCGAGAGGGAGTCTGGGAGGGCAACTCGCCCTTGAGACAAAGCCTATCGGTGCTTCTGATAGGGGACACTCCAGTTAAAGGCCACCAAGCCTGCGGCGCTTTTAGGCTCCCAAGACCCTGCAGGAGCCAGAGAACCGCAGTGTCTGATTTGCCCAAGTCCCCATCTCATCATCACCACAGCCTCACAAGCCAACGCGTCATTTTGGTTGAGCTGCTCGCTTGCGAAGTGTGAGAACACGAGACAGACTCCCCTATGTTTCATTGAATGGCCGGTATGACAGCCATATCGGGTAAACCTATTCTTCTATCCTCTTCCCTTGTCGCTGCGAATTTCGCTTTATTGTAATCATAATCCCGCACGGGAATGCTATCGCACCCTCTTCCTCTCTGCTCGCTACTCAAATACCTTGCGAGCTAACGAGTGGTTTGATTTACGCTCGGCTGAACCTCGCCCGTTGTCGTTGCGTCTCTCGCATGATATAGCCGCAGGATGCGCACACCTCGCCACGATGTCTCCCTCTCACTCTCCACCGAGACCTGAGGAGCACTCCTCTACAGAGTCCTACGACATGACTGAAGCCAAAGACTTCGCGCGGTCAAAAAGCCCAGACCGCCTGCGAGTCCCAAAGAGTCACAGTGTCACCTTCAGCAACATCGCCGAATTCCAGAGTGCTTCGAACGTTGACCCTCCCGAGACCATGCTGGCAGAGACGTTTACACTCGAGCCTTTCAGCCGAAGACCGCGGTCTATGTCGCATCATCTGTCTAGCAAAGATATCCCATCACGCAAGGCACTGACATTGAGAGCGCGGTTTTGGCGGTTTCTGATGACATTGGGAATGCATTTCCACGATTGGGCACCTCCTCGAGCCCCGAGACCGTCTTTCAAGCACGAGATACCGACCGACACTATCCCCATTGAACTATACTTCTATCTCCCTCCCCGATACCATGGCATGCTCGACCACGAACCAGACTTCCGGTTCCCCGCGGTGATCAATTTCCACGGAGGCGGGTTCTGCTTGGGTGATGCACGAGATGATCGCTACTGGGCAAGAGTGGTTATGGAATATACAAATGCTATCTTCATCAGTGTTAACTATCGCCGTGCACCTGAGCACCCTTTCCCCATACCTGTAGACGACTGCGTCGAAGCCATCCTCTATGTCGCAGAACACGCTGTGGAGCTCCATATCGACCAGTCCAACATCGCCCTGTCAGGGTTCTCCGCGGGCGCAAACCTAGCCTTCTCAGCTCCTTTCAGACTCAGCTATCATCGCAACCTCATCGCCACGACGCATGACGCAGATTCCCGGCCGACGACAGCCCAAACCGTGAGTACGATGGGCAGCATGGTGCACGATGACAGCGACACCGAAGCCAATGACCATGACCATGACCATGACCTACACGATCACGAAACCTACAACTTTGTCACCCCGGTGCAATCGACCTCGAATCTCGTCCAACATCGGACCAGGACACCGCTTCAAATCCGCAGCATCGTGGCCTGGTACCCTCTGCTTGACTGGACCATGTCCCGGTCGCGCAAGATTCGCGAATCTCGGAATCCCAAGAAATGTCTGCCAAAAACATTCACCGACCTCTTCGATTTCTCGTACCTACCTCCGCCCGACGTGGTCGGCGATCATTGCAGCCCATATGCCTCACCGGGCCTTGCGCACGACCACATGATCCACGAGTGTCTCCCGCAAGACATCCAAATGTGGCTATGTGAATGGGACATGCTCTTGCGCGAGGGGCAGGTTTTTGCCGACCGTCTCGAAAGACTCGGCAAGAACATCGACAGCAAACTCATCCCTCGCGTGCCTCACGGCTGGGACAAATCGCCCAACCCGTTCCGAGACCAAAAGGCCGTTGACTTTCTGTACACCAAGTCAGCCATCAACCTGAACAAGGTCTTCCAGAACAAGGACGGTCTTGGCCCTGGAAACTCGATGAGCTCTCTGCATCCCACCGACAGTATCATTGAGCGACAACCAAGAAGGAGCATCGTTCTGCCCCTGTAGAAGACCACCGCCACCATCACTCCGTGACCCTTACGCCTCTCCCACGGTCCTCGATCGACTTGCCATGATATGCAGCCTTCACTTTGACCGACATCGACATCGGCATACCATCACCATCACCATCACCATTAGCGTTAGCATTCGTAGCGTTGGCCTGTGGGACCTTTTATGTCGTCCCACCTTTCGTCCTTTTCCAAAAGAAACAGTCACATTGTCTTTTCTTTCTCTTCCAGTCAGATCTAACCTCCAATCAATCACGTTTGAAACTGTGGGGACCACTTTTTTCTTGAGGATGACGGTATCTCAGGGTATGGCGTTCCGGGGTCCGGGTTGAAAGCAACGTCTGGAAGAGCGTACTGGAAGCTAGAATTCGATTACTGCTGCTGCTGCTGCTGCTTCATCTGATGATCATCAGTCACGTCGTTATGAGGAATGTTTTGTAGGAATAGAATCATGATTCCCCGAAAATGAAAAGACAAGAGAAAGAACACACGGAGCAGGTTTGCATCTCGTTCAGTGTCGTGTCCTTTTCCCCTTGATCGCCTCCTGTTTACCGGCGTCCCTTACTCTGGTATCGTCAGACATATAGACACTTTCCGCTTGTTCGTTTACCACCCGCTCCGACTAGGCATTATTTGTCCTCTGGAGACCTGCCCAGCAAAGAAAAAGCCCTGATCAAACCCTTGCAAGTGTCGGGTATACCGCCTCGGAGACTTCACAGATATACATTCTCGACTCAACCATGGTGAATTAGTTTCCAGTCCCAGAATCTATTCATAAGTAGAACAGTCCAAGTTAGTAGTGAAAAATATTGCACACTTCAAAGGTTGTACAAATTATCAGCACGGTAAACTTCAAATCGAAATGGATCTGTTACTCTCGATCAATCTATCATACTCGAGTCTACAATATGCACAGCCCAGTTCCATCAAGCTTCATCATACAAATTACGTTGTGTAAAGTTCCTTCTCTCTCGATAGCAATGCCAGTCCCACGGCAACAATGGTCCTTCAGCAGACTCATCAATTTGGACAGTGTGCCAGCACAAGCCCAAATCGCAATGAAATAGTGATGAATCTGGTGACGGTTTCAGTGTATTCTAGTATCTCTTGAAGACCGAGTGACGCGTTCGAGTAGATACTGCAGGATAGAATGGCTTTGCAGTAGGGCTGGGTGGTGTGCGTGCTCTCAACTCTGTTTCATTCAAAGCCACGAGGGTGCTCGACGCAACAACAGATCCCATAGTTGCACTTGGCTCAGTCCAATTGACAGGCCAGCTCATAACACTTCCCGTGTAAGAGATGGGCGGTCCCCAGGTAGTGACGTTCTCGACGACGAAAGAGCTATTGCCCGAGACCCAAGAACACCCTGTGGAGGCCACGGGGTTCCCAGTTGCAAAGGCAGTGACACTGAAGTTCCACGAAGGTGATTCCCATGTAGTAGCATTGCCTGAAACCCAAGGGGCCCCTGTGGAGGCCAAGGGGTTGCCAGTTGCAAAGGCAGTGCCACTGGAGTTCCATGAAGTTGAAGTTAATTCCCATTTGGTGGCATTGCCTCCAGTCAAGGAGCTATTGGCTGAGGCCCATGGGCTACCAGTGGAAGCTGACGGGCCGACAGTAGGGAGAGACTGAGGTCTTGGGTACGGAGTTGGTGTTGTGGTTTCGGATGAAATGCCACCGCAGACGATATCCTGGTATTGTTTAGTGTTGATGCCCAGGAAGCCTCCTATGGAGTTGAAGAGGTCGAGGTGGCCACAGATCTCGGTTCTGTTACTGGTGAATGCATCAGTGACCTCAAGGCCGTAAATGGCAGCTTGTAAGGCTGAAATGATGGCGGCCCGTGTGCTGTTAAAGGAGTATCCATTGGCACTGATCCAGCAAATGAGCCCTTTGACCTGATCAGGGTTGAAGTCAGACTCCAATAAGCGGTAGCTGACTTCTGTGGTTGTGACTTGCTGGCAGGCTGAGGTGAGGTTCATACCAGAGTCAGCGACATTGAGAGCAAACAAGGCTGACATAATCTCAGTCAGTGACTCCTGAGAAGGGCCCGTAAGGAGCCGGATATCCGGAGAATTGTTGCTGATTGTTGTTGCAAGCTCAAGCAATGCACCGGTGACAGCAGAGCTTGAGCGGCGCAGATGGTGTGTCAAGCCACCACCAGTAAGTTTGTTAGTCGAGGCAGTCCGAGTATGAGCTTGTTCCACCTCTTCATAACCACGGTAGGCTCTCCTGGTGATTGCAGTCGTCTCTGGCATGCACTCAACCCGAGTAACAGTGAGCATAGAGCTTGTGGTCTTTGTTGTAAAAGGACCCTGACCGTTTTAGTAGATGCCAAAAGGGTTCATGAGACACGATCATACCTGAGGAGCAGGATTCTGTTCGTGATTGGTGACGGTGCAATAGTGGCAGTCAACAACCTGACTAGGATCAATAACTGCCACCATCTCGGGGGAACGACACATACATAGAAGTAGGTGGTCATGATGGCACCGTAAACTGTGCTGGTTGGACCAATCTGCGGAGCCATGTAAGGAGTGTAGGTCATTGTACAGCCGTGAGAAGTTTGAGAAGACGATGATTGCGAACCACACATGGGTATTTCGGTCATAGCCCCGAAATTGACCATGATGAGGAAGAGAAGGACTTTGAGGAGCCACATGATGGTGATTGAAGACGTTGAGCCTCAAACGTGGTGAACTGAGCGATGGGGTGATTCCCAGCGTGTTGAAGAGATTGTGCTTTGATCCAAATGAAGAGAATGCACGAGCAATTGTAACCTGCAAGCGGAACTTTGGTGCAGGTCGATGAAGACAAGTGAAAGAGAAACTGTGAGTGATGGAGAGGATGGTAGAAAAGAGAAAAGTGTGAGAAAAGAACACATCTGTTTTGTTGAGCCTCTCGAACCTGCATGTTGAAAAAAAGGTAGGTGCGAGAGGGAAGGAGGTATTGGGAAAGAACCTGTGAGGCAACGTAATCCGACTTGAGGAAGTGACTCTCCTTTCTGTTCTCAGCAGCCAACCTTATAGCTACTCAGCTTCATGCTTGACACATTCTCCCAGTAACAAATGAGAAACTTGAGACTGTCCGTTTTGTGAGTGTTACCAGTGCCATTGCACCGAGAACGCTGCTGATTCTCATACCGAGCGTGGAGTCGCAGTAGCCTCCAACAACCTGTTGCGTCTTGAATATAGTAGTACCCCTTGCCTGGTATAGTGGTCTTTGATTTTGAGTGAGCCATATATGGCTGTGATCCATAGAAGCTGGGAGTTGGTTATCGATCATAGAGTAATTCGGCACATAGCTAATATGCTCGATTCTATGAAAACGTTGTTTTCACATTTTCGAGAGGAAGCGTTTGTTTGTTGCGACAGCAATCATTCCTATGGGACATGAATTACTTTACTGTCCCATGGTCCGCTCGAGAATGGAACACAGTCCTAGCAGAAGTGTCTGAATCGCAACTGTGAATAAGGTGTAGTCCGAAGAAAACTGACGGCGAAAGCGTCTTATATTTGGCACGTGACTTGAAGGTGCCTGATGAATCTGCGTGAGGATGTCAGCGAAATTTCACAGTGCAAAAGTCTCCTACGTAGCTTCAAATGGCCTTAGCTGCAGGAGCAGACGAGCTTCGAAGCTTAAAAGAACAGGCCTTGACGTGTTGCTCTCTGAACACGGCATACGCAATCGATCAGCATGTTTGTGATGATCGATAGAACTGTCACGTAACGGCCATTGGGCAACACATATCTGGGTGTCAGAACCGATTTGACGTTGATCGTTCACATCATCGGAGGTAGCTGTCAAGATAGCTGGCCAGCTGCATCGAAGCTCGACCAGTCCCTGAGTGCGGGGGCGTCAAACCCAACAACTGTCAGCGAGACGATCAATCGGTTATCCTTGCCTGTCTCCGCGAATTTGAAAAGTATCAGTACGCAACGACAATGTGATGGCAACACAGCGGGACAGGTCCGGATTGAGAATCTAGCTCCGGCCAAGCATGCGAGAGTGTTCACATGGATGGTAATCTAAATTTTAGATCCAGGTATCGAGGATTTGACCAGACACGAAGATAATAGCCGAGTGCATCTACGTCTGCATCTGGATTCGATAGTGTGATTGAACTACTGAAGTGCGAGCGCGTTCATGAAAACTCGGCGCCAGTAGCATGAGTGTATTGTGGCACGTATGGCCAAGTGAAAAACGCCGAAAGTCTGGGCAGTCTTGTGCGACAATCCAGACCTAAGCCGACGTCAAGAGATCGGACGTATTCACTACGGGTTCAGCTTTGCTTGGTATTCAGAGTTATATAACGACTGGTGAGAAAATCAGAGCGCATCCATCGGGCATGCATTGGTAAATCCGCGAGAGACGCCAGCGTCCGAGATGCCCAGAGAATGTTCCCGCACAATGTATGTGAGGCTTGAATCACCCGGAAGGCAAAGAATTCGTATCGAACCTCGATGGAGGATGCAAAACAATGGAACTGCATTGTTGTTGAACAAACAATGTCGATGTTGACTTTCTCTCGAGGCTGCGAGGTCGGTAGCAAGAATCTCGCTACGAATAATATTGATAGTTGGTTTTTCTGTTTGTTCGGCATTCCGCCTCTCAATCAGGCCCGAACTCTGGAGTAGCGGCGAGAAGAACTCCGTCCGGACAGGACGGAAAGGAGGGATCTATTCGGCTTGCCCGTTCGAGGCAAGTATACGCCTGTAAATGCGACTGCAGCGAGCTCACATCCCTAGGAGTCGCATGCATAAAATCCCTCAGTTACCCGCCGTCCATACGCGGCAGCTTCTAGGGATGGAGTCGAGAACCAACGCTTTCGGAATGCTACGGCAACCGGTTTGCAGCTGTTGTTCGGGAAAGTGCCGGAGACAGGGGCCATATGAGTCTGGAGTACGAGTAAACAACGCTGAAACAACGCCTACCCACATTTTGTGTGTGGACTAGGGTGTACAGTCTACATCAACTATTTACTCGATGGTATGTAGAGATATTTGCTTCATTCTGTATTGCCTCGCGACGCCGAGAAAATCCCACAAAAAGTAGGATTTCTCGCCTGGTACGAAGGACGAACTGTACCAACAAAATTGCCCAAGCTGATGTGCACCGAGTTACATGCACAAGGCGGCAAATTTGATCCACGAGCACGTCAAGGAAGCGCAGTAGAAGATTCCACAGTGAGCATTTTCGTTCGACACACATATCCGCGGCCTCTCCTGGAAAGTCACACTATACAGGCTACAGCACAACAAACAAGAGAAGATGGATCTCCGTTGCCAGGATCTGCGGTTGAGATCTGCCTGCAAGGCTGGTGAACGAGGCCATGGCTCATCAGGCTGATTCAAATTGATTCCAGCGTTTCAACTCACGAATTTGGCGTGGCCAATTTCTGCAATCAGTACGGTTGTTTACATTTGTGCCATTTGGTTCCAGTGGATTGGCCAGGCTAGTGCTCAAGAAGGGTCTGTGAGAGGACCACTTATAGAGCATCCAGCGCTTGTTCCTCGCCTGTCTTCCACTAGTGGAAATTTCTGAGCCTTAAGCTTTTAATCAAACTGTGGGCCTTGACTTTGTTTTGAATCTCGCTCTCGCAAAAACGATTACCTCTCCGGCGCCGGGCGGAATCACCACGCTTAGTTTTGGATGTGCAAGGATAATCATCCAAAAAAGACATAGGCAGTCTTATCCCAAAGTGGCTCGAGTGAAGTTCAATCAGATGGTGTAGGCAGATGAATAATCCAGAAACCAGCAATCGGCTGTTGTAGGTACCAGGAGATCTATGCGGCTGCGTGGAGGAGAGCATGGATGACGGCAAGCTGCAGGTTAACAGCGGAAGCATCTTCAGCAAATGGGCGTAGGTTGGCAAGTTGCCGTCGTACTCGTGGCCGCTAGTTGATTCCACCGTACTGGGGAGCCATGTCGGAGAAAAACACCAAGCTAGGGCCGATGTCAAATGTGTGGTCAAGGTCGTTCGGGTCTCTGTCATGGCCGACTCTCAATACACCTTCCGTACAGATCCGCAAGAAAGAAACTCTTCAAATGACAGAAATCAACGATCGATGACCGACTAGACTTCTTCTGATCTAGATCAGCCGGGCTACCCATTCGTTGCCGCCAGCGCCGCGGCGTCGCAAGTGGTCTGGCTGAGATGATGCGACGTATGAAGTCAGCGTGGAGCATGGGCCGTGGGTACTGGACACATTGCCCGACTTGGGCATGCTAACAGATCCAGGTTCGGCAGACCTTGTGCGGCTTGAAAAGCACCTTTAACCAGGTGTTATGGTCGGGCCAAAGCGCTTAAGCGATGAAGCGATGTTTCGAGTCAGACTCGCGCCCCCGTAGGAAAGCCACGATTGCACCCAAGTCCTGGCTAGGGTATGGAGTTGGAGCACGAGCGCAGTGATGGACAGAGCAGCTATGGTTGTCAGTTGACCGCAACATCACCGACATATTGCTTAGGTGGCAGATGGTGAAAGGGCCATCACTTGTGAAAGTTGCCTTTGCTGCCGAGCTCTCCGCAGGCTCTGACGATCAAGAGGCAAACCGAAGGGCCATCAACCGGGACGGGCAAGTAGCAGAATAGCATGAGTAGACACACGCAGGGTAGATCCCAGCTAATCGAAGAAGGGCTTATAAGCGAGAGGCACTTGAAGGAATCTGTGACGAACTGTTCCAATGTGGCTGTCTGCGCGGCGGTTTGACCCTCAGGCATCAGAGTCCAAGGTAAAGATATCACAACCCGAACTCACAGATGTTCGTATTATTATTTGCTCTTCTTTCGCCTCGTACTCGCCCAAGCTCACACTTGCCTTGGCTGCGGTTTCAAGACAGAGTACGGATACTCCGTCTTCTACGGATATGCTCCGTAGGAAAGTGTAGATGGGGTCGTGTGTGTGTTCCAGATGTCTTGTAGGTCCAGTTCTGTCTCTGCTTGCGACATGGCCATGGGCCGTCAAGAGAGACCAGGAGGCCGCGCACGACAGCTGCGGGAGTACACAGGAATAAAATATTCCTGGCAACTACGAGGCCGCATGTGGCAGAGGGCGAGGGCTGTAGGCAGCTCACCTAATCGTTGTGCGCCGATAAGTCAAGGTTTGGGCGGGATGCCGGCTTGTTTTAGTCGTTCTGACTGATGGTGGAAGCAACCTGAGCGAGATCTCAATAATAATGGCAACAAGGGCACAGCTATTGCTGAGTTCAGATTTGACAGGCGGCTAGTCGACGGTGTGTAGGGCAGCTGGGGCCTCTAAGAAGGATGCTGAACAGCAGACCAGGGCACAAACAAACGCATGCCTGCACCCAAACAGGCGCAAGCTGGCAGTTAAGCTTCCACTTTTATTGGACCGACTAACTTTCCAGTGGCAGCTTGGACTCACTAGGCGGCCGACTAGGCTGGAGGGAAGGAGCCAAAGCCAAGCACCCACACAGCGCCCAGTGGAGAAACTGAACCGTTGGTCGCCTCGATAGGCCCTCACAAAGTCCTCAAACTTCCTTTTTTCTCAACGTCGGCCCTTCATCCTTGCAACCCATAAAAGCAACTCCATCCTATGCTCCGGCAACTGTGACGGCGTCATTTATCGCACCCGCAGTCCGGCGTAAGATCCCACCCTGGTGCCTCTGCACGGACCTCTCTTTTTGTCTTGCGCGAGAAATTTCAGCCAGCTTCGTATTTTCCGGTACAACAAACAAACACTGACTGTCAAATCCGGTCCGTCACACCCCGTCCTTTTCTTATCAAATGGCTCACACGGCATGCCTGCTAACTTGCACCTCAAGGAAAGCTTAAGCAGCCAACCACATTTCGCCTAGGCGACCCTGGTTGAAGCTATCGCAGCTCCACGGCTTGACGGATCGCTGGTGGAGTCCATTTTCCTGCAAACTCTCCAGTCAAGGTGACGAGAAAGGTGAGCTGCCCTTCCCTCTGCTTTTGCTCGCCATGTTGTGAACTGCCTTTCACCTTTAAAGAGGGGTCTTGCGCTGCGAGCTCAAGCTTCTCTTCTTCTTTTCCTGTTCAGCTTGGTCTTAACGCCTGACCTCGTTGCCGTGTCTTTTCTTCTTCTTTTGTTTTTCTTTTCCGCGTACTAACCACTCCACTCACCAGTACAACATGGCGGACCACGAAAAGGACCTCGAGAACGGCGATCCCAAGCGCGAGAGAATCTCGTTCGCCGACGGATGGGATCCCGATAAGGATGAGGGTGAATATGCCAACCTCATCCGATTCATCTCGACCTACCGTGATCGCAGATTCAGCAAGGCTCCTTCGCAGGTCTCCAAGGAGGATGCAGCTGATGCCTCCCAACCAAAGAAGCGACCATTCTACAAGAGGTGGTTCACAAACGGCAGCGGCGAAGGCGATCTCTACCAAGTCCCTGAAGAATGGCTCAACACCGACATCAAGCAGGGTTTGACAACGGCTCAGGTCGAGGAGCGAAGAAGGAAGACTGGATACAACGAGTTGACAACTGAGAAGGAGAACATGTTCCTCAAGGTACGTTTTCCCTTCCTGTCTGCAAAACCCTTCCATTTTGACTGACGAAACGCTCTAGTTCCTCGGATATTTCAAAGGTCCCATTCTCTACGTGATGGAACTTGCTGTCCTGTTGGCGGCTGGTCTGCGTGACTGGATTGATTTTGGTGTCATTATTGGTATCTTGATGCTCAACGCCGTCGTCGGTTGGTACCAGGAGAAGCAAGCTGCGGATGTTGTTGCCAGCTTGAAGGGTGACATTGCCATGAAGGCTGAAGTTGTTCGTGACGGCCAAGAACAAGAGATCAAGGCCCGTGAACTCGTCCCTGGTGATATTGTAAGTTGCTCCCTCCACCCGTCTTTTTTCTTGCGACGCTCTAGCTGACTGGTTTGTGCAGCTCATTCTAGAGGAAGGTGCCGTTGTTGCGGGTGAATGTCGCCTGATCTGCCCCTACGACAACACAGCTCTTTTCGAGGAATACAAGGAAATGGTCAACGACCCAGAGGGTTACCACTCCAAGAACCACACTGACTCTGACGACGATGAGGAGCACCACGTTGGCGCCTCCATCGTTGCCACTGATCAGTCGGCCATTACCGGAGAATCTCTCGCTGTCGACAAGTACATGGGAGACATCTGTTACTATACCACCGGTTGCAAGCGAGGCAAGGCTTACGCTGTCGTTACCGAATCTGCTCGTGGTTCTTTCGTCGGTAAGACTGCTTCCTTGGTCCAAGGTGCTACCGATTCTGGTCACTTCAAAGCCGTCATGGACTCCATCGGAACAGCCTTGTTGGTTTTGGTCGTTTTCTTCATCCTCGCCGCATGGATCGGTGGTTTCTTCCACAACATCAAGATTGCGACTCCCGAGGACAGCTCCGTCACCCTTCTCAGCTACGCTCTTATCCTTCTTATCATCGGTGTGCCTGTCGGTCTTCCCGTCGTCACTACCACCACTCTGGCTGTCGGTGCTGCTTATCTCGCCAAGCAGAAGGCTATCGTCCAAAAATTGACTGCCATTGAGTCCCTGGCCGGTGTTGATGTTCTTTGCTCCGACAAGACTGGTACTTTGACTGCCAACCAACTGACCATCCGTGAGCCTTACGTCGCTGAAGGCGAAGACGTCAATTGGATGATGGCTTGTGCGGCTCTGGCCTCCTCCCACAACCTCAAGGCTCTTGATCCTATCGACAAGATCACTATCCTGACTCTGAAGAGATACCCTAAGGCTCGTGAGATCCTTCAACAAGGCTGGAAGACAGAGAAGTTCATGCCTTTCGACCCTGTGTCCAAGCGTATCACTACCATCTGTACTCTCAAGGGTGAGCGCTGGTCATTCTGCAAGGGTGCGCCCAAGGCCGTCCTGTCTATTGCTGAGTGCGACGAGGCTACTGCGAAGCACTACCGTGACACCGCGGCTGACTTCGCCCGCCGCGGTTTCCGATCCCTGGGTGTTGCCTCCAAGCGTGGCGACGAGCCCTGGAAGGTCATTGGCATGTTGCCCATGTTCGACCCTCCCCGTGAGGATACTGCCCACACCATCTTGGAAGCGCAAAACCTCGGTCTCAGCGTCAAGATGTTGACTGGTGACGCCATTGCTATTGCTAAGGAAACCTGCAAGCTCCTGGCTCTCGGCACCAAGGTCTACAACTCGCAGCGCCTGATTGCCGGCGGTGTTTCTGGTTCTGCCCAATACGACCTCGTGGAGAAGGCTGACGGTTTCGCTGAAGTCTTCCCCGAGCACAAGTACCAGGTCGTCGAAATGCTGCAGCAACGTGGTCACTTGACTGCCATGACTGGTGACGGTGTCAACGATGCTCCTTCCCTGAAGAAGTCTGACTGCGGTATCGCCGTCGAAGGTGCCACCGAAGCCGCTCAAGCCGCTGCCGATATTGTTTTCCTCGCCCCCGGTCTCAGCACAATCGTCGATGCCATCAAGGTCGCTCGCCAGATTTTCCAACGTATGAAGGCTTACGTGCAATACCGTATTGCCCTCTGCTTGCACTTGGAGCTCTACTTGACCACCTCTATGATCATCATCAACGAGACCATCCGTACCGACTTGATTGTGTTCTTGGCTTTGTTCGCCGATCTTGCCACAATTGCTGTCGCTTACGACAACGCTCATTACGAACCCCGCCCTGTCGAATGGCAATTGCCTAAGATTTGGTTCATCTCAGTCATTCTCGGTTTCCTTCTTGCCATCTCTACCTGGATCATGCGTGGTACTTTCTTCTTGCCATCTGGCGGTTTGGTCCAGAACTTCGGCAATGTTCAACTTATGCTTTTCCTCCAAGTCTCACTGGTTGAGAACTGGCTTATCTTTGTCACCCGTGGAGGTCAAACCTGGCCTTCTTGGAAGTTGGTTGGCGCCATCTTCGCTGTCGACGTCATCTCCACACTCTTCTGTGTTTTCGGATGGCTCCACGGCGGTCTTCACGAGCTCAAGACCCTCCCCAAGGATTCCTTCCAATCCAACCACTACAGTGTCCAGACCTCCATCGTCACTGTTGTTGTCATCTGGGGCTACTCAATTGGTGTTACCATCGTCACTGCCATCGTCTACTTCCTTCTCCTCAGCGTCAAGTGGATCGACAACTTGGGCCGTGAATCTCGCAGCCATGCCGATACCACTATGGAGAACATCCTCTCTCACCTCAGCCGTGTTGCCATTGAGCACGAAACAGATGTCCACGGCAAGACCAAATGGGTTCTGGGCTCAAGGGGCACTGGGGAAGAGGAGGAGGAGTAAGGAACTACCTTGCTCGACTCGACTCACTTCCAAGTACTGGGAGACATCCTGTTTTCTAAATGCAAACAGTCGAGTCGGAATTGCGAAGATATGGCGGCCTGTGTACCGGTTTGTGGAGCAGGTAACTCACGGCAAAGCTTTTTATCTTCCCCTTTATGTCCTAATTTGAGAGTGTAATACGTGCGAGCTAAAAGACATGGAATGGGGCGGTGACAAAAGGAAGTTCCGTATTGCCATTGAAATTCATGTATTAGTTTTGCACGACTATGAAAGTCAGATAAACAGAAATCGCTAGAAAAACACATCCACACCATTAGGTTCTTTCTTTACTACCAAGGTATATCTTTCTTTGGGTTGTAGGAGTCGTGATGGATACCGCTCGGAACGTTCAGAGAGTATGTCTATATGGAACTATCAGGATATCCCAGAAAAGGAGAGATTCGATAGGTCAATCGGCTTACTTGTTGACCTATTGTCAATACCTGTGACGTTTTTGCTCACCACAAAGCTCCAGAGCGCCTCGGGCACCTAGCTATCACGGATCACGACTACGGTCCTAGTTAGTTCAATCAAGTATGAGAGACGACCACGGCCATGGCTGTTTCTTTTTTTTCCGCACGCAATATCCCTCGGTCCGAAACATCACCCGGTTGTCGTACCAAGGATTTGTGACGGCGTGTCTCCTGCTCGACTACAGTAGTTTGTTACTCCAAGAAATGCAACGATCGACGTCCTCGGCGTGATAATGGTCCAATACATCCCATCCCACACTGACGAAATGGGACTTGTACGTACCAATTCAGTACTCCTTTACGTACGAGGGCTACAGAGCCATTGCGGAATTCCTCCTTGCTGGGCCGAGAGTGTAGAGTCTGGAAGAAACTTCGTACCCTGACCGTGTTGCGTCTTTTTTCTGTGTTGAAGCAGCCCGTCGTAGCGTCGTTACAAGGAAACGAGTGAGGCATATACACAGATATACCCCGGTACCTTGTCCACGCCGCGCATTACGGAGTGAGTTTGTGTTTTGACAAGGGCGAGCTTCGAACCGGAGGAGTCTCTGCACAGAGAGAGAGAGACAGAGAGTTTGTACAGAGTTACAGATTTTGCTCCGGACAGGACGGCGGGAAGTGCTTCGTACGATGTAGTGGTTACTGTATGAGGATATCCTGAAGATCTGATCTGGAAGGAAAGAAAAGAAAAATCAGAAACGCGGTGGATGGGTGGATGGTGATCCCGCCGATGGTGAGGCAAACATGTACTGTACGTTACTCCGTACACTAACATAAAGTATGTATGTACCCCCCCCTTGTCCGTCCAGCGTCGCCCGCGCGAGCGATTTATCACGGTCTCATCAGTGGTCGATAAAGTCTGTACCGTACTCCGTACTACGGAGTATGGATACGGTTCTGTCTCGTCCGGTCTGGTCGTCTGGGGTCTGTATTCTCCCCTTGCCGGCAGCTCGCCAAGGGCCCCGGGAGTTGGCAGAGCAGGAAACTGGTGGTGAATGTAGGCTCACCAGGCTGAGACCTCGCCTTCACACTGGCGAGGACTCCGTACCACTCTTTTTGGGGGTTTAGTTGGCTAGCACTGTACCTTTGGTCCTCGGAGTTTGATGCAAAGTAGAATAGCTTTTTTTTTCTCGCGAGGAAGGTCGGGGGCTCGGATGGCGATGGACGCCTCGTTTCAGCCTGAGACCCCCCTACCCGAACGCAAATAAATAACTGTTACCCTTGTTTTGTTGTTTTTTGCAAAACGCCAGCCTCGCTCTTGGGGGCCGCCTTCGTTCCCTTGGGAAAAAATGGCGCAAAGTTGCAAGCATCCAGCTACGCACTAACCAACTCACTCCGTCCGTCCTCGTACTTCCTCCGCAAGGAGTACAGTGATACAATATGAGACTCTACGGGAGGTGGGTGATCGCTCCCGAGTCCCCAGTACGAGGAGTAGCCGGCGTTCAAGGGCCCAGGACCTTGTAAAACTACAGACAACTAAGTTGTGACGACTTAAAAAAAAGGTTGTGACTCGTTTGCCACGATCGACCCGCGGGTTTCTGCCTCACTAATCACACAGTCACCAGTCACTAGTAGCCCCCAGACTTACTGTGGTAGTGACCGTGATGAGTGAGCTTCGGCAGAGGTTGTTCAGCAGGCCCCGTGCATGGTCCACGATGGTTCCGTCAGTCACAGTCACAGTCACAGTCATCCGTCCCCCCTTTGTCGAGTAGTTCAACTGGCTTGGCTACTAAAAACTACTGGACCGTTCTGTGTCTCAGTCAGGCACTTACTGTACGTACAGAAGTGGACGGGTGGACGAGAAGACAGAGAGAGATGTTGACGCGCGTCTCAGAGCACAGTAGATTACTACGAGGTATATTTTGGGTGTTGGGAAGAGTAGCCATCGTGACAGAGAAAGAAAGGAACCCCATAGAAAGCAGTTGGCGGCTGCACGGTGGTCGCATTCTCAGCCTTGTACCTCCGTAAGATGGTTCAAGTGGATTTTGCAGCCTTGTCTTGCACAAACCACCCTCCGGTGCCTCTAGTAGGTAACTTCAACCAAAACAATCACAACAAACAAAATAAGCGCCGTTGACACCAGCTGTCCTGTAGGGTAGTCAGAGTCAGAGTCATATGACTGACAGATGGTACAAGAGGTGGCGGATACTCATCTCGTATCCGGCAAAGGTTATAAAACTATTTTACACCACGTTTCGTTTAATCCTTCGCATCTATCTGCTGTATCTTGACGCCAAAATGGTCCGAGCCCTCTCTCACCATCATCAGATTTAAAAAAAAAAATGCGGTTTGTTCCTAGCAAAGTTTTGAGACGGCTGACGTGACCGTCACTTCTGACAGCTTTCGACACAGGGGGGGAAAAAAACCACACTACATTCGTACGTGGCTTGTGGACTTTTGATCTGTGTCCAGAGATCGAATAACAACAACAACAACAACAACAACAACAACAACAACAACAACAATGCTTTATAATTATCATCGCACATCACACACGTAGACAAAACCGAACAGAACCGAACCGACACCGGACCGCACGTGGAATCATCATCATCATCATCATCATCATCAACCCCATGAGGTAGGTAGGTAGGTAGGTACCTGGGTACCAAACATTCCATGATACAGACATGTGCCCAAGGCATGAACGGAGGGGGCACGGATCACTTCAGTGTCAATGTATCGTCGGGGCGCCTGGCACGAGTGCCAACCAGCTAGAAGTCAAAAGTCAATAATAACAATATTATTATTATTGTTGTTGTCCCGACTTCCGAAGTACTCACGCCGCGAGCTGATTTTCTCATCTTTTCATGATGATATGTGAGAGAGCATGCACCGACCAAGGAAGGGGAAGTTGTGTGCCTACCAGGGAACCTGGCAGTTTTTCTGCTACATATACATATGCAAATTCTGCACGCTGAAAGAAATGTCTGGGCCAACTGTCAGAAACTGCACCTCAATTTCCACCGCCTCCGTTCATAGTGTTTCCAAAGAGAAAAAAAAACCAACCATAGTCGTCCGCCAAAACAATGAATCAAAAGAAAGATTCCGTCGTAAAAATTCCGTAGACATTGATCATATCAACATGGCATTGCTATCCATCTATACCAAATTCATACCGTCGTCGTGAACAACAAAACATGGCATCTCATAGATTTATCCATGTCGTTAACATCATCATCATCATCGTCGTCGTCGTTGTCATCATCGTCATCATTGACAAACGTTATGTCGACCAACCCGAACGTTTCTTGCTTTTTGCTACTCTTTCCTTGGACACCTTTGATCTACACCGAATGGTGCAAAATGTGTGCCCGCAGTCCACACAAACCCCGCCGACGGCCACGAGTGACCAGCTTGCAGAGGCGCCGCACTGGCAACATTCAATGAGGTATTGGGGCGCGTTGGATCCTTGGCTTTTCGAAGGTCCACCTGCATCATCAGCCTGTTGACCCTGACCATCAAGTTTGTCAGTAGAAGGGCCACTGAAGAGCATCATGTGGTCCGCAAACGACTGCGGTTGATTGAAATTGAGATTCTGCCGCTGTTGTGATCCATGTTTGGAGGAGGAAGACTGGGACAAATATGTCTGCTTGTCAGGCGACGATTCACTCTGTAGGTATGAGGACTGCGGGCTGTCGGATTCGGAGCGGGCGGACGTCATTATCGTGTCTTCTCCTTCTCCTTCTTTCTCTTCCTCCTCGCCCTCTCCGTCTTCTTCGGCTTCTGGTGAGGTGTTGTGCACCGATTCGGTAGAGGATTCGAGGCGAGCGCCCTTCTTCTTGCCTCGTTCGCCAAGTTCGATCCAAGACTTTATGTTCGTCTTCTCCTTTACAAAATGATCCGCGATATGATTGAACCGATGAGTGATTGCATGCACTCCTTGAAAATCATGTGCAATGATCTCATCGCAGAACCCGCACCAGAACCGTCCTTGATGGTTCCGGGCGATGTTCCGATTCTCCAGACTGTGCTCAGTTTTTTCAATCCGATCCATAGAGTGTGCTTGTCTCATATGAGCAACATAATGACGTTGATCATGATAGAAGACTTCTCGACATTTGAGACAGAGCCAGCATTCCTGTTGCTCGTGCTGACCCTGCTCATGCCGTTTCCAGTCATTTTTGCTTCCAAATGTTTTGTTACAATGGTCAAAGGTACAGCCGTAAGGCTTCTCGTGACGTTGCATGTGCTTCTTCAGCTCGCTGGCTCGCAATTTAATCTTGCCGCATTCCCGACATATGTGATATGTCTGGTTCGTGGCAGGACACTTCTTGACAGCAGATGTTTCGGAGTCTTCGTCTCCAGCGGTGAGGCTGAGGGCTGAGCTCCCGACGCTCTTCACAGATGATCGCAGGCTCGACCTGAAATGAGCGAGGAGCTCCTCTTCAGAGAGGATTGGCCCGTCCTTGTTCGATAAAGCTTTATGCTCACCCAAGATCTGGGCGATTTCATCCACAAGACGTTTGGTGAGACGAGTTGTGCTCTGTTTGCTTTCGCCTTCCGGCGGAGTCACTTTGACTTGTGGACACAGAGGCGAGATCGGAGTCACATCCTCGCTGGTAGCGCCTCCACCTACGTTCATCACAATATCTTCTTGCTCGCCTCTCAGTTGGTGCAGCATCGCTGGTTGGACTTCTTGGGGCGACGGCACCTCAGTCATCCTACCTGATTCCAAGAAGGGATTTGCCACGGTATAGGCCCCCCGGATAGTTCTCATCTGGTCATTCTCCCAGGCGTACTTGACGTTGTAATCCACCTTCATGGCTGGTATATTGGACTGTACTCCAGCCCACTGCTCCTCATGGATGGGATTGTATTTGACGTCGAGATCCACGTGGTGTGATACTGTGGATGCTTGAAGATGATGACTAAATCCAGTCCGGGATCGTGGCCTTGTTGCTGTTATCCTAGGTGGTGCGAGGTTCGTGCTGCTCAAGCGCTGAGAAAGGTGAAGTTGGCGATGTACGTCCGCCGGGTTCACTGGTGTCGAGTCCCGTCGACGTTGAGGGCCATGATTTTGAACACAAGGTCTCGATGGGACAGAAAGCCTCGGGTCAATATTCTGCGGATCGAAGCTGTGCGTACGCATCATAGAGAACTCAAGAGGTGATCCTGAGCTATAGGTCTGCGTTGGCTCGGTGTAGTTGTAGACCGCGAGCTGTTGTCCCCCGGGGATGTTGGTCATGTCGACAACCATCTCATCTGGAGTGGTTTTTGACTGTGTGTCGCCCTCTGGTTGCGCTTCGGCTGCGTGTTGTTGCTGGAGGTCAGCATACCATTGCTCGGACCTTACACGGGAAATTAGTATTTCGGAATGAACACGTGCTTCGAACCAACCTACTTGCGTATGAGCTCGTCCTCGTCTTGACCCTTGTGCATTTTGACGAGATGTTGCTTGAAATTGTCCTGTCTCGGCCACAATTTTGAAGCTCTGGTGCAACCAGGTGCGAAACATTTGTAGTACTTGGTCTTCCGGTTGTTCACATTGTGAACTGATTTCAAGTGCCGATCGAGGTCATTGCTCGTGGCAAAGCCTTTATTGCGGCGAGGGCATGCGCTATGACGGCATTTGTATTTTCTCTCATGGCGTGCGTTGTGTTTCCTAAGCCGTCAGAATAAATTCAAAGAGATCCCGGAGGACACGTACTTCATGTCTGATCTCGTCTTTCCAGTATATTTACAGTCGACACAGTAGAGCCCAGCACTGGAATGCGTCAAGATTTCCGAGCCAGCCTCGGCCTGTGTGCCGTGTTGTGTGGAAGCGTTTGGAAGGGAGAAATCTGGTTGGTGTGAGACGTCGCTGTACATGGTCGGCGTGATTGTGCTTGACGAGTGCGAAGACCGATAGTTATCTACTTCCGTAGGTGGGAAATTATGCGTAGGGTAAGTTTTGCTCCCTCGATCCATGACTCCTTCACTGGAGCTGGTGACGGATTCTACTCCGTGGTATGTTTTCGGCCCAGTCCAATAAGCCGAATCTTCGACAGATTCCTGTCCACTAAATGTCGAATGGGCCCTTCTGTGGCCATGATTGATAGCGAGCTCGGAACTTGCTGGTGGTATCCCAGCCCGAATGTCGTCCGACAGGCCGGATATTCGCCCCTGAGTGGCCACCAGGTGATTCCAGGGGATGGCATTGGGTGCACGGGAATTCGACTGCTGATGCATAGCTCCGGAGATACCAGGCGACGCAGGCAAGTGAGGCTCTGAGAACAGATACTGCTCGCTGCCTTGGGGATAAACGCCAGGGGAGAACGGCATGAAAGCGGTAGAAGAGTCAACAAGACGGTATTCTGAAGGTGAGAAGGAAAGCCCAGTGGCCTCGGTGTTGGCCAAGTCCATTTCGTCCAGAGGGGACTGGAGCCCCGTCAGATCTGTGTTTGCATCGATGGCTGTGTCGAGCGTAGCGGCACCGCCGGCATGAGATAGAGCTATCGATGCCTGGCAGAACGGATTAGATTTGGGAAGGTCTAGTAGAGTAAGGAGGCGGTGTGGGTAGCTACATTTGACCTGGCTGTCCGAAGCCTTCGAGGACGTGCTGGGAACGCCTGAGATGGATTTCCCTCCATGCCGACGGGCAGTGGGTGATGATAAAGTATCCCTGTTATGATTTGATCAGCCAGCTCATCTGGCACAACTGTCAAAGAGAGATCGATGCGGCAAGAAGTGAGGCAACTAGTTCCTGTCTAGGGAGAACTCACTGCTGAAGGGTCGGGTCTGAATCGGCTGACGAAAGTATGCGGGAAGTGTCCAAGTTGTCTGGACGGCAGGGGTTGCTCAGGACTGCCTCGATCATCGGTTGATGCTTCCAGACACTCAGCCTCTCTGCAATCTGTCGGAGGTACGCCTACGGCACTGTGGATTCCATCCGGATGAGAAAGAAGAGCAAATGAAGGACTGGTGCCGGAGGCGAAGTGAGCAGCCTAGTTTTTGCCCGATAACGCGAGGTTGAGGCTCAAGGGAGGGGAAGGAGACCAGGAGGAGGGTGGAAGGCTCAACCAAAGCCAGAGGTCAAGGTGAAGATGAGAAGGAGAGATTGATTGACAACCCGGGGGCTGTGTAGGCTGATGGAAGTCGAGTTGAGATTGTGCCTGACAGAGCCTCACGGTGTGCTCAGCGGACTGGCACCGGGAGTCGGCAAGGCCATTTTTCTGCTGGCAGACGGCAAGCGAGAGAATCGCCACGAGAGACACACTCGTGTGTGTCAGTGGATGTCTGGGCGAGATGCAGGCGGTATGGGCGACTCAAGTGCACATCTGTGATGAAGTCGGAGCCAAAACCGGTGTGGATGAGATTTGGGCGGCTTTTCGGGCGCTGGGGATGACGGAATTCGATCCCAGCACGAGCAGAACCGACGCAGCGGGTGCCATCATGTCGGCCCCTCCAGGCTCCAGGTCACGAGAGAGACGGCACCACCAGCGCCCAACTACGCCGTACTCTTTACCCTGCGAGGAATTGCAGAGAAGACGCTGGTGCGCGTGTCTGCCTGGCCTAAACCCATCTCGTCTGGCGTCGTCGCCTGGTATCCCTACGACTTATTACTTGCCCGCGAGCCCATGACCATCCCGAGTACGAGTACCATGATGCTCATGTCTCTCCCCCACGGCTGCCCTGAACTAGCATCCCCTACATTCTCTACTCCATCTGGCATGCCAATTCTTGTCTAGCAACGTAGCATTTACGAGGACCGTCTCACTTCTGTCATGCAAGGGATTTCCGGACTCTTGGTTCCTGGTCGTCGGACAACTTCTGCCTAAGGGGGAAGAATATCTAGCTTTGCACAGTACAGTCGTCAATAACCAATCAATTACATTGTCCTTGTCCAACTATAAAAAATGTTGCATGTCGCACTTTGCAATCGTACCTCGCAATTACAAACTAGAGTCGTCAAATCATTACCCTGTCCGTTAACGTCGTCATCATTTAGAGGGTGGTCATTCCCCACGGATGCTTCGGGTATCATCTATACGTGAAGAAATCCTGCTCATAAGATCCAGAGACAACAGTTTCAGTTGGAATGTCGTCGCCCGCGTTGGCCTGTTCCGTCGCGCCCTGGCGCCCTCAACCCGAAACTCGCACTATGCAAGCTTTCTGACCAATTGGCACGTATTTGCAGCATCATGGTTGTGGATATGGCATGTTCCCTGCAACATGACTATTACTCGGAATATTGTAGCCGAAAGCCTGATTCCTGTTTGCAAGTCCGAGCCCCGTTCTGTCGGTCACGGCCACGGGCGATTGACTCGAAGAACCATGTAGCACTGAAGGAGGATACTGGGGCACATATCCTGACATCGAGTGTGCGCTGGCATACACCGTGGGGAGCGATGCCTGGCTGAAGTCAATTCCCGCAGATCCAAATGTTGGGTTGTTGTAGTCTATTGTTGCCGGCTGAGATCGAGGCAGTGCAAGCTGGTCCTGTGAGGACAGGCCGTGTTCTTGGAGTCCTGTTCCAAGGCTAGAAGACATGTAATCCCCAGAATCCATAAAGGTGTGGCCTCTTTGTGAATAAGCCCCAGCACCACCGTATACATCGTTCAATGGCTGGGCGTGTCCTACCGAAGGCACGGTGTGGGGACTGTAATAACCCTGTTGCTCGAAGTGGAAGCCTCTACCGTTGTGCATACGACTGTGCATCGAAGTCGGCGAGTGTCCAGCGGAGGAGGTCTGATACGCGGACGCTGCGCTATTAGGGTAGGGAGACAGGTTGGTCATATCAACGGTGTTCGCAGTGGGCGGGAACGAGGCGAACGTGGATGGGATTGCTGGTGATTGCTCGATAGGGCTGATGACCGTATCGGGGGACACTTGGCGCATGTTCACCAGGTCCAACACCGGCATTGCGATCTGTTCCATGTGCTTTCCCATGTGCACCGAGAGTTTCTTGAAACTCGAGCAGATATTCCCGCAAAATCGACAAGGCTCATCCTTTGGCTTGCTTTGTGTCTCATGACGACATTCTTCAACCAGCCGCCAAACTTCATTGTCTTCTTGTCCTGGCTGCCATGCCGAAGAATTGGCAGGTTTCGCTTTGCTACTGCCAGAACCTCGACCTCTGAGCTTCGGCTCGGTCATCTTGTGCTCCCTGACGAGGTGCTGTACGAAATTGTCTTTCCGATAACATATGTGAGAGCATTCTGGAATACTACACCTCCACCATTCCAAATGGCGGTGTCGTTCATTCTCGTGCCGTACCCAGTCGGCTTTGCGTTTGAAAGACTTTGACTCTGGACAATTTGGAAACGTACAGGAAAATGGCTGCACGTCTTCATGCACGTGTTTGGTCCAGTCCGATGGTTTCTGGAACTTCTTGACCTTGAAGCAGAGAGGGCATTCAAATTCTGCAGGGAGTCGCTTCACGGGTGGTAAAGGAATGCCAGGCGGGAATAAAGCAGGCGTGACAACCCCATCAGCAAGCCCGGACTCGTCAACCTCATCGTCAGCGGGACTGCTGATCTGAAATTGTGTCAGTATCGCGTCGGGGTCCTTACTACTGGCGCGCGGAGCCAATAGCGAAGCATCGCCGCCGAGTTCGAAGCAGAATTTACCAGAGGGGCAATTTTTGCTCAGCTGGACCGAGCGAGTGTGCTTGATCTTAGCTTCGACAAGCTTTTTGTATCGTCGAATCTGTTCTTGTCCAATGCGGTCGATCAAGTATGCCTCAAGCCTCGGGTTCAATTTGCGAGTATGATCTTTGAATCCTTCGATGGTGGGTAGTATATCCTCGGCCCTGATTGTTAGATCCATCCGGATCGCGACCTCATCCGTCTGATCGTCGTCGTCGTCATCTGCTTGCGCATCCTCATTGTCAATTACCTGTGCAGCCAAGATGGGTTCTCGTTCGTGCATGGGAGATGCAAGCGTGGGTACAGGTGGGCCGCCATGTCTCGTCATAAGCTCTGTCAACCCGGGGCTTTTTGTTTGTCTATGGGTGTCGCTTTTACTACGGCTCTTTCGCAACCGAGAAGTCTTGGTTGCCGCCTCCTGTTCTTGCTTCACTGTGTTTCCGCGCCCGATAAGTGCAAGCTGATCAGTCATTACCTTGAAGGCATTACCTGTGTCAAGTGGTGGTGACTTTGGCTTGCTAAGGCTCGGCATTCTTTGAGCTGGTTTAGCATGGCCAACAGAGCTCCGGTGGGAATGAGTCCTTGTTGCAGATCCCTTCTCTGGGGCTTGCTCAGCCTTAATGTTACTGCTGCTGCGACGCGGCAAGAGACCTCGAGCCTTGTTCAAGAAGCTACTGCCACGCTCACGGCCTCGTTTAGACAGGGATAGATGTCGAATCTGACTTCCTTCTACAATCGAACTCACCTCACTTTCGCTGAGCCGACGACGTGTACCCCAGGTCGCAGCCCTAGATGCTGTTTCCCACTTGATGGCTTCTTGGTTGAATTTGTGGGCGGCTGCATTGGATGTGCTCGGCTGCTCCCTCGTGTCACTGGGGGGACCACGAGCAGGGTCCTGCCACGGTGTACGGCGATAGAACTGGTGAGGAAGAGGTTCCTGTTCTTCAGGCGGCGTCACCTCATCCTCCAATGCAGGAAATGCCGTGTTTTCAGATGACTCCAATGCTTGCAGAGCATGAGGAGACACGCTCGGTGTGCCCGTTTCATGGTAATGGGTGATCATTTGTTCCGTATGGTCTTGTATTTGGGACGGGGAGATAGATTCATCATCAGAATATTCCTCTTCACTGTCAACCTGGATGACAACACCAGGTCCAGGGATGTGCGTGTCAGGGTAAACTCTGCCCAAAGTATCGAACTGTGCTCCTGCAGTATGAGCCCGGGGCCTGCTGCCTTTTGGGGAACGCTGAGCCGTACGATAGTCGTCGCCGACTTCGTTACCGGCGTCGCTCGTCACAAGCCACGTCTGCACCTCGGCATTCTTTTCTTCCAAGTGTCGCTGTTCCTCGATGTCTTTCACTGATAACGTGATCTCATCAGTTCTGACATAAGGATCAAGTCCTTCCCTCTGAGATGAGCCGTGTCGCGGGCGATCGACTTCATTGACATCAGGAGGCATCAGATGAGATACGCTTTCCACCTGTCTTTCTCCGGAATTTGCATCACCACTGACAGATGATTCCTCATCGTCGTCGTCAGAGCTGACATCTCCACGGTCACGCTTACTAGAGCTCTGAACGTGGCTCATATAACCATGGTCAGCGGCTTCGTAGCTTGAAACCATCACCACAGGACTCGGTGCACGTTGACCTGTCGTTGTTTGCTGCCAAGTGCCTACTTTATGATTCGGGGATGGTGTACGGTGGCGATTGGTATTCACTCGTAGCGTTTGGGAATTTGCCCTTTGATGGGCGTTCGATACTGCCGAGGACTGGTCCATACTTTGAAGGCGGGTTTCACTCCCACGCTTGCCGAGCGCAGATAAATATTGCGACGCAGGTGCAGCGGTGTCCATCAGCTGACCACGTAGCTCCTCGCCGGAAGATATTTTTTCGAGTGGTTCATCTGAGCTTTCAAAGGCGCCTTCGAATTCTGTGGGCCCGCACGCACCTGAGGTATGGTCGTAGCTCGCGGCGGAATACGGGTCGAAAATTTGTAGGTGTGTAGAGTCATAGGCAAGGAACTGCTGCTCCCATATAAATTCTTGCGGGGTCGTCTCTTCGCTTAGGTGATTCTCAGAAGATCCTTCGGTAGAGAAGAGGTCATCGAAAGAAGAGTCGTGGTGTGAAGTACTTTCGTCAATATAATGGCTTTGTGGCAGCATATGCGAGGGATCTGGACTGGTTGTCGCCTGCAAGCGCATGAACTGCTCGGCAGGGCTGTAGGTAGTCTCGCTGCCCTGACGTACGTCTCTCTGCGACAGTTGCACGGGATTTGAAGTCACGCTCGTGTTGCGCTGGCCTGCATGAGGTTGGGAGGAAACAGATCGCAATCCGTGCTGACTCTGCAAGTGCACTTCTCTGAATGTTGTTGATGCGCTTTGTTGAGGGGAGTGCCGCCCAGGCCTGGCAAAACCGGGGAGTTGCGAGGCAGTAGAAGACATATTACGTGTGATGTTGCTCCTGAAGAAAGGTGTTAGAGCGACAGAGTCCAGCTAGGTATGTCCGAATGCTCGACCGCAAGAATCCAGTAGGGGCCAAATTCTCAAGGCGTAGGTGCATGGCCAGACACGAGTCCACTTGTCAAGAGGCTGTGTGATGCCGTGCAGTAGGCACTTCAGATTTCGTTCGCACAGGGTCGCGCAAAAGGGCTCCAGGAATTGATTCAGTCGTCCGACGTTGCTTTCCAAAGTGGAACGATCAACCACGGGCACGGTGGATGTTCGTGTGATGTCAATGCTGGTGGGATTGTGCCTGAACTGATCACCATGAAACGTCAGAGATATCAGTGGAAATGTGGCCTGGATAAGCGTATAGTCCCAAAACACGTAGTGGCCTTTGGCGAAGATTGGATCAATCGGTTACTGTGAGAGCCACTGATGTCTACTCGACAGGACTTCCGTGGTTCGTGAGAGGCGGCAAGATGGTGTCCTACTGAGTTACAGAGGCTGTACCGGCATTCATGTGGCTAGGGGATGGCCGGGCGCTGCAAGGGGTCTGAAGGTCGCAGGGCGGATCTGCGGCGAACTCGAAAGGACTCAACAGGTTGGTAATGAAGGCGGTGTCCGGTGGATGAGTGATACGAACAGCGGCGCAATGGACAGGGGGGCCCAGCCTAACAGGTCTACATCCCATGGACGGTGCTGGCAGTCGGGGCACATGTGCGGGAAGAGATCGATAGAGTCTTGTTGCAACGGGGCATTTGGACAGGACGGAAAGGTGTCGAGATAGGACCGATGGGCTTCTCGTCGCGCGCGAGGTGTTTTGGAGCGTTGGATGTTCAGTGTCAAACGGGCCACACAGCCGCGCCGCAGTTCGGCTAACGACGATCGCTGAGTGGGTGTTTCGAACTCAGCTCCAAGTCCACCCGCGGGCTATGTTGGGTGAGCTTAAACTCCCCGAGATGGCAGAGGAGCTTCTTTACCCGCTGGACAGCTTCAGGTTGCTATTCATAGTTTAGCTTTGTCTTGACCGGTGAGTGGCTACGGTACTTTCGGGCATGGGGGACCTTGCCAGGCTGATCTCTCCAGGCTGATCTCTCCAGGTAATGGAAACAAGTGCTAACAGAATGCTGCTTGAAGGGTCGCTCGAACCAGGGAGAACTATAGTTGTCATCGAACCACTCACTGGTGACAACTTTCCACATCTCATCATGCTCTCTGTTGATACTTCGCCGGCCACTGGCCTGGAAATCTCCGAGCCACCAGGGCACGAGGCGCACTGCAGCACAACCCAGAATCAGCCTTACCACCGGCCTCGTACCTCTAGTTACCTTGCCTACCGGCCAAGGGTATTGGACAATGGTTGGTTACCTGAGGTAGCTCTAACTTACCTGGTACAGTGGCACCGAGTAAGCACAGCCTCACTGGCCATGCGTGCCATTCCACTTGAGCCACCCCCAGCCGTGGCTCAAGTCAATAGGCCGCTAGAGGTGTCATTAGCCAGGGCAGAATCGTGGCAGATTCCAGGTCCACCGTCTAAGACTCTGACTTCTCACTAGCTGATGCTACAAGTTACTGTACGAACTCACGCCCTCGGATCCCTGGTCCCGCAGACTACTGACTGCCCAGGCATTGTACTTTTACCGAGGACCGCATCACAGATCCCGGAGAAAAGCTTCAGTTAAGATCGAGCAATAGGACTGTAACCGCCCCTATCCCTAGCACCCTTTCCTCCTACGGTACGATCTTTTCACGTTATTGATCATCGAGGCATCCTCATGATATCTCTTCCAACACGAGCGGCGGATTCCGGCGCAGTGCCGTTCCCTGCAGGTAAATGCAAGAACCTAATGACTTTCCGTTGCCGTCTTCCATGTTTGACACCAAGTCTCCCATCAGACCCTCCCGGGCTATGTGTGGCCGAATCCACATAATGACATCAGACGGAGTCGCATCTCCTCTGGTTGCCGGAGCCATTGTCATACTTGAACAGACCGAGTCCAGCTCCAAGCGGGCTCTTCGCCAAATCTGGATTGCTGCTTTAGCAATCAATCGGACGCCACATAGTAGCGCCGAATGAGAGTCGTCGGTCATGACGTTTTGAATGTTGCGCATTATTTCCTTCGTAACTGAGAACGCCGTAGCTGCCGCAGCCTTGCGTCCATAGGCGCTAGCGTAAAGGGTCTGCATTGTGAGGCTCCTCCAGATGGCCTCTCTCCGTAGGCTCTTTCGTCTCATCATCCAAGATATGATCGTCAAGCTCTTGCCTAGACCAAGCTTCTCCAAGGCGTCATAATCTGAAACGAAGAGGCAAGGCTCAAAGATGCGTCTCTGGAGCACCGTCCATATTCGGCTTTGTACCACAAGGCTCTGTAGATCTCGGGATGGTTCTGCAATGTCGCCGATGCCTGAAATCCCGGAAACATCGCAACATACACCAAGAGTTCTTGTCTCGTGTGACCGATTGAGCACGAAGTGCTTCGAAACCTCCTCTATCAAACACGCAAGTTGATCAAAAGCTTCGATGCTACAGCCAACAGTCAGTGGCTTGTGTTGAACCCGGCCGGGAAGAATGAGATGATCATGTGTGAAGGTGCTAAGCCAGACTCACAAGAAACCATCTCCTTTGCCGTGACCGATCTGTCCTAAACTGTGCAAGATCTGGTCCATCCTGTCACTTTCTTTTTGCAACTCGACCTGTCTGGCTCTCAGACTCTGCATTGCCTTTGCCAGGTCGGCGTGATGAGTATTTGCAGTCTCGTGACGCCATTTCAAGGCATTGTGTTCCTGTTTTTCGGCCGTAAGCTCAGCTTCTACCGCTTCGCGAGCGCCTCGCTCCTTATCCAGCTCGCTCCTCAAATCTTCCATAGCAGCCTGTGCTGCATCGAGCTCGTTCTGTAGCTGTGCTTCGCAACGTTCGAGTGTGGAAGCCAATTTTACTCGCTCTTGCTCGGCTGCCTGCTCAAATTGGTCCATTTCATCCTGATGAGAAGTCTTGAGCAAATCTACCTCTGCAGCATGTTTCCTGACTGTGTCTGCCAATTTCTCAGTATACTCCGATAATTCCTGCACGTGTTGCTTGTCCATCTCTTCGGCTGCGCTCATCAATGCTTCCTGCGCTTTCTTATGCGAATCACATGCATCCACTAGAGCTCTCTCCTTTGCAGCTAGCGAATCTTCGAGGTTTGAAATGGTCGAGCGTGCCAAGTCAAGCTCCTTTCTCTGCTGCGTATGCTTTGTGATCATGCCGGCCAAGTCGAGTTGAATTTTCGACAGATTCGACTTTTGCTCGCCGAGTGCTTTAGCGTGAGCATCGTCTTTGTCGGCGACTAGTTTCGCGTGGGTTTCTTTCATTTCCTCCACTAATTGCTCATGACTAGTGTTGCTGTCGGTGATTCGATCTTTAAGGCCTTCAATTTCATCTTGTAAGTGCGCTTTCTCCGAGTTTAACTCCTCATTAAGAGCCCTGGAAGCCTCCAGCTCCTCCAGCAGAGCCTTGTGTTTGCTCTGCAGGTTGGTAAATTCATCTTGCATTCCAGTCAAAAGAGAGATCTTCTCAGACTGCTCACTGACATCACCTTTCAGTCGCAAGTTCTCGCCAGCTTGCTCTCCAATGATTCTCTCGTATTCCTCTTTTGTGACACTTAGTTCGATTTTCATTTTATTGATCGCTTCTTCGTGCTGTGTTTCGACCTGCTTTACAAGGTGATCCTTTTCACTCAACAGTCCTTGACTTTCTTGATAATACTGTAGGAGACGATTGATGTCAGGTAGTACGCTAGACACTTTCTCTAACAGCCTCTTGCGCTCTTCCTCTGTACCTGCTGGGGCGGACTTGGCGATTGCTTCTGGTAAAGTGAAGCCCATAGGAGGTGGGGCAAAAGGCGGGTAGAAGGCTTGTTGGTAAGGTGAACTGGCCATTACTGTGGGATAGGGGTAGGGATATGTGCCGAATGGAGGTTGAGAAGGCGGGCGGCTGGCGTGATGAAGAAACGTCGGGGATCGTGGCGGCGATGTGAACGGGGTACGTGATTTAGAATCGGATGCAGCTTTATCGGGAGTGTAATTGTTGCTTATGGGCACTGTGCTCTCGGATTCTCCGCTTTCGCCCAGATTTATGAATGCTATCGATGCTTTTGGAGCTGGCGCGAGTAAGGTATCCTGGACTGGAGGCTCGGGTGCCGATGCGGTGATCAACGATTTCGAATCGTTCAATGTGAGATGGGGAGCCGTTGTAATTGGAAGAGGAAAGCCGCCCGGGAGAACAGGCATGGCCAAGGTATTTGACGACATCGCTATTGACGGAGAAGATGCTGGAAATGCAGTTGAGGGCCCTGGTGAATTCAACCCGAGAATTCCTGTTACGATCTCCTCCGATTCCTCGGCCACAGTGGGTTGCATTGAGTTGATTGACCGAGATGACAATGATCGAGCAGGTTCTGTATTTGTGTCATCGCTGCCCAGGTTCTCAGTCGTTGCAGGGGAGCCTGGAGGTGACTGCTGCTCTGGGGCCGAGTGAGCATTCACAGTGGCCTCTGAGTCAAACTCAGCCTTTTGATCAGAGAGATGAGAGGAGTTGGAAATGACAGTGCTTTGTCTTGCCGACTCTGCGAACTTTGGTCTACCATTCTCAATGACTGAATCAATATACCTAGTAGATCTTCTAGAGCTTGTAGACCGCCGGGATGAACTCAAAAGCGGATCAGACTGCCGGTGATCGTAAGCTCTGGGACGGTACACGTACACAGCAGGCGATGTTGGCCTGCTATTCCTTGGGACCGAAACCTCATCAAGGGTTCGTGAGAGAGTCTTAGACAACCTGAGAGAAGGCGAGGTGGATGGGCGACTGCCCGGCTGCCGCTCAGAACTTTCACCAAGGCTGCTACGCCGACTCCGAGGTTTGGCGTTGGTCTGATAGGATGTTGTTGACATTTCACTGGCCTGTGAGTCTTAGACTCGATTCCGTGGTCAATGTGCAGAGTGTAGCTATAAAGGCCGGGCGAAAGAATCGGTTGCAGATGCTTGGTACTATATAGAGATTAGTTGTACAGGAAATGCAGGCACTGCCAAAAGAAGAGCAGGCCGACCTGCAGAAGGAAGAACTATGCATGGAATTTGAGCCCTACGGTGACTGGGCTCTACCCGCGCGTAAAAGAACAGTCATATTCAGTATGTCACCAGCATAACTGGATTTTGGTGAGGAGAGTGGGCTCTTGCTGCCCGACCGAAGTCCAGACGACAGGCATTATCTTCCCCTCTCCACACAAAATCCTCGGCTTGCATGAACTATGTTTGTGATCACCTGCGTTAGTGACCATTATGGTAGCACATCAGTCTCACAGACATCTCGTGGCAGTTGCTGATTGGGTTGGGTAGCGAGCAAGAAAAGGTGCCTCGTGGTGGTTGTATTTTGGAACTGGTCAGGGCTGCCCGGAAAGACGACAGAACGAGCTTGGTCGAAAGTGGTCTAGCTCCTTGGCAGTTGCTCTGGTCTTCAAGACGTCAATGTCCATAGATACAACTGCTGAGACTCGACGAACCAATTCCTGCTACTCGGATAACCATGACTTTTCTCTCAAGAGGGGCGAGGACTGCCGCTCGTCCCTTGAGACGTACATTACAGCACCAAACGCGCAGAAGTGCCAGCCACGAAGCTGGTCACGGTCACGGCCACGATCATGCAGGACCCAGAGAGAGCGCTTTTCATGTCGATATCGGATCTGGAAACGAGTCGCTAAGTGTAAGGTCGAAAGTGCACCACAAGGGATACAATGTCTAATTGTTATCATAGAGGGGATTCTTCATCAGCCTGGCCCTCATCCCGTTTGCGTATGCTGTGTATTCGGTTTCGAGTTCCCCCAGCGACAATCCTATTTCCCGACTGGTAAAACAATATGAAGACAACAAGAAGGCCGACGAGACGAAAAATGTGGTTTACATGACGATGCTGGAACGGGCAGCGGCGGACCGCCAGCTATTTGCGGCGACTGCGCGTGACGACAGTGGCCCAGCACTACGAAACCCAGAGTAAGCGGATTTGCGAACTCATGGACATCTCTTGATCGAAACTGACAGATATGTGTTCTAGACTTTTCAATGTCGGTTCTCCCTATAACGTATCGGCTGGGAGTTCTGCAAACCTATCTGCGCTTGCGAAATTTTATCAAGATGAGAATAAAGAGGCTGAGAGATTGAGGATTGAAAGATTGAAGACAAATAATGGTGTCTCAGCATATGAGTAAGCTCAGAGATATGGCGGGTGCTGTCATCATCGCATTGTACATATGAGAACCTTCAAGAATCGACGGTACAAAATGAAAGCTATAAGATCGTCATGATATTGATACTGTTCGTTCGAACTTCTGATTGTGCTTCGCACGAGAACTGCCATGAAATACGACAATGCCTTCGTTGGCACGATCATGGTCTTTGTGAGTGTTGCTACCAAGACTTTACATAAAAGCTTTCGTTTCAGAACTAGTTTGAAATGTTGCATTTTGCAAGAATTGAATAAGTCGGCTTTTATGCTGTAAGCACAACAGACTACAAAACCCGTGGCAGAAGTCTGTATTTTTTTTAAAGGGAATCCCGATACGTTTGAGCGTGGTTCGAGAAGAGACTTGCCACCGAGCCGACAAGTGAGAGCCTGTGTCGTCAACAGCGCCGCCCCCAGTGAGAGACATAGGACTTCTAGTCAGAGACCGTAGCAAGGCAACTCGAAACCTCCGACCTTAGCCGTTTCGGCTTTCGGCTTGTGAGAGGAAGCCGACAAAGACACCTCTAGCTTGTTGACGAGACATTATGCTTGCTGTCCAATTGAACATGATTCAAAGCTTAGGGAGCTCTTCTGGTTCTCCGACGAGCGCCAGGAAAGACTCATGAACCTCGTCAGTCAGATCACTGGCTTGCAAACTCCTTTGTCGCTTTGCAAATGCCCGTCGTGAGCACTCTCTTGTGATGGCGCTTCCGCCGAACGCTGCCACCAAGAGAGTTTCTTCTCGGCTCATTTTCTCGGGTCCAGTATCCCACAGTCCTTCATGGTAGAGCCCTCGCCAGGCCAAAAAGGTGCCAAGCGATCCAGTCAGGGTATCACCTTGACCTCCAGATCGCTTCAGACCACCCTGAAAGTCGGAAATTGTGGTGTCTACGCCTTGCGAAATATAGTCCACAGCACCCTTCTGGATAATGCAGACACCGCCTAGGGCCTTAGAGAGTGTCTGGCAGGCCTTTTCGGGATCGCTGTTGTCCTGATCCGTACCTACTGCCTTCGCAAGTCGACCAAACTCAACAACATTAGGGGTCAGAATGCACTCTTTATGTCCCTTGATAAGGTCTGGGTCTGTCTGGACAAGCCAAAGAGCATCTGCATCAAGTACCATTGGCACGGGAGGATCGTGGTTTCGAGCTGCATTGATTACAGCTTTCACCTGCTTCTGTGTGATGACGTCTCTCCCCAGACCCGGTCCTATTACCAACACATGTAGACGTGGTAGCATATCGAGAATTGGCTTTGCCAGCTCTTCGCCCGTGGGATCCTGCTCTTTCTGTGCCTGTGAGATTGAAGCTGTGGATCGTAGGATTGGTGACACCATGAGGTTAGGTGAGTAGGATTTGATCGTCTGGGCCGCAGAAGGCTCGCAGAAGACGTAAGATAGATCACAACCTAGCCGCGCCGATGCCATCGCTGAGAAGTATGGCGCCCCAGTATAATCGGCACTACCACCGATGACAGCAACTCGGCCCAACTGTCCTTTGTGAAATTTTTCTAGCATTGGAGGCACGAGTTTGCGGACCTTGCCCAACATGGCGCGAGAGGCAGCCGACATCTTGATCTCGCTGGAAGTTGGATTTGAACTCATTGAGGTCTTTGATATGCTTCGGAAGATGGTGGTGATATAGGAGCTAAGGGCAGTAAGCGAAACAACTAGGCAGGACGATCAAGCTACTCGTAGAGATTCAAATCTGAACAAAACGCTCGACGAGGAGCATATTCTTGCCGCTATGAGACTGTGATGTCAGGAGAGGAACCTGGGGAAAGACGTCACGATGTACGAGAAGACGCGCTGGACAATCCAGCACACTAATTGGCGGACTTGCAACCCGAGAGGGGAATTGTATGGCAAGCTGAACTAGAATGTGCAGATGCAACTTGTTGACTGTTTGTTAAAGCGACGCAAAAGTCTCTCAGAGTGTATGATATCGCGGTCGGTCGGAATGCGCATGACAGGCCACTCTGGGGAAAGTTTCCGCCGCCGAAACCTCGGGCCACAGGGAATCTCATCTATCATGGATCAAAACCCTCTCAGCCAGATTGCAATTCTTGCACTATGGTACTGAACTTGTGACTAAATATTCTATCGTACTCTTGAATCTATTCATACCAAGGATCAGGGCCTCTAACCTTGATCCTTCGCTCCGCGTTTCAAGCCTCCAGCGTAGCGTAATAGCCTGCAAGATTGACAACTTGGTCTTCGAAGTTCTTGAATTTGATGCCAAAGGTCTTCTCCGTCTTACTTGCATCGAAAAGCACTGGGACGGACTTTATGGCCCCTCCAAGAGGAAAGGTACCTTTCTCGACTTCCTCCGGGAAGTGCTGCTTGACAATGCCGAGTGCATCGTCCCACTGATCAGGCGTCTCCCCGACATAGTTGACTCCAAAACTTTGGTTGCCTTTGATGTCGGGTGAGAGTGAAGCGATGTGTACAAAAGCAACATCGTCGACATGACACGTAGCCATGGGCGTTCCAGCTGGGTTCTGATTTCCCAACAGCGTGGCGAAGACGAAGCCATTAGAGCCACTATTAGCAGCTGTGCGAGTCGTTGCCAATTCGTTCTTGCCGATGACGAACGTCGGCATGATATTGACCACGTCAAAGGACGGCTTTTCACGCGCAATGAAGTCTCTGGTTCGGTTGTAGGCCAGGGTTTTGCTTGCACCGTACGCAGTGAACGGGTTGTCGTACGGGCCCTGTGGATCTGGTTCGATATTGTCCGCTGTGAAATGCTTTGGGGCAGCCCAGTCTGGGGGCAGAACAGCCAACACGGAGGAGGTGATGACAACTTTCTTGATCGAAGACTCTTTGAGTGCCGAATACAGAATACCCAGGGTTCCCCGGATGGCTGGCTGCAAGAGTCCTGTGTCATAGTCCAGGCTGGGATTGCCGAGCGGAGATGCAAGGTGAACGATATAATCCACGCCTTTTACTGCTTCATCAAAGGCTCCTTCCTTTTCGATGTCAGGGACAATGGTGAAGGTGAGCTGGCTCAGATATGGTCCTGTCGACTTGGCTGCTCTGACCTCGGCAGCTTTGGCTTCGGATCGGACAGCAGCACGGACATTGTAACCTTTTGAAAGAGCCTCGATGAGGGTGCGGTAGCCTACATGGCCTGTACTGCCCGTCAATAGAATGAGACCGCCTGCCATGAGTAATGAGAGGAGTGGACAGATCTGTCGAGTGATAATGATAGGTTGGATAGGAGATAGAACGCCTGCTGCGATCGTGTGGAAGAAGGAACAACATTGCAGAGAGGGCGGGCAAACGTGAAATATATACTCATGAGCATAGCCATTAATACGCTTGGCAAGTTGTCGTCAGGCACGTCGTCAGGCCCATGTCGTGCCTGAAGCTAACATCGCACTTCTAAACCTGACTAAAATAGCAGCGTTTTAAGAAGGAATAGTGATCATTTTCTTGCGCTCGGACGTATTCCATCAATCGCATTGTTAAGAGTTTGTATATATCGGCCGAGACGAGATGGATAGTAGCCAGATCAACCATCGGATCCCTCTGAATACAGAAGGTCTTTGGAATGAACAATGGTCGTCGTTGTCTGATGAGGACTGTTATTTTGTGTTTACTGATCTTAGATAATGCGATTCAGCCATGGTACGACTGATTATGTCATCTGAGCCTCACTAGCCTGAGCTGGAGGTCAACCAGCCGTTTCTTGGCGCAGGCCGTGTACGAGTGATCTCCATCAAGTCTCAAACCCGTTGTCCATTAATCGAAGGACGAGTGTCAAACATCAAAGACTCGATTGGCAAAGCCCCGAATTCGCACTCGGCTCTCTCCCGGAAATGCCACGGCAACTTTAGACGCATCAGTTTTACACTATGCTTGATCAGGCTGAACTAGATCGGCTCAAGCAGTTTCATGCTGCTCACTTCTCGAATCAACCGACACCGAAGCTAGCCAGTATCCCCGAGAGACGAAGGGGGATGGCGGCTTCTCCAACTCCAGGAAACGATTGCGATGAGCTGGGGTTCTACGAAGATGGCACGAAGAGGACTTTGACAGACGCACAAATCAAGATGTTCCGCCATTCGGAAATTCAACGTTTGCTCAGCGAACGTCGTGCTACTCAGGCGAGGGAAAAGAAGCGACAAAAACGCAAGTCTGCCGCAAATGGGCACAAAGTCGCTGCTTCTGGATGGAAACCCCATTCAGATCCTCGGCTCCAGACACAAGAGCGCAACATCGATGCCCTCAAGTACGACGATGAGTCAACCTCAGAAGCGAAAGAGAAAGCGGCGCCGAGAAGTTTTCTGTGGCCGAAGCTGGGCAGCCCTTGAGATGAGCAGACTAATATCCAGAACATTCTTCCGTAGATCATGAGCACCGCTTGCGTCCTCTCTGCGCTATGACTACTGGGCTCCTCAACCTTGGGCCACATCATGTACGCACAGTAAGCATTACTTTTACCCTCTTTCCCTTCTATGATGAACATTTGTATCATCCTTAGCCTGAAGTGGCGTTGGCAGCAGCCTCAGACTGGCTCTGATGATTGCTCCAACCCTCAAATCCCACAGTGTTGAACCAATCTTCTCTCTGAAACATTCCCTCATAACACCTTATTACTCTGGAAACCTTTGAGGCCACGCTAACCTCACGTTGTTCCTAGATTCTTTCTCTCACTACTTTCACCCCATCTGTCAGACTTGGTATGCATCAACGTAAGGCCAGAGGTGGCACTTACTCTTCAGAAGCTCAGTTGGAGCACGTCTTGGGAGATGTATCAGCCTCTCCAGGCTCTTGAGTCACCCCCAACTCTTCTGGTTGGACGCCGCTGCTCCCACTGCAGTCCAAGTCTATCTCGACTTCAACCACATTTGGTCCTTCCGTTGCGGTCTCCGAGAGATAGCAATGACTCACCAATTGCCCCTGTATGGCGTCGCTGTCTTCGCGTGCATGGTTGGCTGTTCGGTCGACTGGGTGATCATCAATCGTGTAGGCGACCTCATCAATATCCAGATCTGAACACGCTGCTTACCACCGCTCAGCAAGGAATCCGCACCAGGGGTGCTTGAGCATACCATTGGACCACTGATCGTCATTGTCGTTGTCATGGCCGTTCGGCCGACTGACACTTTCATCCAGAAGCGTTGGGAGAGCTCCCCCTGTAGATGATGAGTTTTTGGCCATCATTGGGTATCGCCAAGTTTTTATCTACTGTCGCACAACTGCATCCTGATACCAAGGGCATATTGGTACAGCGCCCTCTCTTATACTACCAAGCGTCACACCATCATCACACATATTGCCAGCGAGCTGCAACAGGCAATTAACCATTTACTTCGACACGTATACAGACTTGCCTCACCGCTCTTTTCATGCATGTGAGAAATGCTGCAGCCACGGGTAGTCCATCAGAAAAGGGGACTGAAACGAAGTCCGCAAACTAAAGGGGGAGCCAGCCGGGAGCCGGGCTAGTGTAAAGCACAGCCTTTTCAAGGCAGATCGTGCAATAATATCCGGAAATCCGCTTCCCCGGAGACGAACGGCGCCTTATCGCAGCAACTGGCGCTACAGAGCGTTCTTCGAGTCTACATCGAAGGTCCCTCTTGCCAGTAATACCATGAGTTATAGACTGGACGAAGAATCTAGGAGACACCTGGATGCCAATTTCATCACCACCCTATACGGCGGAGAATACTCATTAGGCAGCACGATACGCTATCATCTCGTGAGACCAGCATGGATTGGTCCGGCAAACCCTACAAACTGCATGGCAAGGATGACAGGCTGAGTGCCAGTCAATGAATGGGTCATCTATCTCTCGTGTGGAAAACCCTGCAGGGTACGAAGTATTTGTGGAGCCAAGGTCAATTACCTTCAGTTCAAGTAATTCGGAATCACATCGGGGGCTATGCTTCATCAAGTGCATGGGGAGATTGACCTTCGGCATAGAGGGCTTCTAGTGATCCTGGACCTTTGTTGCTTGCAGTTTGCTGGGCGCGGTCTCCAGCATGGCCGGCAGAAGGTCGCAGAGAAATAAGCGCTGGCCTTCCAGCCTCTGCGAGCTCGGTCCACTTCCGCATGTTTTCTTTTTTTCCAGACCCATCAAAGGTCCAAAAGTGAAAATCTGGGGACTTGTGGCCTCGTTTCTTTGGTCGCGACACTTAGACGGCTATGCCAGCTCTGACCGGTGACCAGGTTCCGAGACAGCTCTCGCCTCCGACCGAAACATGGCCTCGGTGGCGGAAAGAAAGGCCGCTCGCAACCTAAGCGCCGACTCTCCCACCTGCAGACAGTCGGCAAGCACTGGAAACATAATGGCTTTCCAGGTGGCTCCTATCCAGGGTGTTGTTCTTGAAGAAGTACGTGGCTTGGACGACCATTGAAATTGAGGTTCTATATGGCTATATCAGGACTCAGCACACAACATCTTTATGGCTTTGTTGCCTTGAACTTCGCAAGTGCACCTATCATGTCCCTAAATCTCTCGTGTCTCGGTCAAGCTCTGGCCTCATTTTAACTATCGTTTACCCCATGACACGTCGATTCAAATAGCCCACGGACAGTCCAAACTTCGACACAACCCATAACGACCCACATCTCCCTCCTCATGCACCAGTCAAATGATTAACTTGAACTGGGGGCTGGGAGAAAGGAATACGAATGCATTGATCTGCCGATTTTGGACTGCCATGTCGAGAGAGGGTCGTGGCTAGCATCTCCTTCCTGGAGAGTCTTTGGATCTTCTATCCATACCGGCACAAAACCCTTCCCACGGGTGAGTCAACAGAGCAACAAAGTCTGTTGGAGTCTTTGCAAGTACAGCAAGGCTTTCCCCCTTTCTATCTGCTGTATGCGAAGCTTTACCTGTCAATGCGAGAACTAGCTGCTGTTCGTCTCTTCTCAGATCGCCCTCCGTTTCGAAGCCTTTCACGTCGCCGTTGGGTTTACCTACCTCAGTGACATAGCCACCCCGATACTCTTCCATCGAGCAAACGCCAAACGAAATTTACGGGCTCATTCAGGACCTGTACTCGACCTAGTTTGGGAAACTGACCATCATCGGCCATAGTCGCCCTGTTAACAAGCTCCACACGTGGTTACTTGAATTCTAGAGAAAAACACGAATGTGAACAGCAAAGAGAAGAGCTTTGTCAGAAGAAACCTATGATTGCTTCAAAATAACATGAAAATAGTGCTGCGAGCACCATTGGGACAGGGATCTGGCATCAATTTTGGGTCCTTCCTTCTGTTATCGTACCAGTTGTGGACCAGAACAACGACACGCGAATAAAAACCCTTTTCGCAGCATCATCTAGTAAGTATGCAATCATAACTAAAATCATTGTCTTGACTTTGACCTTATGAAGCGCAGCGTTTTACATTACCCTTACTCTCTGCGGGAGATCAGAATACCTGCAGACCTCAAATTGAAGTGCGGACCTTGCTTTTTGGTTTACCGCGTCACCTTGCGAAATGCTACTGAATTTGGGTCTAATGCGATGAGCTACAGATGTTCAACTGATAGCTTGCCCTCGCTGCATGCCGTACGGTTCACTCAACGATGAAAAGATCCATACCTCAGGTACCGAGTCAGGCAAGCCTACTGTCTTCTACAGCCTCGAGTACCACCGACAAAACGCGGTTTCAATACCACGAAGCGACGCAGTCGAAGATGAACCTCGAATTTATGTGAACCAGAGAAGCGAATCAGATCTGCACTATTGCATCACACAATACACACACCGATCCATCGCAGTCTGGAGAAGAGAACCACTTGTTCTGCGAAAGCAACACAACATAGACTTAGGCGCGGTTTCAACTCTGAACAAGATGCCAGCCAGCCAGCTAATCCCAGCAATACTTCCAAATCCAAATGAGCCTGTATGACAGCCTCTTCAACGGTCCTCAATATCAACGCCGGCGTTCTCTGGATGTCTCATGTTCACAGTTACTCTAGTGCGCGAATCCTCCATGACCTCAATCAAGGCCGCCCTGGCATCTTTCTCGGTTTTCATCTTCCCTTCGATGATCAAGGGCTTGATGCGGTACGAACGCAGCAGCACTGCTATGACAGCAACAAATTCCACTTGACTAAATTTCTTGCCCGGGCAAATTCGAGGACCGCTAGCCCACGGGAAATAGACCGCACCTGGAGGTGGCTGCGCAAGGATTTCCTTTCCAGTATCCGGATCAGTGGTAATCCACCGTTGCGGCTTCCATTCGAGAGAATCAGGTCCCCACCATCGGGGGTCGCAGTGGACGCCGTATACGTTGGTGATCACGTACATACCTGCGGGGACAACAATATTGCGGCCTCCCACACTCAGTGTCTGAGATTGCCCGGCGGGCCAGCGAATGGTGGACGGCAAGGGGCCCCAAATCCGGAGAGTTTCGTACTATTCCAGTCAGTTGTCTATGCTAAAGTAACGTCCAATTCCCACTTACCATGACAGCCAAGCACCTCACAAGCAGCGGAAACGTGTCCGCATAATCGAGACCATGCAGATCCTTGTCTTGAAAAACGGCATCGATTTCCTCGCCAACCCAGTCTTGCACATCCCTATGCAGTGCTAGGAATGGGAAGGTGTAGGTCAAAGCATTGGAAGTCGTTTCAAAACCGGCAAGATTGAACAGAAAGAGGTTGCCGAACATCTCTTCGTCAGTCAGGTGGATGGAGTTCGTCCCAAGTCCTAGCCCAGGTGTCTTCTCCTCACGCTTAGCCGCCTCGTCTGCTTCGACCAATGCGCTCACTATATCAGCAATCTGCCCACCGCCACCCCCTTGGGTTATTGCTCTATGGTACGCGACGATTTCCTTGAGGTATAAGTGGAAGTCCTTGATGGTGTCTTGTAAGTCCTTGATGAAGGAAGGCATCAACAATGGTGGAAGTCGAACATTCTTGAACAAGAGCACTTTAAAAAGGTTCGTCAGCAGAAACATCAAAGATTCGGGGAAGCTCTTGAGGTGGCCTTGCGGCGTGTCGCGTAGACCGCTCGAGAAATCGTGGATTTGGCCGAACCCAGCCCCGGACAAGACATGCAGAGCTATCAATACCATGTCGCGACGAACATCCAACATGGTGCTACCAGTCCTAGACTCGGCACAGCGACCGTCGAGCCATTGTCGGGCTTGCTTCAGTGACTCGTCCCAAACAAGGTTATAGTTCTGTTCACGGAATGCAGGGTTGATGATCTTTCTCTGCCGCTGCCAGTCTTCTCCATTATCGGCGATAACGTTCTTTCCCAATACTGTGAAGATCTCGTAGACAGGCTCTGGCTTGGTCCAAGTCTTGTAATGCGACAGGACATCGTTGGATGCCTTTGGATCATTGAGATAGATGTAGTTGGCCTTTGGCGAAACGACCACGAAGACATCTCCCCACTTCCGATGTATCAGATGTCGTTCGCGCTGGGGGGCTGAAAACTTGCTGATCTCGTACCAGTAAGTGAAAGGCAGATACTTGACCCATCTCAAGTTCTGGGCGAATAAACCCCAGAATGGATCCAGCCACGAGACCGGCGTGATAACGATCGGGATCCCGAGTTTGCGCGCTTCGCGGTAGTTTTTCCAGAGCAAGAGAGAACGTTGGCAGGAGATGAGAATGGCAGGGAGCAAGACGAGGTAGATCCAGAGTGCCATGTTGCTCAATTGCTCACGGCGGTATTCGAAAGTGGGAAGATGTCGCACAAGTCAGTTTCTACGTGAAAGAGGACACGCCCTTGACCGCTAGAGAGCTTGGGCTTAGGGAGCACCGCTTCGTTTATAACCTGGATGCGAATACGAACGAAGGGACACTCGGATTCGACCTATTTAGGGTTCTCCGCAGAAGAAGAAGCACGATGACGGCCGGTGGCCTGAGAGAACATCGTATGTCGTATTCGCAGCATAGCACCGTTTCCGGCCGGAAAGAAGCTAGCCTGGCCCACGAGTCGGACTGTAATGAGTGCATGCACACGGAGACGGGAATTTCCACCGTGAAACGGGCGAAGATGCAATCGCAAAGAACAATCGTTGGATCGTGTCAACAGTTTCTTGTCTGTGAACCCCCGCCGGCCTTATAGGCCCATCCAGGCTGTCTTTGCCACACAGTCGACGCCTGGCTTTCTCTTGCTCTGCCTGATCAGACCTAGGTGCCGCAACTCTGCCACCGAGCGGTAGAACAAAGCCAGGGCTTTCCGCTCTGTAGCCTCGTCCATATCTTCATGGTCTTCTTCTTCGGTATCTTCTGTATCTTTGTCGCCGTTCTGCTCTGTCCCACTATGCCCAAGAGACGGCGCAACCATACCCCTGAACGCATCCCACAAATCACGCACGTTGATCACGGTTCCCGCCTCGTTGAGCATGCTGAGCAGCAAGGAAGTCGGCGGCAAGGTTGTCTTGTCGAGAATGGTGCCTTTATCCAGCATGCAGCAGTCGCAACCTAAGTAGTCCGAAGGGCGGGTCAGAGCACGTTCGAGAGCATAGCGTGTGCGGGGGCGGACAATCGCAGACAGTGGTGATTTGAGGTTGTACATGTAGGCCTCGGCCATGAAGCTGGTCCAGGGGGATGTTTCTGGACTTGCAGATGCATATGTTGTCCTTGATTGTACATAGCGCGTCAGTAGGTTTAAGAACGCGTTGGTCAATTCAGACACGTCTCTGGTCGTGGTCGGAACATCAAATTGGAGCTTATCCCGGATCGAATGAAGATTAGGAATTGCTTGATCAGCATCGTAGCCCTCCGACTCAGGCTCGAAAGTGTTGAGGTCTTCTATCTCTTTGGATGTCGCTGACAGGAGATCCCGGAAGTCTTCGAAGGCGGCCATGGATCTGACTGCGGATTCGATCTCGTCGAATATCCTGGACTCAGTCAAGTCTGGCAAGGAGGCGAGTAGCTGTCTCTGAACTTCGAACGACGACAATGCCGTTGTGCCATGCAGTTGCCGGTAGATAATTCTCAAGGCGGCTACGGTCGTTAGGATCAAACGCATCCGTTCTTGACCTGCACGCAGACTCTGGATTGCTTCGTTCTCGAGTGCTGCGTCAGAGACGAGAAGAGTTCGCAGATGTTGTCTCTGGGCTTTTGTACCATTTGCCAGGTTCTCGCAATGGGCCCGGAAACCAGCAGTGTTACGAATCGTCTGAGCCAGGGAAGGATTATCAGACAATGCTGTGTTAGCGTCAGAAACAGCAAAGACTGATAGAGGATTCGCGAAGAAATGTGACATGAACACATATTTGAGTGCCCGTATGATAGTCTCAGTTGTGCAGCCTTGGTCTTCAGCCAACTCCGCAAGGACGCCCAGTGTCGCAGGCCCCAAAAAGACCCCTGCGCCAGAGTCCTGAATGGTGGCATAAATTTCGAAAAGAGGATCAATCTGGTCCTCCGCATGTAACGACTCAAAAACTCGAGCGTCAAGATGGCTGACCGTCGACCTGGAAAGCCTAGATTCAAAAAGAGCTACCGTCGTCGATATCTCGATGAACAGGACAAATGGTATACGATCTGTCCAGGACCTGAACGTCGCGGCCAACTCAGAGAAGACCCCAGTGTCGAACGCCTCAATATCCGAGATGAAGACTAATACTCTCTGTATACCGTACTTGACTGAATAGAGTTTAAGCAGTTCGAGATCGAAGTTCATCGGGATCATGCCCTTATTGGCGGCGAGGAAATTGTTGTATTCGTCCATACCCCGTCTCTGAGACAGCGCCAGCCTGATAACGTTCTTCAGCGCGATTTGGAGGCTCGGTGCATGGCTGGGTTGAAGTCGTATCAAGATCTCTGTGGATGTATGAGAACCAACGCCCTCCCAACCGCGGGAAAGATCTTTGTATGTGTCTCTGCCGCGAGTAGAGACGACCAGTCCAGTACCAATCTTGTCATCAGACCTATCTACTTGGGAGTTGCGGACATAGTCAAGCATCTCATCCACGAAGTTCTTGTCCACCTTCCCGGTTACAGCGTCGATCTTTGCTTCTTGTTGAGCCCATAGTGTATGGAACAACTGCTGTCGAACTTCAGGGCCTTCAGGGGATTCGTGGCCTCCAAGAAGTCTGGGCCAAGTGTATTCCTCATCTTTGTTCAATGTGCCATGGCCAGGGGTCCCAAGCTTCCTTCTTTTCTTAGGCCGTTGATCGAAGTCTTCGTGTTGCTCGTTGTCCGTTGATCTGAAGACGTAGCACCCCTAGTATTTGGGTGAGTATATAAGGATGCGGGAGACGGAGAAGGTCTTTACCGTGTGCGCATTATCATCCACATACACTTCTTCAGTATCCATGAAGTCAGCAGTCACAGAGTATAGCAGCACAAAGGCTGTCCCTTCGGAGTAGAAAGTGTATTTGTACAGCGCGTCTTGAAATGAGAGCGCGTTCTCCACTTTGCGACATGCGGCGATATTTGGGGAACTTTTTTTCCGCCGCAGATTCAAGAGTCTCTTCACTCCCTCATCAACGCCATTCACGCCGCAGGGCGACAAGTATCCATGCGTGGTATTTGCCAGCTGTCGAAGAGATGGCATCAGCAATTTTGTCTGTCACCGAGCTTCGCCGGACATCAAACATGCTTTCAGTCTTTTCAGAGTATCCGTCCGTATAGGCAATCGACTCGGTCTCGCCCTTCCCGTTCCCAACAAGGGAACGATCATAGTCAGCATGGCCCTTCTCGCCCTCGACAAGCCTCGCGACCTCTTCCATCTATGCTGCCAAGCAGCCATGTCAAGGTCAATGAATTTGAGCAAAAAGGGGACGATCCTTCAACAAGGGTGGCCGAGCCTGATTACATGGAGATGGAAGGCCATCAAGTACGAGAAGAGTTGGAAGAATTAGATCGGGAATTGGCCATCCTGAGAGAAGGCCCCTTTGGACCCAACAGCGAATTCATGCGCTCCTTTCCTCCGGATGAGAGAGAAGCATTGCTGAAGGCCTTGGAGGAGGAGGGCGTTATGCCTCCCACGACCGAGGACCTGATTAGCGACGAAGAACTTGAAGAGCTTGCGAGAGATGAAGAAGGCACAAAGCGTTCGGCTAAGGCTAAGAATTCATTGAAGGTCACATTGAGCATACCGACGACTCACAAAATATATGTCAAGCGTTTCAACAAGGCTCTGCAAGAAGCCGAAAAGACTAATGCGGATGAGAAGTCTTATTTTGCGTTATGGAAGTGGTATCTCAGATGCCAGCAACACATCTCAAACTTTGCCGCCATCATCTCTGAAGATGTCTGGCATTTCCTGTGGAAAACCCAAAGCACCAAGTACTATCGGCCGAGGCATCTTCAGATGCTGGCAAGGGATATGATGAGCGCAGACATTCAATTCGAAGACAAAGAGTTGGTGCAGTATATCGATGCTCTCCAAGCAGTCGGAGATTTTGCGACCGCTGCAGAAGCTTGGGAGGAACACAAAACTCGTCTGGGAAATAAACCAGACCTTGCGGCAACTTTCTGGATGACCGGTGTTCGAATATATGTCGATCTAGGAAAGCCTCAGAAAGCACAGAGCATTGCCTTTGAATGCTACAACTATACTACCTTGGTAGATCCCGAGGTCTTGGTCCTGGTCATATCGGCCTGGGCAAAAAGTCAGAATGGTTTCGCGCCAACCAAAACCTGGTGGTGTTACCTCGAACTGCGTCGAATATTGGAGCGAAATGAAGAAGACGGCCAGAAGATCTTGAATATACTGGGCAGGATCAGCGGAACCTTGCTCGAAGCCGGGCGGACTGAACTCGCGCTTGCAGTATTCAAAGACATGTATCTCTTCAAACACAAGAAAGCAAATGACTCATGGAGCTTTTTCAAAGATATGGTCGAAACACTTCAAGATACGCAACTACCCGGAGAGGATCTCATCAACAAAGTCGGCCTCGCATCATTTGTCTTCTTGCCGCGCTCGTACCAGAACAAGTTCTTTTTTGGGTCTTGGATCAAGTGGCTCATTGGAGCAGATCGAGTCGATGAGGCTGCCGTAGTAGTCGAGCTCATGTATGAACGTGGTGTGAAACCTGATGCTGGACACCTCAATGGCCTCATTGCAGGGTATCTTCGTGAGGGATCGCCCACTGCCCGTCAGACCGCGGAGAGTACGGCATGGAGCATGATACAAGCCCGTGTTGACATGGTACGTAAGCGAGATATACAACGGAATGAAAATGCATCGACAGCACCAGAAGAACCGTCTTCAGTGCAGAGACGGACTCCCTCATTTCTACGGCGAGGAGCACCCCCTGCGACTGTCGAGACGTTTTCGATCTTGCTTCAGTACTATACACGCCGGTCGGAATTGGCGAAAGCTGGTGAGCTAACCGATGTTATGATCGGTTCCGCAGACATCAAACCAAACTCATTCATCATGAATCACTGGCTCTATGCCTCTTTACGCTCGGGCGACGCTCACGAGGTCTGGACAAAGTACATCGCATTGACCGAGACTATCGAACCAGACCTCGAGACGTTCGCCGCGCTCTGGGACACAGCCAAGGCTTCTTACGCTGCGGCTGCAACCGGCGACAAAGGGTTTCCCGGTGCACGAAGAGTGTTTGCGGAAATGCAAGGGTGGATCGCCTCGGCTAGCAGCCAGAGGAGAAATGCTGCCCAGAATGATTTCTCGCACGAACTGTACGAGCAAATCATTCGCTGTTTCTGTTTATCGTCCGACGCGAAGGGCGTCCTCTGTGCTATGTACGGCCTGCGAGAATCGTTCGGAGCACTGCCTCAAGAGGAAGCGATGCGCTTGATTCTCATTTCTGTAGCCCGGTCCTTTGGAGTGGACTTTACCAGCCACCTGCATACACGAGACAGAGGATTGAGAGCATCAAGAAAGTCACAATATCAAGGTGCCTTGCATACTCTTACCAATATTTTTGTGTCCATATTGGACAGGAAACTCGTCGATGCGGACATGGATCCTGAAGAACTTGGGGACGCTGAGAGCCCGCAAGCTCAGGAACTTCGGCTGGACGCGTTGAGCACGTTTCTCTGCATGGTCATTGAGAGGAAGCTGGAACGGGGTGACAGCCTGCTCGAGAATGTCTCACACGTGGCTGACGAAATGAATGTTTCAATCCCAGAGGAGGTTCTAACCCGGCACGACTGGCCTGGGAATTTATGAGGTCAAAATACCGGAAGCCTGGGAGGTATTTGGTGTAGAAAGTGGCATCTCAGTATACATAGTTGTAGACTACCTGTATCATAGCATGAAGTCATGCATTTACTCCGCCCCGTTTTGAAGAATGCTAAATGCAAATCTGTGTCTCAGTGAAACAGCATGCTATGCGCGCTCATAAAAGTTTTCTTCCGAAGGAAGCTTCTGTTGTACATTGCTGCCATTGCTGCCATTGCTGCCAAACTCATTTCTTTCCCTTCTTCTTCTTGCTCTTACCAGTGGAGACGCCCGTCCCAGCGGTTACTTCGGTAGCAGGCGTCTCGACCATCACACCGTCGTCGTCACTACTTCCTGCTTTTAGAGGTTTCTCCTTTTCTGACGATGATATTTCGGTTGGTTGTGGTTGTCCCTGTGCCTCCTCGCCTTCGAGTTCTCGTCTTGACCTCTCCCGCTGGGCAGCCCAGGCCTCCTGTTCTGCAGGCAGTGTTGCTTTGACGCTATCCAGCTTGTCCCTCAGGATTTTATTCAGCACCATCTCGTTCGCGGTTTGGAAGATGTAATTGCCCCAGTTCGGAGCCAGGGCGTTCGCTTCATTCATGACGTCCTTGGCCTCGAGTTCGATCTCCGTCTCTGCGCGCTGAAGGCGTTGAAAGATCTCGTCGCCTACAACGCCGCGCTGTAGGAGTTGAGCCAGCGCAGGCTTACGGGTACGGATTTCCTGAATACGTTGCCAGTCTTCGACGGCGCGGGCCAACAGTGCGGCGCGGAGAACAGATTCCGGGACCTTGACATCGGACGAATCCTGCAGGTGTAGAAGTGAGAGGTAGACATTGCGGGCGGAGTGTGGAGGAAAGTAAGGCGCGAGTCTGAGTTTGGATTTGATTTGCCGTTGGCGGTAGAGGTGCGAAAATGTGGCGAGACTGCCGATTAGGATGCCTAGGTAGGCTATCGGGATTAAAAGAGAGAGAAACTGCATGTTGAAGCCGAGAGATCTGTAGATGTGCCGGTGAATGAACGAAGAAGTGTTGCTGCAGGATTAGAGGTTACGGTCGTAGTCTTGGGCATTTGGCTTTGGAGTCGTTCCGGGATAGAGGGTATGGACGAACTGCCGTCATGGGACTCTGACACGAGGACAGGAGCAAGGACAAGTTGCGCGTTGGAAGAGACAAGGTCGGGGGAGAACAAGATTACTCTACTTCAGAGGTGGAAAGTTATCAATTCATGTAGTGGTTACCGCCGTGCGCTTGGTCAAAAGGACACTGTGCAAAATGGGCTTATCGATAGCAGCGCACCAAAGCCAACTTGGCGATATAGCCGCGCTGCCTGGTACACGGAACCAGGCCCTAACCTGTTTCACCTGTTTCACCCGCTGCGAGAGCCTGCTGCTTTAGCGAAACTTGTGACGTCGACTCCAACTTGTCGCGATCTCTACTAGTTAGAGGCCCTCGTGCAGTAAATACAGGTAGACTTTGCTGTATCGACTACGAGAGCTTTCATCCTCACACGCGACCTGCCACCCTTCCAATATCCAGCCCACGCAACCTTTCTCGAGCCATTCGTTGTACGGTCGGGTCCAACATGTCTGCCAAAATAGCCAAAACCATAGCGAGGCAGAAGGAAAAGTAGGTCACTTCAAACAAACCACAGGTTTGACAACACCGCTGGACTCTACATCCACGATTGCTTTCCGTTTGGGGTACGAGGCGTTGCGACTGACCGGTGTTGTACAGGATTGCCGAGGGTAACTTCTACGAAGCCCACCAGCAACTTCGAGTGATCACGTCGAGATATCTCAAATCCTCGGACTACACATCTGCCCGCGACGTTCTGTACAACGGTGCTCTCCTCTTGCTCCGCGCCGGCCAGGGTGGATCGGGCGGCGACTTGGCCTTGATGCTCTTGAACGATGTCTACGTCAAGGGCGAGTTCGATTGCACCGACGAGAACAAGAAGAAGCTGCTGGAGATACTGCATGCATTCCCTCCCGAGGAGCCCACGAGGAAGAGATTCATTAACGAGATGGTTGGTTGGTCAAGTAAGTTCGGGGACTTGGATAGAGGGGACCCTGAGATTCACGACCAGGTTGGACGAGTACTCGCCGACGGTATGCCCTACTCGACCATGTTCATCCCCTGTACAGAACGGACACTAAAGACTCGAGCAGAAGGCGAAGTATATGATGCAGAACGGCATCTCGTTCTGGGAACCGCCTCGTCGGCTCCGATCCTGGCGTCCTTACATTACAACTGGTACAGTGTCGACCAACCGCACTTGGCGGGAATCTACGCCTCGCGCTCTGTCCTGCCGTACTTGCTGGTTGGAAATCTTGCTTCAGCCAACTCTGCACTCAGCACCTTCACCTCGCATTTGACAACGTCCAACCCCCACCTGCTTGCCATGTCGCAACCCATAGAGTCGAGCAAATCCGGGTTGAGTCTACGGATCTTCCCTAGCATCCCTCTGCTAAATTTCTTGAGCTTACTGCTTCTGGCGGCACAGAAAGGCGACGCCAGCTTGTTCCGGCAACTGTCCAAGTACTACGCACCCCACCTGAAGGACGCCGAGGGCCTTTGGAGCGATGCGCTAAGCAGTATTGGCGAGGTGTGGTTTGGGATCAAGATTCCCCGGCAGGGTGGCAACCCGCTCTTTGACATGATGGGAAGCATGCTCTTCGGTGGCGGCGAGGGTGGTCAAGGGAGGGGGAATACGCCGAGATCGAACACGCCGAAACCTCTGACAGGGCCCAAGAAGGAAATCGAGAAGCCTCCCGCCATGGATCTGGACTGAAGGGTTAGACAATGCTTACGATCAGATTACACTGGCAGAAGCCCGAATTGTAGTTGGATCAACTGCAACCCGGTCTGAAGTAGCTGACACATGTTACTTGGATAGACGTCTGCATGGAGTTTCTTACGTGCTCATATGGAGTTTCCTACACATGGCCAACTCACCTGTCATGGGCATCGGGGCATTGACGCAGAAGCGGGTGAGCGAAATTCCAGGTCTCCAAGGACACCTCAGTTCCAGAAACGGCTTCTAGCTGGGTTTCAAAGGTCTGCAGTCCGCAGTGATGAGAGCAGGTTTCCACACACCACTCTAATCAGGATTGTGCCGCGGTTGAGATGGAACACGCGCTGCTAGGTATGTAGTGTGGGTATCTCATTCTGGCCCCTTGTGGTCTGAGGACGTAATGCAACTGTATGAATCATACCGTACGTTCTCTCCGAAGTGCAGACAACGGTTCGATGACCTTGTTGTGCAGTCGAGGACTGTGGCTCGTCTTCAAGGACAGAAATGGGTTGAATATGACGCTACAAAGTTCTCTAAGAGCGACGACATTTTTCCGTCGTACATGATCCAGATGTCGGATGGATCTCTCGCCATTTATTGTTTGAAATTGGATTCGCTGGCCCACTGCTGTGCTGTGCTGTGCGGTGCTGTGCTCTGACTTGATCCGATAATAGTAATATTAGTGTACAGTCTATACTTCTTCATCAACAAGTTTATTTGTGACGGATGTATTTTGATTTCCCTTTCCCTCGCCAAGTCACGCATGCGTGACTTGCATAAATCATCCAAGCAAGGGTCGACCGTCGATGGACTTGGGTCCGCCAAAAAACCGTTCATGAAAGATGTGATTATTCTCTGTTCCTCTTCCCCAGCGAACAAGCTCTGCCACGACGCAAGATTGCCGCCCCCCCGGTCATTTCATTCATAGCCGGCGTCGTCGATTCCCGTGCGAAATGCGCCGGCATCGCCAAACATCCAAGATTCGTCCTCAGCCCTGGCCACCTCGTCGCGTAGCTTCGACAGAAGCATGCTGAGCAACGCCCCCTTTTCCGCCGCTTGGTCGTCATCGTCTTCTTCGTCCCGGTCGCGGTCTCGGACTGCATCGTACGCTACTGGTGCACCGCGCTCGGCTTGGTCATGGTGGTAGTGGTGGTACCCTCCCGAACCAATCTCCATGTCTGGACTGTCGTCGTCGCCATCGCCGCGGAGTTTCGTCCTATGCGTACGGCGGCCGAGCCGCGAATGCGAATGTGTATGGACATGCTGACCGTTCGACACCGAGACCGATGCAGCGTGGGCAGCTTTCCGCTGCAGCCGTGCGCGGTGCCGTGCTAGCCTGTCTCTGAGATCTCGCTCAAACGCCTCGCGCTCCTCGTATTCTTCGTCGATTTGTGTGTAGTCTGCGCCGCTACCGCCGCCGCCGACACCGTTTTGCATGTGTGCAGCAGTGTAGGGATCTCCCTGGCCCCCGATGTTATGGTTATGCTGATGGTGATGGTGGTGGTGTTGGTGTTGGCTCGAGAGGTCTTCAATCTGGGCTTCGTCTTCGGAATCTGTGAGCCGCAAGTGTCCTGGGAGAACGGGGATGTGAGGCAAGGCAGGACGGCCGGTGAGAGGGTTCACCGCCACGATCGAGGAGTTAGGGAAGACGGCAGCGCTGGTGCGAGGAGAGAGAGGACGGTTCGGCGATATGGTGGGATCGTAGCTATCTTGTAACGAGGCGTGTGGCTGCGGGGACGGCAGCAACGACTGTGAGAAGAGGGCCTTGGGAGGCGGCGGGGAGTTTTTGTTGTTGGTGATGTTGGCATTGAAAGGAGATGAGTGGCTCGGCGACGGCGATAGCGACGGCGTAGATACGCTGCGTTGATGCATTCGGCGGGACTGCTGCGCCTGTCTCTGCTGCGGAGGTGGTTGATGCGGTTGTTGATCCATGTCGCCCGACACCGGCCGTCGTGATATGTGACCTGAGAATAAGTTGCGGCGAACCGAGGGCGACAGATCTGGAGCGGGGCGTGAAGAAGGCATTCTTGGACGAGGTATTTGTTTGGTGGTAGTAACAATACTTTCGTCTGCAGAGACGATGGTGGTAGCGAGATGGTCCAGAACCTTGAGCCGCTTTGGGCACGCGTAAACATGGGCCCATGCGCGACACCGGATGTCATTGCCGAGTGAGAAAATCCGGGGCCGGCGTGGGATTTTTTTATTAGAGCTAGTTCGAGTACGAGTAGTTACCGACATCTACACTATCTTTATACCTGCACTGTGAGTCTGTGGCCGGCGCTCATCAAATTGCCACTACCTATTATCGTTATTGCTTTGACACGGCGACATTTCATTGTTGGTTTCAGTTATGATTGAACAGAGATTTGAACTTCGGGCGACTTGGTATGAGTGGCAGGTTTTACTGCATCCTGGAAGCTTCTATCGTCTCCCTCGCCAGTTGGGCCGGCGTGGTCGCCTTCCTCCCTATCAACCATTCCAAGATGTTTGGGTTGCTGTATAGCCCCCTAGCATTGTAGTACAACACCAGATGCTCCGGCCCGTCTTTCACGGTTTGTTCGATGTCGGCATTTTTCCCATTAACACGCTCTAGTATGATACCGACGCTTTGGTCGAACGACACGCGCTCAATCTCGATTTCTCTACCAATGGCTTCACCAACGCTCCTGACGTACTCAGTGTATCTCATCGGCAGCGTACTCACGAGTTGGTAGGTGGCGTACAAATGCCTCTCGCGCTCCTGGATCACTTTCGCACTCGCCTCGGCGTAGTCCTTCAGCGTCGTGAAGGAGAAGGCCACTTCGGGGCTATGTGCGGCGTGAAACACCACGCGATCCGAGTCCTTTTGAGCGACGAGGTGCGCCATGGCGTTGTCGGTGAAGTGGCTGGGTTGCAGTATTGTGTAAGGCAACATCGACTCTGTTAGGTATTCTTCGATGTATCGCTTTCTGTCGTGATGGAGCAATTTTGTGATTTCTGGATGAAGCACCGACGAGAAAACGAAATGGGCAAATCTCGATCCGGCCTTTCGTGACTCGGCCAACGCAGCGTCGACCACATTGAATCCGAAATACGTCTCCTGCTGACTGAACGTCGGGCTGATATAATATAGCGTCGTTGCGCCGTCGAGGATCCTAGCACAATCCTTAGTTGAGCCGAACTCAGCTCGTATGACTTCGGCTTCGGGGTATTTGGTCTTTAAACGATCAAGAGATGTCTCGGAGTGCACGACCAGCCTAAGCTTGTACCTTGGGTCGAGGTAGAGAATGGGAATGAGCTGGCCGCACTGCTTGCCGGAGGCGCAGGTGACCACAACAAGTTCCGACATTGTCGTGTATTCGGTCACGGCAGTGAGAGAGAGGGCGAGACAGCCAAGGTACATGAATATACGAAGCACTTGCGCGAGCAAAAGTCATGATACGACCGACGTATACGCGCAGCAGAGTCATGGTCCGTGGCGGAGATAGTACTTATTTCCATTTTCGATAGATGCCATAATAGGCAAGAGTTTCGCGATCTCGCCGCTGCAAGCGGAAAGAGGAATTGTTCAACGCCGAAGCGGTGGGTTATCGATCAAGGTTGGTGGATGGAATCTGGTAGGATGGCAAGCCTGAAAGCTACGACAATCATTCTGGTATGGTCAGTGTTCTTCGTCATTCGGAATCCCTGTATTTGTCGCTCCCTCTCTAAGCTGTCTGCTCGATCAAGAAAACCTTGATGCAATCATCCTCTCTCGACCATGTAGGAAGCATGGAACGGGGAATAAGTCCTCCCTCATACTAGGCAATCTGCTCTTGAAAGGTGTAGTCATGCCGGAAAAACTCAAAAGCCTTGGGATCTTGTGATAGGTCCTGGTCGTATCGGTCAAGGTCAGGTTAGCCTGATCAGCAAAAGGTCAAGGAGTTTCTCAGTCCACCATAGCAACCTGGCTTCACGTGTCCTTCCGTTGAAATCGAGATATTCAAACATGGAATCACCCGACTTCCTGCTCAGTGGACTGCGTATGTCTAGCATTGCCGGGTTCGCCCCTCGTTTACGCCGGCGAGCCTAACATTTGGCTGCAGCTAGTTGTCCCACAGATCAATTCCAGCATCGACTTGCAGTCTTGGTCTTGGTGGCGTCGACCTGGTACATTGATTTGTCGTAGCGTAACAAAAGACTTAAGAAGGAAAGTTATGCAGGCGTGCATGGCTCCGAGCGTATTTTCTTGCTCTCCGTCTCCGTAACGCCGAAGGTCTTCGTCCTCACCGTGTAAGAGTTTTGGTCTAGGGTGGGATGAGGATATCTGAGTTGAGAGTCCATGACTTGCCGCTGGATACGTACTTTGACCTCATCGAGTGGGAGATCGCTGCGGACCCAGGAGATGATCGAGGCCCATTGTCGGTCATCTCTCCCCTGGATAATATGCACAATGTAGTGCAGCAACTCTGTGTCGGTCTCGAGGTCTTCCAGTTTGCGCTTTCGAGCTTCCTGCCGACGACCATCACGGTCCGCCACGAATGTGCAGTCGATCTTGCGGCCTTGACAGGCAACACAAGGATGAACCCCGCTGCACTGCATCAAAGAAAAACGTGTTAGTCAAAACCGTGCTGGAGATGCGAGTATTATAGCTTTTTGATGTTACCTTCCGCCTTCCTTGTTGGCAAGCCTGACAAGCCACCGAGACGTTCTTTTGCCGCCGGAGATGCTCTTGACTAGCTGCGCGTAGATGCAAAGCCCGGTCGCCCGACAAGGGGGCGGGCCGAATAGGTAACATGGGCCGGCTACAGATAGTCGAGCGTATATTGCATGTTTGACAATTGTGCTGGGAGAATTCTAGAGATCCAAAATAGTCGTAGGCAAGCTATGACTTTGAGACCGCTTTCTCGGTGATCAACGAAGAAGTGGATGTCAATAGGTTGGTCCCGGCATTTTTCTCCGATAGGCACGGACAATACAGTACATTCTCATACCGATTCACCCAATCTTGGCCAGTCCTGTGTACCGACGGAAAGTGAATCAACAAAGGAGATTGGGAGTCTTACAGTACTCGCCCGAGGGGAGCGTCCCCTCCCCTCTCTTTGACTCATGCAGGTGACATGTTGATGTCAAACTCAATAAGCGAGTAACGATGATACGGAAAGGATGAGTCCTGAGACCAATGTGGCGCAAGGGGGTCGCACACGCTGATTGCACCTCGAGCGAGTGCCTAAATACATTTTGGAGGGTTGTAGGTGGGAGATATTTCCGGCTGGGAATGCATGTTTGACCGGACGAGGTCGATGAGGCTGAAAGATCGTTACGGCACACTTCAAGGTCAGTACGCCTTCTTCGTACCTGCATATTCCTACATGACTCTATTTGGTGGAGTGCACGGCCTAGCATTTCCCGCCACGGTGCTCTGGCCATCATCTCCGAGGTGCCATCTTGACTTTTGGGGTCGTCTCAGAAAGAAGATTGCACCATCAAGGTCGGGTATCTCATAAAAACACAAGCAAAACATCCATTTGCAGCATGTCCACCTACTTCTCCGTCGGATCGGCTTCTTGTCCCTCAAAGACAGGAAGCCTCTGCGCAACCTGCTCCCACGTCTCGGACCCATCCACCAATGACTGAACTGCTGCGAGAATCTCGTCTTCGCTAGCACGAACTTGTTTGGTAGAATCGCGCTCCCGAAGTGTCAGGCTGTTATCTTTGACCGTCTGGAAGTCAATGGTAATGCCGAACGGGGTCCCAAGTTCATCATTACGAGCATATCGCTTTCCGATGCTTGCTGAGGAATCGTCAACTTTGTTGGAAACCCCAATTTTGCGGAGTTTGGAGGTGAGCTTCTTGATGAATGGTTTGAAGTCTGGATGATTGGACAATGGTACGAGCAGGACCTTTGTCGGGGCTATTGTTGGGGGGAACGAGAGCACTCCACGCGCATCATCGCCTTCTCGAGTCCAGAAGACATGCTCCATGACGCTGTAGAGAATTCGTCCGATACCAAACGAAGGCTCAATGACATTGGGAGTATATTCGCGAACGTGCTCTGTGCGCTTTCTTTTCTCGATCTTGACGAGATCTTTGTCAAGTTCTGTGGTGCCGCTTCCCACCCCCGGTGTCGAGACCTCGATCTTTCCAGTCTTCTCCAGGTCAATCGACAATTTCTCACGCAATTCTTGGGACAAGCTGTCCACAGCAGCTTCGACTGCCTTGGCGTCCTTGCGGAACTTGGGGCCAAGCTTCTTGCGGTCGATGTCTACCTGGTATTCTTCGATCACCAACGGTTCCGCTCTGGTCTCGCGGACGAGCAGTGGCGCACCAGTCTTCTTCATGTGAACCGTCAGATCGTAGGCGCTTCGATCAGCACAACCGACACATTCGATCCACCCGTAGGTGGTGAAAAGTTCCGCATCCCAGCAATCCGCAGCATAATGTGCCATCTCATTGGCCATGTGCTGTCTGAATCTGAGCTTGCTGTGGTCAACACCGAGTTTCAGAAGGAAGTCTTGGATTCTGACAAGGAAGTATCCGAGGGTTTCGTTGTCAACCAGTCCCGTAGAGACAGCCTCGCCAATAGTCAGCACATCAGGCTTGGTACTTCCGGATAGCTGGGTCTTTCTGTTGAGCAGAGTCAATTCGACGTGTTTGACGTCCTCGAAGCGAGGGTGCTTCTTCCCGCCCTCTGGGTCGACAAAGTGCTCGATTTCAGCCATCAGGAACTCGCGGACACGTAGCAGTCCAGACCTGGGAGAGATTTCATTTCTGAAAGACTTGCCGATTGATGCCGAGGCGAACGGCATGGCCTGTTGGTTGAATTCGAGGAGCTTCTGGAAATTCAAAAACTGTCCCTGAGCAGTCTCTGGCCGTAGATAGCCATTGGGCACATCTGCACTGGGCCCAATCTGGGTCTGGAACATCAGATTGAAGGCCTTGGGGGGCTCAAGCTCAGCGCCGGTGGTTGGGCCCTTGATGTTGAACTTCTTGATGAGCTCTCCAAGCTCGTCACCGCCGTAGTTGTCGATTTTTGCGAGCGTCTCCTCGTATTCCTGAACGACTGCATCGTCCAGCTTCTCGATCTTGGCGTCCTTGACCTTCTTCTTTTTCTTTGCCTCTTTTGCTTCGTCGACCTCGACTTTCTGCCCACGGGCATCTTTGTCCGCCTTCAATCTAGCTTCGAGAACTTGTTCGACCAGGTGGTCCGCACGAAAGATCTCCCCGCTCTTTGGGTCTTTGCACATCCAGTCGGCAAACTTGTCGACATGTCCGCTGGTCTTGAGGATGGCCTCGGGAGTCAACATGGTGCAGTCGACCTCGAGCATATCTTCTTCGAGGACAAAGTGTTTTCTCCACATGTCGACCACATTGGCCTGAAGAGCGCACCCGGGCGGGCCGTAGTCAAAAAGCCCACGCTCTCCACCGTAGATTTCGAAGGAAGGAGTATAGAACAGACGACGCCTCAGGACCGACTCGAGGACGGCACGGTCCATGGGCTGGCCAGTCTTGGTGGTGCTGGTAGCCATTTTGGGATCGAAGCGCTTTAAACTGCGTTCGGGCTCAAATTTGGACGCCGACGGCGAGCAGCGAAAAAATCTTTTGGAGAGAGGGAAACTAGGAGAGTGAAAAGGCGCTGCTTTGGAGACGACGTTCCAAGCACGCATGTAAGTGAGAGAAGAAAATGGCAGGAGAGGTGTAGAGATTGAGTCAACAAGCACGAGGATGACTCGATCAGGTGGAATTATTGCCCCGAGCAAAGAGTGTGGCTATTCGTAGTTAAATAGAGCTATCTCAGCCTTGCCAGCGCAGCCTTGTGCTCAGTCAGCGGGGGTTCTCCAACTCTTTTTTCTCTGCGCCAAAAAAGTCGAAGTCTCGGGAAGATCGCAACAGAGACTCATCATCGGTGTCCCCTGTCCTTGCGCCTGGGAGATTTATCCTCTGGTTTCGCATACTCCTTGAGAGGTATCACGGCGACTTCTCAATGGCCAAAAAGGGCACTCGCCTCTCCGACAAGGCTGCTCTGCCGTTCAAAACCGCCAACAAGCAGCGACGGCAAGACCTGCACATAAAACAGAAGCGAGCACGGGATGCGTTGAAGCGAGCAGAAAGATTCGGGCGGAAAAAGGAAGAGGCGAAGAACCCACAACTTAGAGAAGAGCGTCTACGGCGCAACGTGCCAGTTACAATCGACAAGAAGCGGGTATACGACGATGTGCAAGATGAGCCCGAGAACGGTGGTCTCGGACTGGTCTACGACGTGGAACGATTGAAACGAAGAAAACTCGCAGAAGAGCAAGAACTTCCTCCTGTTGATGGAGACGAAGAACAATTTGGATCCCGATCTGGCGAAGATCACGACGACGACGATGAGGAGGACGATGCGGATTCCATGCTCGAAGACAGTGACAGCGACAGCGACAGCGACAACGCCGAGGAAGTTGGTAGTGATGAAGAAGACCTCGAACCGGCGGATATAGACGACACGTCACACGACCCTCTCCCGTCCAAATCGCAACTCAAGTCAGCATCAGCGGCGGCGTCTTCGAGACGTCGCACGCAGTCACCGACACGCAGCACGACGTCGACGAACCTCTCGCTGGCGCCGGCCGCGCTGGCGGCCAAATTCCCAACACTGTTTCCTTCCCCCGACGCGCCGCCGCCGCCGCCGCCCAAGATCCTGATCACCACGTCGATCAACTCGACGCTGCACAAAGAGGCGGCGATTCTGACGTCGCTGTTCCCCAACTCGAAGTACATCCGCCGCTCGTCGCACCGCTACGGGTACAAGTTCTCGGTGCGCGAGATTGCGTCGTTCGCGCACAACAGGTCGTACACGGCCGTCATGGTGCTCGAGGAAGACCGGAAGCGGCCGTCGGGCCTGACCGTCGTCCACCTCCCCGAGGGGCCGACGTTCCACTTCTCCATCTCGAACTTCTACACGTCCAAGAGCATCCCCGGCCACGGCCGCGCGACCGACCACGTGCCCGAGCTCATCCTGAACAACTTCACCACCCCTCTGGGCCTGCTGACGGCGCACCTCTTCCGGTCCCTGTTCCCCGCGACCCCCGACCTCCAGGGCCGCCAGGTACTGACCCTGCACAACCAACGGGACTACATCTTCTTCCGGCGCCACCGGTACATCTTCCGCGACAAGCGGGACTCCGAGAAGTCGGTCGTCGGCCCCGACGGGCGGGAAGTCAAGGGCGTCGAGGGCATCCGCGCCGGTCTGCAGGAACTGGGCCCCAGGATGACGCTGAAGCTCAGACGCGTGGACAAGGGCATCCAGAGGCGGAGCGGTCAGGACTGGGAGTGGAAGGCACGCATGGAGAAGAGTAGGACCAAGTTCCAGCTCTAGGCTCAATAGCCTCGCCAGAGAACAGTCTTCAGATAAAAGGGCCAGACTGCTGTCAAAGCGGATAGATTCAGGCAGAGTTGAGAGAACGTTATCCCAATCAACGATTAGTTGAAACCCGGATGCGTCTTCAGTCGCGCCATTCGTTGGCAATTTATGAATACAAACATTCATTGTACTCGTCTCCTAAGAATACAAACATGTACGTCGCCCACAAGAGCCAACTATCCAAAGCTCCATCGCCGCTCCAAAATGCTCAGAACATCATGCTTCAGTAAAACATAAAAAACAGTCCGCTTCCAACCTCCGAGTTGGCTTCGCCACTTGAGTTGAGGGAAGGCTGGCGTAGTGCAGATATCAATGCCTTCCCTGTCTCGACGTCTGCCGAAATTCCTACCGATGGTTGTCGGCACCTCTAGACGCCTTTTTCTTTTCCACGACACCTTCAAGAACTTCCAGCCTCTCCCTGGTAATTCTGATGGCATCCTCCATCTCCCTCTGACTGATCTTTTCCTCCTTGATCTTGGCTTCCACATCATTAGCCACTGCCCGGTTCCGTGACCGTTTCTTCATCTTCTCCTTCACGACAGCCTCTCTTGTATCGCCACTGACACCGCTGGGGTTTTGTTTATGCCGGGTTGCCTGTTCCCTGAGGAGAATTGCATCTACATTGGCCCTCGCTTCAAGCCAGTCCCAAAAGTCATTCTCCTCTTTCGTCCACAACGCCTCATAACCAGCCAGTCTTGCGCTTTGAGTCATACCTGCAAAAGGATACGAACCCACTTGGACTTCTCCTCTGCTGGGCCCGCGTACCCACATCAGAAGCACCATGGCAGCAAGCACGCCGACCAAGACTTCCATCTTCAATACTGGGCCTAGCACGCTCGTCACAGGCTGCAATGGCACCCTGAGAGGCTCAAACGGCCCCCAGTCTGCCTCGACTGTCTTCTTTGCTCCTTCCTCGACGACCTCATCCTTGGATTTTTTGCCTTCTTTCCTCTTCTTGCCCTTCTTCGAGACCTTGCTAGCGTTTGTCGTGCCTCGTGGCCGTCCACTTACAGCGTTCCGTAGGACCTTAACCAGACCGTCGCCGTATTGCTGCTGGCCATCGTTGGCACCCTTTTCGATTGGTGTTTTCAGCCACGATTTTGCAGTCCATTCGATTGTGCAATTCATCTGGAACCTGGTGGCATTTCCCGGAGCCCAAGATAGACAATAGCGTGTTTTCACGCTGAAAGCATTGCCAGATGGCACGTCAGGTGTCTGAGTTGTGCAAGTGATTGTGACTGCTTTCTCGAGGTCGAAAAAGTCCAGGTTCTCTGTGGTGATGCACTTGGTCTGTTTCGGCCCTATGCTCCCGCCTAGGGGTTTGATGTAGGTATACTGCCTGCTCTTGATGTCGCTGTTCAGGCCCTTCTTGTCGTCCTCAAGAACAAGTTCCATGCATTTGCACTCATCGACAAGGAACTTCCGCACGAACGAACCAGATTCTGGACCGTAGAGTAGAGAGTATATTTTACCTAACGGAGCGGGGATAACTTCGTCTTTTAGAACCTTATCGTAGTGTGTGGCGCTGTCTGTGCAATCAGTCGGCATATGCGTGGCTGGACCTGGGTAGTCCTTGACTGCTTCTGACAGGCCAGATTGAGCGGCGTGAGGTTGAGGAACATCACTGGTTGTTACAGCAGGGACACTGGCACTTCGACCAACAGCGCCTGCGTTACCTGACGGTTTCCTGGAGACGGTCTTCCCGTCTGCGGCATCGCTAGCAGCCTGGCTGCGATTGCTCTCTACCACGCTCGGAGCGCTATCATCCGTGCCGTCTGAGCCTGAATCGTTACTGCTGCTGTCGTCGCTAGCCTGCGCATCCGCCCCGTTCTCTGGTGGGGCGACGGCTTCGCGGGTCGCTTCTTCTGCTGCCAGCTGTTTACCGTTCATACTCTTTTGAAAGCTGGCCGGATGACTAACTCGCCAAATGCCAATAAGCAAGTCATAAGTCTGTTCTCGGTATAACAAACTCCGGAACGTGTGGCGGGCGTGCAACGTCTGGATAGCAATGGCATTTGGAAATACCATCGCAGTACTCTCGCGTTCTATGCTGACCACTTCCTCAAAAGATATGACCAGCGTTGTGACCCAGCCAAGTATATTGCTTGAGAAGCAGATATGACCCTCAGAAATATAGATCCTGCCTGCCACCAAGATTTCTTTCTGCAGCGCACAGCTGTAGTCTTCGATGAGATAATCGTCTTCTGGGACACTCCTGAATTGTTGATGGAAGTTACGATTACGTTGCTTTGGGGCGGTTGTGAAGCCGGTGAGACGAGGTGCCTTTGTAGGGTTGACTAAAGCTGCGGTGCTGGCCCCGATCATAGCACCAATTGCGGACTGACCAGTAGCCGCTGATGAGCCGCGAGACCGTCGTTTCGCAAGTTTACTGCGAACGCTGTTTGTTCGCTTCATCGAGCTACCTTGTTCCCCTTCGAAAACACTGCCGTTGGGAGTCGTTCTTTCGCCACCCACCTGGCTTGCAAAGGTGTGGTGATGGCGTAAGCCATCAACGGGATCGGCTATTTCGGCCATGGGTGTCGTTGAGTCCGAAGGCTTCTCGTACGCAGCAGAAACAGCGCGTCTGGCAAGAAGGTCTTCTTCTTTAGCGATTGCCTGATCTCGTTCCAGGGAAGAGTCCTTCCTCAGTTCTGTCAGGTCCGGTCGATTTGGGTCCAGCCGCTCAGTCGCACCAAGACCCAAATGTTCAAAGTTTAGATCTCCGGATCCCATTGTCTCCACTGCCAGTTGCTTTCGCGGCGATTCGGGCTCGGTGGTTTCATCTTCTTCCTGGATGGGTTCCTCCACAGGCTTCTGCTTAACCGACGACCCAGATGCATCTGTTCCAGCTCTGGCACGTGTTTGACCGGCGAGGTTGCTAATCGTACTTGCAGCATTCTGTGCTGCAGACATCCAGGATGAAAACAGACTGCCGCTGGGCGTGCGGGTCGCATTCGAGGCTTTGTTCTCGTCGGTGGGCGTCAGAGGAGCGGCCATTGAGCTGGACAGCTTGCTCGGCTGATGAGAAATCGAAGATGTCGACCTTATTCTCCTGTGCGAGATCATGTTTCCTGAATGACTCACCACAATCCGCGAATTCCCCTGCTTGTCTAACTCGCCATTGGCAGACGCCGGCGATGCTGTGACTCCTCCAAACTCCGTCTGCGGTTGGGTGGGCGTCGGAGGTGTAACGGTGGTCACTGGGGTACTTATAAGCCCGGTAGGAGGCGTTAGAGGTCTGATATTAGTGTCGAGATTCGGCATGGAGTTGTTCAATGAACGATCTTGAATGGGCTTGATAACCTCGTCCGGAGACTTCGCGACTTTGTCTCCGTCCTCCTCTGCAACATGATTCAGGATGTTCGGCGAGCTGCTATATGGAGTGAATGTAGGCGAGGGTTCTGTTGAGGCCCTCTCAGGGCTGACCTTTGGACTCTTGCCTGACTTGCCAAACACATCTCTGAACCTTCTTCCAGGGGATTTGGCCCGCAACTTATTGATGCTATTTCTCCTCGACTCTGGGCGAAGCGTGTCTGCCCTGTCGACCAGCCCGACAATCGGCGAGTTTGGAGTAGTGTCTGGGTTTGTAGTCTTGGGAGAGGCTGATCGCTCAGCCTGTTGAGGCTCGATCAGTGTTGGTACCTCGTCGAGCGACGGCGGAGGTTGGTCATCGCTGCGAGTGGGCGCTGCAGACACCAGAGGAGAGGACACAGTCAGGTAGCCCGCGTGCGAGTCTCTCGAGATCAATGGAGGCGTTTCCACCTCAGAGTCATCTGTCAAGAGGCTTGTGTCGCCTTCGGAAGCTAGCTGACTGCTAGACTTTCGGAGCGACATGTCCGAAGGAGTCTGGAGACTCAGGGAGCCAGCGGATCTTCCTCTCGCGAGCTCTTCTGTAAGCGCCTTCACCTCCTCTTCGCGGAGTTTCCTTCTCCTACGCTTGCTGTGGCCAGGCAGCAGCTTTCGCATTCCACTGCTGCCGGATTTACTGCTTCCATCGTGACTGAGCGAACGGGTGCTGTATCTCGTAGGGGACTTCTCGAGTGTCAGGGAGTCGATCGAATCCGTGCGCAAATCTCTGATGCTCTCATCGCCTGGAATGTCTGAGGAACGGCGGCGGCTGGAGAGCACCTTCTTCAACTCCTTGAGCTGGGGAGAAGGCTCGGACATGTTGGCGCTGACATTGGGAGAGGATTGGTCAGAGGCGATTGCTATTCACTCGGGGCGTGAGATACAGTCGGGACTGGCATGCGTGCAGGTGTTGTGATTCTTGTTGTTTGGTTCTGCTTGATGCGCTTTGTGCCAATCCTCGGGCTGACATCAGGCGGGTCAGTGCATAAAAATAATTATGCGGAGGGACATCCCGGTCACAACAGGGAACAGGGAAGATGGGGTTAGGGTTTCAAGAAGATACAATTAATGTCTAGCAGAGGTGTGCACGAAAGGGAAGCTTCAAGGAGGAGGAGGAGGAGGCTGTACTGATATCACCGCAAGCAAAGCTGAAGTTTGACACGATGCATTTCTGGGCGGCTACCCGTACGTGAGACACGAAACACCAACTCTTGGGGGCCTAAAGGGTACAGTAGAGAGATCTTGAATACTCCGTTCTGTGAGTTTGTGATACGGTAGACCGACAACTTCTCCGCATATTTAGCCGACCATGCATGAGGCCTGGAAGTTGTACCAGTAACCACGGCACCATCGGGAGAGCAGAGAAGTGTACAAGAGGCCAGAGCCTGGGGAGGATAGGATTAATTACCTCTATGCTTACAGGGCGTATACGGATCTATTGGGCGGCGATCTGTGCACATGTCCATCGACCAGATCCAGCAGAAGCCGATGTACGGTGAGTCCTCGTATTGAGCAATCCAAAATACGTACTGTACGGCAAATTTGTCTTGTGGGCAGACGGAGATCGATCGCATCTCTACCCAACCAACAAAATGCAGTGTCTGACGAAAAGAATCCATCACTGTTTTGGTGGCAAAGATGTCCAGGACCAAGCCACTTCCACTTCTAATTTCTCAATTTGACGGGTCAGACCGCGTCGGCTTTGATATGCGATATGAAAGCCACCCGCAGTCAGCGACATTATTACCTAATTCCAGGTTGTTGTGTGGTCAAGGTCAATGCAGTGCAGCGGTGCGAGCCACTCACGTCGCGGACATCGACCAAAGCTTGTGGGTGAAAAGCATGGCCTTCTGATGCTTCAATAAATGACACGATCCTACCTTACCTGCTACCTCCACCCTGCTAGGGGCCGACGAAGGGTGTTCCCACCGCCGGTTGTTCTCCTCTGGATGGAGACATCAAATGCCGTCCAGAGTTTTCTTCGACGTCTCACTGGCTCAAGTGGCTATATCGACGGTGGAGTTGCCGTTCGCTCCCTTTTCGCCCGGTGAAATGCCAGAATTTCTTGCTTTTGCATCTTTCTTCGTTTCCCGCCGTCGCTGCTTGCTGCATTTCCTGACCAGCCCATTCCAAGTGTGGACTTCTCGAGACTGGTCCGAGACCTTGGAACCCCTCCCCTGTTTATACTGCCCGGTAAAGCCCTCCGTGGGGTCCCCAGTTGTCCGAGTTCGAGTATAAGAGTGATTGGGCCGTCACTCGCGGCGGGGAACAATCTCCCTCCTTTAAAAAGTGCTTCGTCGCTACAAAGCCCCCGAGAGTCGGCACTGGTAGGTTTGGGGTGCATTTTCCGTTCCTTCATCCAAAGGCGCACAGAAGGGTCAACCTCGAAACCATGGCCGGCGATTCTTCTGAGCAGGACCACATCACTCGCGAGCGTAGCAATGGCACTCCGGGACACCCGCTCCATTTCCCGGAGAAGGACCATCTCGCGCACACGAAGAGCGTCGATGAGATTGTCCTCAACGCTTCGCGGGCCACAGACAAGGAGCACAAGATGAGCTTATGGCAAGGCATCAAGTTGTATCCCAAAGCCGTCGGTTGGAGTCTGCTCATCTCAACCTGTATTGCCATGGAAGGCTACGACGTGTGCCTGTTGAGCAACTTTTGTACGTCTGGGTCCATGCTGCGCCGTTGTGCCAAACACTCTAACCCCCTCAGACGGATTTCCACAGTTTCAGAAGAAGTACGGTGAACAACTGCCCGACGGCAGCTGGCAGATTCCGGCGCCGTGGCAATCGGGACTCAGCAACGGCGCGAACGTGGGCGAAATCATCGGGTTGTTCATCAACGGATGGGTGTCGGAGCGATACGGCTATCGATACACCGTCATGACCTGTCTGATGTTGATTGTCATCTTCACGGCCGTCTTCTTCACCGCCCAGACCGTGGTGGCATTGCAAGTCGCCGAGATCCTGTGTGGAATTCCTTGGGGTGTAAGTACCTTTTTTTCCAAAAAAGGCCCACACGTCTAGGTACCTAGCCTTGCGAGTACTGACCGACCCTCAGGTTTTCCAAACTCTGACCATCACATACGCCAGCGAGGTCTGCCCTGTCCCTCTCCGAGGCTATCTGACCACGTACGTCAATTTCTGTTGGGGGCTCGGCCAGACCGTGGGCATCGGCGTCATCAGGTCTCTCGTGGACCGACAAGACCAGTGGTCCTACAGGATCCCCTATGCCCTTCAATGGATGTACGTGCTATCCGCTCACCACCCCACCCCCCATCCCCTCCCCTTTTACCTTTTTTCTACGTATGGCGGGAGACGACGACGACACTGATGTTGTCCTTCTCTCACAGGTGGCCTGTGCCCTTGTTCATCGGGATCCTGTTCGCACCTGAAAGTCCGTGGTGGCTCGTGCGAAAAGGCCGCGTCGACGACGCGAAGAAGTCTCTGCTTCGCCTGACGTCGCTGGACCGCGAGACCGACTTCGACGCCGACGAGACGATCGCCATGATGGTGCACACCACGGCGCTGGAGGAGAAGATCACCAGCGGCGCCTCGTACATGGACTGTTTCAGGGGCGTGGACCTCCGGCGGACCGAGATCGTGTGCATGGTGTGGGCGATCCAGAACCTCTCCGGCAACTCCTTCTCGGGCTACTCGACCTACTTCCTCGAACAGGCCGGCCTCGACCCCTCGACGTCGTACGACTTCGCCCTCGGACAGTACGGGATCAACATGGCCGGCGTCTTCGGCGCCTGGTTCCTCATGACGTGCGGGATAGGCCGGCGGTCCCTGTACCTCTACGGCCTCTGCGGGCTCTTCTCCATGCTCCTCGTCCTCGGCTTCCTCGGCCTCGTCCCGGAGGCCCACAGGAGGGAGGCGTCCCTCGCCACGGGGTCGATCATGCTGGTGTGGGCGCTGTGCTACCAGCTCACCGTCGGCACCGTCTGCTACTCCCTGGTCGCCGAGCTCTCCACCCGCCGCCTGCAGATCAAGACCGTCGTCCTGGGCCGCAACCTGTACAACATCGTGGGCATCGTCTGCTCCGTCCTGACCCCGTACATGCTGAACCCCGGGGAGTGGAACTGGAGGAACTACGCCGGCTTCTTCTGGGCCGGCATCTGTTTCCTCTGCATCATCTACACCTACTTCCGCGTCCCCGAGCCCTCCGGCCGCACCTTTGCCGAGCTGGACTTGCTTTTCGAGCGAGGCGTCAGCGCGAGGAAGTTCGCCAGCACCCAGGTCGACGTCTTTGACGCCGTCACCGTCCAGGAGACCGTCGAGGGCACCGGCACCTTGAAAACCTACGAGGAAAATAAGGCCAGGGGCACCACCCGTGCCGTACTATGATCGCGCCCACGCCACGCCTTGTTCAACAGCATTTGCTGTTACTCCAGAGACGCTTGATTCTGAATCCTATTTGTGCCGAAAAACTTCCAGTCATCTAAATTCAAAACTCCATTCAAAAACTCAACCGAAGGAATTCAACACATCTCAACCCACCAAAACCAATCCAACCCAACCCGACCTAAGCCTAACCAAACCAGACCAAACCAAACCAAACAGTCCTGTTCCCCGATTCTCAGCGATGAGTTGGTTATTCTTTTGGTGGTTTTTTGCTTTGCAGCGGCTTTGCGTCTTCTGTGTATTGCTTTGTTTCCCTTCCCGACCGGAACGCCTCTGGCAAATTGGCCAGTAGAACATACCAACTTCCAACTTCAAATAATCAAACCCCAACCCGACATCCATCCATATCCAATGGTCTATCACACTCGACACCCACCCCTATGTTCAAACCCATACGGGAGTATGTACGTACCCTTCCACCGCCAATGCAGCTGGATATATCGACATTGGTGAATTCCCGTCTCTATCCACAGAAGCCACCTATATGTTCTGTCATCGCCCTCCCTCAAATAAACATCAACCGAAAACCGAAAGCTTCGAAACATGTCGTCAAATACCAACGACGACAACAACAACAACCGTGACAGCCACCCCTCAACGTCGCGGCCTCACGCGATAGTCATCATCATCACCGTCATCGACAATGACAACCTGCTGAGGTCCGACATTGGCCCTTCCACCACCCGTCAGTGGTCTCCTCTCCTCAAACTGTTGTCGTCTCTGCTGGACATTGAAATCGCTCCTCGCCCTATCGAGCGCCGATGCGGCGCCCCCCGTGCCAGGCGCCGTGTCTCTGTCCCTATCTCTCGAGTTGTGCACGACCACGATATCGTGCCTATCCCTTGTAACGACAGGCCGGGGCCTGATCTCGACGACCCTTCCTCCTCCAGCGTGGACGCGATCACGCTCTCTCTCACGTTCACGTTCGCGTTCGCGCTCACGCTCGCGGTCCATCTCGCGTTCCTGACTCAACCTCTTCTCTCGCTCTTGACTCAGACGCTTCTCGCGTTCCAGAATATCACGTTCCCTCTTCTCGATGTGCCGCTCTCTCTCCACCCGATCCAGCTCGTCCTTGTACTTTGTCGCCTTCTCCTCGGCGTGCGCGGCTGCCCTCTCGGCTTCGCGACGGTGCCGCCTCTCCCTCTCGAGGTCGTCGTACAATTTCTCAACGTCGGCGTCTGTGCTGCTCGAACCGTGTCGGCGGTGGCGCTCGTACTCCTTTCTGCGTACGCTGCTCGGCTCGCCGTCGCTCATGGTCGTCGTGACGTAGTACTTACCGCTGTCGCGCCTCTTGTTGTGCGGTGAGCCAGGAGTCTCGACTCGAGGATACGCCTCTTCGTCGTCCGGGTGGCGTCTGTCGGTGTGGCCATGTACGATCTTGACCTTCCTCAGGCGCTCTGATGGTATGCGCTCGACAAGATTGGCAATGTCAACGTGGCCATCTTTGTGGTGGTGGTTGTGGTGTCTGACCCTGGGCGGCAGCTCGGGCGGCAGGGACGCGTACACGTCCCCTTCCATCCTGGAGGACATGGGACGGTAAACCCTTGGTGGTGTTGATGGTGGCGGCGGTGGAGGAGGTGTGGGGGATGATGATGATGGCGAGGAGAAACTCGGCGATCGTATATGTCTCTCCCGGCGGCGGATGGGTTCTTCCTCGATGATGTGGACTTTCTTCTTGCGGACTTTGAAAAGGTTGTACAACTTGGACGCCAGTGTCAGTTTGCGGGCTGGAGATCGAGATCGGGGGCGGGGGTGAAGGATGCGGTATGTACGCACCTGAGGCCTTCTCTCTATCACAATGGGTTCAGGCGAGGAGGAGTTGTCGTCGTCGTGGTCGTGGGTGAATCTGTGGCGGCGATTGGACATTCACGCCAGGACAGGACGGACACTTGGTGATCAAGGCGTTTGTGACGGTCGGTATCGCATGAAGATGATGTCGGATTCTTTGCGGGTTTGGTGGTCGAATGGAGAGATAAGGCTTGTGAAGATGTAATTGACCCGAGAAGGAGTTTGACGTCGACGACAATCCTTCAAGAGCTGGCAACGGACCAGTTCAGGAACGAGACTATGTACTCGATCACAAAGTATATATGGGTAGAGGGTACTTGCTTTGAGTGATGCCTAGTTGGTGGTGACTCGCTTCTCATCTTGGGCGGTGAAGGTCGGTATATATCCCACACACACACACATACTCAGGACGAGGAGGGAATACAACTCAGATTGAAGAAGACGGATTTGCGATTGCCCACATGATGGTGAAGCGGGTTTCGTGTGAACCGGGAGGGTCTGCTTCTGCCCGCTTGTCGCCACACGAAGTAAATTCCTAGTTGGAAAGGAAGTTCAAGGCTGTGAGTCTAGTCAAGTGATTCGTTGGGGCCGCTGTATTATACCGTCGGGCTTGAACTGGAGTTCGCCGGGGAGGGAGAAAGAAAATGGACCGTGAGCGGGTCTGCTTGGTGGAATGAATGGTAGAGAGGTGACTGGTGACAAGGGTCGATCGCGGGACTTTTGGGCACCGCGGTATATGCAAGGGGAGGATTGTGAGATCCTTCGGGACCAATGTACGGCCACAAAGGGTTTTGTACACTCTCGATGGACTCGGTAGGCAGCGGCTTCAGTGGTGGTTCGCATGACGAACGAGGCGACGAGGTGATTTTGGCTCCTGCCTTCCCATTCGAGGGGGTGTGGATAAGGCTGATGAGGCTACGTTTGCCGGACCCGGAGAGCACAGGGGCCTTTCGACCACAGCCAACACGAAGCATGGAAACCGGCAATAAGGAGCTTTCTGTCCTTTGCCATTCTCGGGGCACACTGCACACCTCCTTTCTGTCCTGTCAGCCCCCCATGGCGAATGTTTCGTTTGCCTGGACACTAGAGAGGCCGTTGCGGTGACCAGTGACCAGCGGAACACCACCTCCAGCATCGGCAGCAAATTATGTCAGCCGTCCGGGGTACTACGGGCCAAAGCCCAATGCGCCACAGGCTTAGTACTCGCAGGTCCATCGTACTTTGCCAATTCGGACGGCGTGATGTGATAAAGAAGGACGTTTTCCGGACGATACGGACCGGCACGAGAACTCCCGCTGGCCAGAAAGAAGCGGGCATATTACGCCAGGGGAAAGGCATTGGACACAATCGTGGTATCAGATTGCTGGAGAGACTTTACTGTACTTGGTCGCGTGGCTGTGCGGCCCCCAAAACGGTGACTTGGTTCGACTTGGTGTTCTCCTTGCTTGCAGCTGGTTGGACGCCTACAGAGCACCGCCAGCATCAGGTACCGAAGCTGGTCAGACCTAGAGTTAATCACTCGTAGACAAGGGTAGAACGTGAGAGCGCGGTCGGGACCTGACCAAGTCTTCTTTTGAGGGTGACTATGGAGTACAAAACACGAGTTCAAATGTGACAACGACTAGAAGATGAGATTGCACGTATCAAAACTTCTGTGTTGCTCTTGTAGGGGGTTTCGGGGAAGTTGGCGTTGGTCACATATTCAGCCGCACAACACATAGAAACGAAGGGTGTGGCTTACGCAGTTCTTCATTTCGGCGCATCCGACTAGAACTTGCTAGAAAGACGAACTTAAACTCGGGGTTGCTAACCGGAATCTCAAAGCCTGGACTGGTAGTGATCGAGCGGTGATTCGGCGCGGCGAGACTCGTAGGGGATCAGCGCGACCTGACCTCGGGGCCTTCAGCGGTGATTTTGTTACTCCGTGAAGTATCTGAATGGGAGGCCTGAAGTGCAGCTTCTTGCCGATGTGACGGTTTCGTCGCTTGATACCTTGGGACTGCTGCGGGAGTGCAGTCAAGATGCTGTGCGAAGCCATGGCGAGAGAGGGAGGGAATGAATACCTGGGTTGGTGTGGCAGAGAGAATATCGTGAGCTACAATACCATGGGTCCGACAAAGTCTTCTGATAACAAGCCCAAGACACAGCGCTTCGGGTAAGCTAAAGGTCTCACTCCTCGCCATCACCCCCTGTCGCGCTGAAGACAAGGGGTCTGTCTAGGCTGCAAGACCTACAGTACAAGACTACGGAGCTACATGTGGCTTGGTTGAGTTCAATAGCGGGTGTCCCTTGGCTCAAGGCTGATTCCTCTCCAATGAATCAATCGTCCCAGCATCAACTGGCATCGGTTGCACAAATGTGAAGTCAACACCATGAATACCATCAAGAGAACTATCACAGCCTTTTTCCACTGGTGCCAACCATGTGTTCGGCACTACACTTACAGGCCCTCAGGGAATCCAGGATCAGCTGTTCAGAATCCATGCCGTCATAAAATCATTATCTGCCTAGCAAAGCATATGCTAAATATGTACTGGTACATACACGGCTTTCTGAGCCTGTAAAATGACATTCCCACCAGTTCTTGGTCATGTCTCATCCTCCAGCGGCGGGACTCTGCAGCTGGGTAGCCTCTAATGGCCAGAGAGACCATGCTCAGTGATATATCCAAAATTGTCCTGTACAATCCTTAGTCGACGGGATCACAGTGACAAGACAATGCCAGCCCAAGTGCTTGTGGCCTCCCCCCTGTTGAACCCGATGTTGCACAACGTTGCCATTCCAGAAACCCCCAACGAGGGAAGGGGTCACTGCCCCCAACTGCCTTTTCTTGCCCGGGCACCCCAGTCTTCATCTGCCCCGAGGACGACACGTTTTCTCTCATCTGCGAAGTTTGGACTCTGTCTTGCCCATTCGTGGACATACAGTCTCAAGGCCTCCCATCGTTTGCACTTGCCACCGACGACCTCACTTTCATTGCACCCATCTCCTTCCGGAGCGCCGACATAGCCCTTTGCATCTGCTCGGCGGTCGTCTTTGCGCAACTCGTCAAGTGGAATCCTGCTGATCTTGCTCAGCTCCTCATCAAACATGTGCGCAAGGCTAGGGTAACCAAGACTCAAATAGTTGTAGATCTGGGTAATGACTCGCGCGGGAAATTCCTCTTCGATCTGCTTCTCCAGCTGCAGCTTCTTGTCTATTGTGCTGGTGAATTCGTCGCCATCCTGGCTGCGAGGCGGCGTGAGTGGCAGGAACGACATGCCTGACAACGGGCGTCGTCGACCAGGGGTTTGAGCTCCACGACCAGATGTGAGCGAATCCCGTCCTACTGTCGGGGTGTCAAAGGGATTCCACCTCTCCGCGGCAGGGGTCTGAGGCAGTGGTGTCTGAATGCCGCTGCGTAGACCACGCTGTGAATTTTGAGACTGCCACATGCCGGCTTGGCACATGCCCATCCATAAACCTCCGCCGGCATCATTTCTGGGTTTGTTGTTCGATTTCCACAGCTGAGGACTGACCGCATCCGTTGATTCATCGTCGCTGTCGGCGGTGCGTGGTCTCGGAGGCTGATCTGGGTCACACCGGGTCATTTTCGGCGATATAGTGAAAGGGAAAATAAGGTCCTCGCCCAACATGGGGGGAGATGCTGCAGCTCGCATTCTAGCAAGCTCCGAATCCTCGTCGAGTGGTTTGGGTTTCTTTGTTTTCTGCAGTACCTTGGTGTCTTTGCTCTGCCTCATCGCAAGTGCTGCAGCACTGAAGCGACTCTGACCGGGAGCATCCGCTCTCAAGCCCTTCTTCGCGTTTTCCAGCTGTTCGTGATGTTTTCGCATTCCCTCCAATTCCAGCGTCATTTCCGCAGCCGACGATCGTCGAAATGTTTGAACATTGGTCCCTTCCTCGCCCTGAAACTTGGACACAGGCAAGGGCCCATCGTCATCATCTTCATGGCTGATGGCGAAATGGTCTACAGGTTCATGCGGGCGTTCGTTGATGTAGGCAGCCATAGCGGCTTGCCGAAGTTCTTCTTCGGTTACGGTTTCGGAGGCGAGACGAAGGACATATTCAGAATAGCTGTCGTTCTGACGAGGGAGATTATCTTCCTGTCTGTGATCTGTTTCGATTGATGACGGTGAGTCGCTTAGAGATGGCGTCTCGGACTCCTCCGTCGTGGATTCAATCATAGGAAGGTCCGGGACTTGGAAAGAGTGTTGCCGGCTCTGGCTCGACAATTTGCGAGCGAGGGCAGCGGCAGAAAATCGTGACTCACCCAAGCCGGGGGACTCATCTGCAGTCTCTTCTTCACTTATTGATGGCGATGGTGGTGGCCGGCTTGAAATAGTATCCTTGGGAGGATAAACTCTCCGGTATGACCCCTTGGCTGTTTCCAAGAGCTCAGGAGGCCATTTTCGTGGGCCCGAAGATGTCCTGCTAGATGCTAGCGACTCCCCCGACGTTGGGGCTTCCGCATCGGCGTCGTCCGAGTCACTCGTGTGTCGTCTGCGCCTTGTAACTTTGGTAGTCTCAATAGGCTCGGGAGCGAACTTCCGACGGGGACGCAAGGTTTGAGTCTCGTCCGCTTCATCAACGTTTTTGTTCTTGCTGCTCCTGACAGATGTCTCGATAGGGTCTGGAGCGAACCTTCGCCGTGGCTTGGCGGCTAGATCCTCTGGGTTTGTGTCTTTGACTTTGCTATTTCTTGTGGTTGTTTCTATAGGCTCTGGAGCAAACTTTCTTCTTGACGTCCGTGTGGTGGTCTCGACGGGTTCAGGGGCGAAGCGTCTTACAGGTTTTGGAGGATCACTGCTTGAGGCCGCCGGAATATCAGGATGGTTGGGGGTGCTGCTGGAACCGAAGGAAGCAACAGTGAGGCTGGTCGGTGTAATGTCCTCAGCGTGCTCCACGTCCTTCTTACGAGAGCTTCCGAAATACTCGCCTGGCTGAGGAAGAGGTTTGCGAGACTCTGTCTGAGAAGACATGGGGTCAGCACTTGAGACTCGAGCTTTCTCCGGAGCCGGACTCGAAGAGGGGGGTCGAGGCGAGGCACTGGCGGGCCTTGGTCTTCGAACACTGGTCTCGAGAGGCTCTGGTTTGAACCGCCGAGGGGAAGGCGGGGACGAGTTCATTATGATATTGGTAGACCGCGACGTTCAAGCCATATCCCCGGTTGACGCGGCAGGATACCTCATTCGGCGCAGGCGAGCATGGGCTGTCGGCGGGATGCCAGAGTGTATAATGCGGGGGTGAGGTGCGTTCGAAAGAATGGCTCGGGTGTATACGGGGAGGAGTGTAGGTGTGTAGAGGGAGAGTCGAGTGAGGAGGCGTTGGAAGAGGTGGTTGAGCAAGCAGTTGCAGGTAGTGATTCGCAGATTCAACGGACGCAAGGACCTGAATGTGCGATGATCTGAGACCAGACAGGAACGTGGAGATGCATGTGTGACAGGGTCAGGTCGGATCCAGTCAGCGGGTCGAATCAGCAAACGCTTTGCTTTCCGCAGTATACCTGATATACTCGTGTTCAGGGAGCGAGCGACATCAGAGCGACAAGGATAGGAGAAAGGATAGCGAGATAGAGCACAAGGGGGTGGAAGACGACGAGACAACAGAAGCAACGAGCCGGACACATGCAGAAAGCATATTGCACGATCAAAAGCCAACTCAACAACATGCACGGCCTACGCAGCGCCTCGAGTGTCTAATGACTTGGGCGGTCAGCGAGGGGCCTATCGCGGCCTGGAGAAGCTGGGATAAGGCGGTCGACCAGTCGCCGCATTATTGACCGCTCAATCCACGCCAAAAGCGCCGAGTGCCGGGGGCTCCAGTCGCCTGGCGGGGCCCAGAGTCTCAGGAGCCTTAGGGGGTTAGTGCCTATTGCATCTCCTGTAAACCCAATGTTCCAGTGGCCCGGGGAGGCGCGTCGACTCGTCAGGGCCTAACGTTAGTGCCAACTTCGCTACCAGAGTCTCGATCTCATAATCCTCGCCATCTCTGCCTGTAAAATACCCCTTTGAGATAGCGGGAGTGCTAATCTCCATTGTCATCCCACCTTCTGACGACTTGTCACGTTGGTCAAGATAGGGCATGTCAAATCTGATCAATCTTGGGGAGTGTCCTAACCCCCCTCCCAGCAGCCTGGAGGGCGTGAAAAATATTTCGAGATCTCAGTCGGATACGCGAGCCGCGTAAGGCAAGATACAACCCTGTCAATCTTGCACGAGCTATGAAATGAAGATCCAATGTCATGAGCTGGTCATTACAGATGTTATAACGAAAGCAGACCTGATGCTCCACCGCTAGATTTTCTCGCACATTGCCCAACAAAGAAAACGCCCTCTAACCTTTGCTATCATTCTGACTCAGATGTCTCGGGCTGAGTAACCCGACTTGCTCATCAGAGTGCCTCACGAAAATTGGCCTCGCTGATGTCACGGATTCACGGCCAGACTCGCCTTCCCCAGATTTTCTCCTGTTGGTCGCTTCGTCTACACACCCGCATCCAGCCGTTCAGCCTGAGAGGAAGCACATGCCGGGGCATCCCTCCGATTTCACCCGACTGTGCAAGGGTCCAATTCAACAACCATGTGCAGTCAAGAGTACCTCACGGTCTAGAGCGCGCCTTGTTCCGCCGGCAACTAAGGTCTGAAGAGCGGTGTCAATCCACACGGCTGACGTCGCTGAAGTGCTCGAGTTTCCCAGCTGGCCATGCAAGCTAGGTTAGCTGTAGATTAATCCGAATCCTCCATCCTTGCCATGTCCCTGTCCTCCCGGAGAGTCATCTTCGCCAACCCTGGCTCTAGTTGGAGACTCGAGCTCAATTCAGGCGATGCCATGTCTGAGTTGCTCGAGCTAACCCGCAAGCTCCGTCTCCTCTGCTGATGCACCAGTCCGGGGAAGGCGCGGGGCTCTTGGCCAGAGATGTGGCTGTCTGGATTCGACGACACGGGGTGCAGACCAGCGGTGCTCGACATTGTCCGGGGGCGTGTGGGTGAAGTATTACCCGCGCTCCTGTCTATGGCGGCATGAGACCTCGTCTGTGGCAGTCTTGCTTGCTGTGCCGGTGGAATGGAATCGGCGACGGTCGCGTAGTATTGTCGGGGAGACTCCAGGTTCTTGTACACCTCATCGAGAGGTGTCGACGGGTCAGATGGATCGGGCAGATTTGGCGTGCATCGGTCGTAGTGGCTATAGTCTCGTGTGTATTTCGCAATGAAGGCATGCTCGGCTTTCAGGGTCTCGTGCCTGAACGCTTCTCGCACGTCAGGCACATTGCATTTCGCCACATCGTTCCCGAGAACTCCTGGAAGATAGCAAAATTTGCCTAACCAACGTTGCTTCAGGCTCAACTCGAATCCGCACTGATCCACGGAATGCTTGGCCAATTCGCACATGTCCACGGAACTCAATTTGTAGATTTGGGCTGCCACCGAATACTCCTCGATAAGCGGCTCTTTTGTGAAGGCAAACTGCAACGGATCATCGGTCGACAGCGACACATTCAATCCCTTCTTGAAATAGCCGATGAATGGGTTGCGGTCATAAGTAAGGAACAGCGCGTTGTTACTCAAAGGTGACATGGCAATTCCAATCTGTTCCAGGTAGAAGAGATATTGCAACAACGGAACCTTTCGGAGGACAATGCCGTGGCTGATACTGTGGCAACAGAGGAACGCTGCGGCCAAGTGATCAGTGTCCCCGGCTTCACCACAATGTGGTCGAAGGTGAAAAGTGTTGAAGCCTCTCCTCTTCCTCCATGCGTTGAGCGAGGTCATGTTTGCGAAAAGGTAATAGATCCAATACCCATATGGAGGATTCTGCTTGGTGTCCCATTCCTTGGGTGCGGGAAACTTCCGGTAAAGTCGCCTTTCCACCTTACTTTCGTCGTCAACGCTATCAAACCCAATCACCCTTTGCAAGAAGACGTGCAGCTTGGGATGGCTGGAAGGATCTTGTGTGACTTCGAACAGCGGCTGAAATATGTTTCTCAAAAGGGTTTCGAAATTGTCCAGTGTTTTCAGCGATTTGTACAAAGCATACAACCGCGGAATTTGGATCAACCATCGCACGTTGTGGGAGAAGAGTTTGTTGTCGACTACCCATGCAGCCAGGGTATCCCATTCGTCGAGGCTGCGGCCATAGATGCTGATTCGCCATTCAACCTGCACAAATATCAGCTTGGATGAGACGAGGTTGCTTCCAGAATACCTACCATCTGGTATTTACTTGATTCAAGGTCGGAGATCACCTCTCGCGTTATCTCAGCAAGATACCTCCCTTTGATGAAGTTATCAGTCTTCAAAAATATGTCTCTCAGCCTGGATTGTCCGACAGGGTTGTACTTCAAGTTGAACTTGTCGAAGCGGTGGAAGGAGTCTGTGTGAGCATGCATATCCAGCGTATCAATACTCAAATCATATGCCGTCAAATGAATACTTTCAAACACCTCTCGGAGAGTCAATTGCTTGCCATCGCGATCAATCACGACCTCGTCCGGACACTTCTTCATCTTGCTCTTGATGAAGCGCAGCAGATGTTTTTGGTTCATGCAGGCTGAATGGTGCACGTGGGTATCCACTTTTCGCACGTTATAGAAATCACGATGGGGCACTTTCTTGGTATCAGCCACCTCCTGATACTCATTCAGTAAAGAGTACAAGTTATACCTGCCCTCCAGGTATTGTAGTCGACGGTATGCGAAGCTCTTAGCAGGGCCATCCGAAGCGATGTCGAGGATCAGATCCAACGCCATATAGTAATCTCGCAACGTTGGGACTGGGGCGATTGGCTTGCCATTATCGTAGACCTGAAAGACGCTACCTTCGTCCATTGCAAAGCTCAGAGATTGCCTAGCCTTCCCCGGGATGAAGCACTCATCAAGGTCGAAATCTTCTCCAATTGCAAAGCCGGGTTTCCGAGGATGCTTAGAAGCACTGGGTGAGGGCGGAGCTTTTTCAGAATCAGCTTGACTTGCACTTGTTGGCCAGTTTCTCATATCATTTCGATCAGCATCACCATGGGCTCTTGCATCTGCCATGTACAAACTGCTAGAAGTGCTATTTGGAGCGATGTATTCCTGGTGAAGCTCACGATCCTTTTGTTCATTCCAGACCGGGTTCGGCGGTGGTGGATAGATATCCCAATTTTCGTCATCGCGAGGATTTTGCCCAGGGCATTGCAGAGACACTCTGAGATACTTCTGCCGCAGATCGAGCAATTTTTTGATCTTATCGCAGATTGACTGAACTTCGCTGACAATGCTGTCCTCACTCGGCGCAAGTCCACCCGGCCCAGATCCCAGTCCTACCCCCGCGCCGGCGCCGTGCATACCCTCGTTTGCAAGTAAAGGGTCTTTGAACTCGTGCGGAAGGCCCGGATGATGTTTATGGTTTCGAGCACTTGCATCAGCAACCAATGTTGGATCTGGTCTGTTAAGCTGGGAATTGCCAATTTGAGATTGTAAGGTGGGAAACGACTCTTTGAAGCTTGTCGAGGGCGCAGTGCTGGGCGCCGGTCCACGGTGACTCTGCATGGACTGTTTCGAGCCAACGCTGGTTGTACGATCCAATGGAGCATCGCCATCGAAGGTTGCAGGCATAGTGTAGGACTTGCCCAACAACAATGGGCTGCCCATGTCCTTCTCAGATAGCGTATCCATGCGATGGCGTTGGTAGATGAGTTTAGCGTCCACATATGTGTCCCGCTTTTCAGTAGCATAATGGTAGAATGGGTGCGGGACTTGCTCGTCTTCTTGGAGTTCGTCATTCTCTGAGGTGTCACCTGTTTCGGGGGTGCGTGATGGCTGATGTTCCTTATCATGATGTGTAGGTAAGCCAGTTCCCACAGGCTCGTCTTGCATGCCCGACACGCGTGTTTTCCAATCATACTCGTCGGCTTCTTCGTCCGAGTCGCCAGCCATATTGTGTTGTGCCGGTGGTAACGCAGACCTGCGGGTGTCCATATCCAATACCCTGTGCGGGCTGCCGAATGCAGACAGCCCCTGGCCTTGAGAAGTACAAGCCAATGAGTGTCGAGCAAAGAAGGACGAAAATACAACCAACTGATAGAGATGGCCAATGTCCAGGCAGTCTAGTGATGAGCAAAGCTTGGTGTGTCTCTCCCGATTATCCCGAAACACTTTTGATCTACCTAGAGAGTAATCAATTGTTGCGGTTGCAAAATGAAATCGCCTGCATGTGATATACGACGTCCCAATTTCTTGGCAGCCAAACAAGAGGGAATGACTAAACACGTTTCGACGTTTGTCACCAGCGCCGCTTTTAAACGTCTGTCGCCTCCTACTCGCCTTTTGACTTACTTTCAACGCATCTTCATCTTCAGGTGGTTAATACTGGCCGGCGACACTTGTCTTTCCGGGTCGCCTGCTCACAGTACTCAGACCCAAGCTCACTAAGATTCCTACTGGACACATATAGCAGGCCGACCACAGATCATGGTGCAGCAGCCTCTCGCCTTCCCGGATCTCATCGCAACACTGACCAACTCAGTATGTGAAAGAGGTCCCTGTTAACCTTGCGAAAGTCCTCTTTGATGAAGATGACGTTGTTATCACATCCAATACAGGCAGTTTGAACCAGGAGAATTCAGTCCCATACATAGCACACAGCTGCCGAGCGTGATCACATATCTGTCAATCGCTTGGAAACATCGCAAAGGAAAGGGTCGACAAACTAATAGCCCCGTGGAAAGTAGTTGAAGAAGCGGAAGACCTGAGGGGACTTGGTCAAAGAGGTATGAAGGTGCAAGACGTGCGTGGTCCTAGATTGAGAAAAAGGCCAGACCGGAAAGGTCAAGTGACAACTCAGGCCTATTCGCAAACAATCTACGGTATCTTCTATCCTTGTGGAGGAGTCGCGGGCGGCGCGGTCTGACAATCGCGTGGAATCCAATATCTGTGACACCACCTTCATTTTCCCAGACTACGGATTAGCGGTAATACTGGTGAGTTTCATGACTAGCGAGTCGGCGGTGCGATTCTATAGAATGACATGTAATGGTGGCACAAGATTGTCCCAGTAGCCTGAGGCATACACCTCGGCAATGGGGGTTGACTTTTGACACTCAGATTTCCTGCCGGCACAGATCGCCAACCGCTGGGTATGGTGCCGGTTGTGGTTCACGGTTATGGTGCCGGGTATGGTGACGGGTATGGCAACCAATACCCTATCCTATGGTTCTGGTTGGAAAAGAAGCTTTGTCGTCGGCAGGAGAGTTGCAGATCTTGTACCGGGCCCCAGCGCCATTCGCTGCGCAAGTTGCTACTCTAGAAACTCCGCACGCCGTCTGCGAAGAAAAATACTAATGCGAGTAGACAATGGGGTCCCCGGACGAATGTGGGCAGAGTTTGACCATACGACGAACCGTCGAGGGCCACACGCACTTGGTGTGAGAAACTAACCCACAACCCCCGGATATACGTCCTACGTATATATTAATCCCACCGCCAGGGGTGCTGTTGATGAGCAGGAATTCAAAAGGCCCTACACCTAGAGAACAAAAGTTATTGCAGACATGGCACCTGCTACCGTGACGATGACAACCACCACCACCACGACCAACAGTGATATTAGCCTGAGTCATTATGGTGCTCGGTACAACCTCTTCCACAATTGGCGCCTCATTCTGTGCTGTGAGTTCACCTTGGCCCGTAACGGCCCAGCTTTGCAGTTTCTTTACTCTGTGCTGATGTGAAGGGATCCGGCTCAGGTCTCCTTCTCTCAATGAACTATTTTACATTTGGATATGATGGGTACATCTACGCTGGAGTTATCGCCATGCCAACTTTCATTGAGAAATTTGGTAGCGAGACTCCGACTGGGCATATTCTGACCGCGAGTCAGACATCCATTGTTTCGTCGATTCCTACAGTGGGCTGCCTTGTTGGGTTTGTGATGATCGCGGTGCTGGCGGATCGCTATGGCCGCAAAATCACCATCTATGTTGCCGCGTTAATCGGGCTCGTCGGAATGGCTTTACAGGTGGCAGGAGTAAATCTTGCCGTCATCACGGTTGGTCGAACGATTGCATGTAAGTCCGATAATATGCCCTTGCAAACTTGTTAGCTCCCTTCCGCTTTGCACTGTGTTACGATCGTGCTCGCTCATGCTCAGCCTGGAATGGATTTAGCTGTCTCGACCTTTGTCACCATCAATATGGCCCTCACTCTGTCAGCCGAGCTCGCCGTTCCTTCAATTCGAGGTGCGATCGTGACGCTCTCGTCCGTCACAATCGGAATCGCGGGCATCATTGCATCTGGGGTCAATTACGGGACCTATGCAATCCAAAGCAGCTTGGCCTGGCGACTTCCGGTAGGCTTGCAGCTTATCGGGCCATGTTTGATCATCCTAGCAGCACTCTTCGTCATGGAGTCGCCCACGTTCTATCTCATCAAAAGTGACGACGTGCGGGCCAAACAGAGCCTACGCAAAGTCCGGCAGGGCTACACGAATGCAGAAATCGAGACCGAGCTGGAGAACATGAGACACCAGCACGCTCTAAGAGCAACCGAACAGTCCGTTTCCATGCTGGACATCTTCAGGGGTGCCAACCTCCGACGGACCATCCTTGCCTCCTCCTTTGTCATCATCACCCAGCTCTCCGGTCTGGCTTTTGCCACCACGTACGCCGCCATATTTTTCGTGCAGATTGGCAATGCCAATCCATTTCTGATGGTGCTCGCCTTGTGCATCCTGGAATGGGGAGGCGCCTGTGCCGGGCAGGTTTTGATTGAAGTGCTTGGTCGGCGCAGACAGGCTCTGTTCGCAACCAGCGTACTTTTCGTTCTTGACCTTGCGGTCGGGGGACTTGGCTTTGCCCCAGCCACGAACAAAAAGGCCACCACGGCCATAGCTGCTCTGTGCCTCGTCTTCGGATTCTTCATCGCGGCCACCATGAGCCCGCTGCAATGGTGCGCCGTGGCCGAGTTTCCCACCGCACGTCTTCGCAACACGACGACTTCGTACGCGCTTCTCAACGCGAACCTGGCTACTCTGGTAATCTCCTACGTGTTGCCATATATCACGAATGCGGACGCGTAAGTTGGACCATCTCCTTCGCCCCTTTTAATTCCAGTCATTGTTGCAACGCGCACTTGCTGATACTGATACGCCCTTAGCGCGAATCTGGGACCGAAGGTCTACCTCATATTCGCAGGATGTATGCTTTTGTGCTTCATTTGGGCGTATTTCTGTTACCCCGAGGTCCGTGGAAGGACCTTGGCCGAGTTGGACGAGATGTTCGAGGCCCGCATCCCAGCGAGGAAGTTTCGGACCTATATCTGCGCTAACGCTCTGGAACACACCGCGACAACGATCAAAGAAGGGCCTCAAGCTGAGGAAGCCGAGAACATTCTTGAGGAGGAGAAAGTCTGAAAATATCCTGGTACTTCTTGGACATGCTAGAAGGACAGAATAGATCCGGTGATGCAACGTGGGACAGCCAATCGATTTACGTTTTGTCATGTTCGATCTTTTCGCACTCTCCTTGCGCCGCAGAAGTTCGGTGATGGTGTGTACTATGGATATCCCTAAGCAACTTTGATAACTTTGGTAACGGTCTCACACTATGGGAGCCAGTCTGCACTTTGTGTCAACCTTTTTCTTCTTGAAAACGGTAGCTGCCTTCTTCTTAGCTACCAAAAGGAATGGAGGATAGGTCACCCCACTCCGATGCCCCGGTCACACTGGAATCGAATCCGGCCAATCCGAGATCAACCATGTGTTGAAGGTTCCAGAGCTGGGGAGTATTCAGCCACGACCAGTCCATCGGGCTGATACTCTCGTACTGCCCTCCTGCTGTTGCGGTGCTCTGTGAAGCGCCGGCTTGTGCGTGTTCGAACGAGACGAGTCTTGCGTCGCTCGTATGCGGCGACACCGAATCAAACGGTTGCGAAGCCGTCTGTCCATCTGCCCAAGCTGCCGCCCAACATTGGCTGTTGCTGGTCCTCATATCTTCGCCAGCAACACGTCTGGAATGAGCGTTTGCCGCGAAAATTTCAGGAATCTGCTCCTTGTTGTCATCAGGAGCGATGCTGTGTTGGTGCTGATGTTGGTGCTTGCAAATGCCATTTGCAAGGTCGACGGCAGTGCTTCGGTGAGGTTCATTGTTGGCAATTTGACGGCCGCCACCAGAAGAATCGGTGTTTCGGGCGGCTTTCGACTGCGATTTCCCGTCCATAATTTTGGCCAGCAGTCTGCGGATCCAGCGAGCCAGAATATAGACCTCTTCCAGCTGTTCGAGGCCTAGCATGTTTGACCGCAACTTCTGTAACAGGATCCTGTTCCTGTAGGTGTTGCTCGAGAAGGAATGGGTGTACTGCACCATTATCGCGGCAAAGAGAGCCGTCACGCTGGCACAGAAGTGAGCCTTTTTTTTCTTCTTCCTTTTCTGGTCGGAAAATCCTGCATTGTGCAAAAAGAGAACCTTACCAGATCATGGGGAAACACTGCGGCTCCGAATACGTGAGAGCATCCTCGGCGAGCCGCGTGATGTCGTTGGCGGCATCGAGAACAATGGCCCCCAATGTCTCTACGACCGAAGCATCGCGCTGTTCATGTTGTAGCCGTTGATAGAAGAGAACAATATACAGACTAAATCTGCTTCAGCGGCCTATTCGATCCCTTCGGGAAAATCGTCTCGCCAAAAGTGGAATTATGTGCAGGCTCATTAACTTGCTTGTAAATGATTTCAAGGATCAAGATAAGATGATGTTGCCTTCCAACGTGTGGGTTCAGCATCGACGGCGGTAGGCTCCTGTGCCATTCTCCCAGCAGCTTTTGTATGCCCTCGCTAGCTGGAGGAAGCTGATTGGTGCCTGTTTCCACGGCACTGGTGTCCGGGATGAAGTATGTGGAGGAAATCTTAGCGGCTGACCGAAGCACAGTTAGATCTTAAAAAAGAAAGCACGGTATGGACAGCCTGGCAACTGACCAACTTGTGACAGGCGTGCCTGATGGATAATGTACAGGGCTGTCTCTAGGGGCTCGTCGTCAAAGTCATCTTGTGTCAAAGGTTCGACGTCGCAATCGAGATCGTTGATAGTCACAGGTACGCCTATGCTGAGCGATATTTGTCGGTCGCGAATCTGCAAAGCACGGTCAGAATGTTGATGAGAGAGGGAAAACACTCTCCGAGAGTGTGTACGGAGTGTACCGACATAAAGGATCCACCAGATCCGCTTCCATCGTCTTATCGTGTATTCGTCCATCTTGCTCTTACGTGCGCTGCGATGCATCCCGAGCCCTTGGGCAGACCTGATGACACCAGCAAGCCGCCATAACGAGTCGTGGAATCGCGTGGGCCGGCCCCACCAGTAATGCAAGAGATACGAACACATCATCATCGTCGTCCTATCTGATTCCGAGTCGCTGTCCACGGCCGAACTGGCCTTGCCAAATAGATCATCTCCAGCCTCCAGTCGAGTTTCATAGCCGAGTCGCGTAAGCACTTTGATGTCGCAGTGGACAGCGGCAATGAAGATGACACAGCGAAGTAAAGTGACGCTGAGGGACGCGTCTTCGAGAGAGCCCATGAACTGTTTTTTGTCCAGAATTGGACAAAACAAGTGGAATCTGGCAAAGTAGGCGTCGACCAGAGACCGTATCGCGTCGCTTGGAGGCAGATCTTGCGGCCAGTCAATTGGGACGGTGTGGGACTGAGCTGGTGTGCCCCCAGACTGGGCTCTCGTCAATGCTTGCCGAGCGCCATCAGGTCGCGCGAGGAGGCGATGAGGCTGGCGGAAGTCGCTGTTTGTGTGGTGCAGAACAAAGGACAGAAACCAACTTTCACCCAGATGAGAGATGTTCTCCGACGAAGGGGGGTTGTCAGACATATAAGTTGACACGGGGGAGGGAGATTCTGTCTCTGCTCGGTTCGGCCCCATGTCTGGTTGAGCATGATCGGTTCGTGACTCAATGCGAACAAGCTGAGTCAAGTCCAATCCAAAGTCCGGGTCATTTGTTGTTGTCGTCGTCGTGGGATTTGGGGAAGGGTTTTGATGCGCTGGGCTATGCGCAGGCACTGAGTGTCGTCTGTGAGTCTCGGGAGGGTGGTCACTAGGTTGCACAAAGCGGCCTGAAGACCCTCTGCACCGAAGAGATCAGAGACTAGAACCATGGAAAGGCCGAAGCATGTCGAGTCCCACCTTGTTCTCTTGGACGTGATGAAATGGCAATCGGTCAATTTTGATGCCCGACAGCTTACACACGGAAGTCCTAGGGACGTATCGCATTTTACTCGTCGCTCATTGCATCGAACGCAGGCCAGCACAGCTCGTTTCCTGGTGGCCCTGGGACGTTTAGGGGCGACTCTTCCTACTTCAGTTTCCATGCTCGAGTTCTCCATCTGTCGTAGGCTTTGATGGTGCAGTAGCTTGAACGCATGGATTGGCGAAGGATGGGATGTAGAAAGATTCAGAACACCCGTATTTCAGTGAAGGATTAGTCCGTCCGGGGTTCTCGTCCCCCGCGGGGTCTCCACCGTCCCTGGTGCGGTCAGAGTCGCTAGAATTATTGAGAAAGAAAATGATTTGGAAAAGGGAACTACTAGTCTAAGCAAGGAGCCCCTGGGCGCCTCGGCAATCTGAAGCCATCACCAAATAGTCAATTTCCCTCACCAAGACACGAGCGATCGAGACCTGACTCCTAAGGAGCGCCTCTAACATCGCCTCTTACTTCTGCAGCGCTGCAACGCCGCTTGAACCCTGCTAGATAAAATATAAGCCCCGGAGGAGCGAGGAATCACGGGGGCGCCAGAGTAGCCGTCTTCTGCAAGGCATGTGGAGACTGCATGAGGCCAATGGCTCCTTTTCGACGCTCCCCGTTCCTCTGACATTTACATTATAGCGTTCCGAGAGAGAGAAATCTTGACCAATGTCGCAATGCAAAGAAGGGCTAGATGATAAAGTCAAAGTCTTAGGGGATTGCACCATAGCCGACGGTGAAGGTACCAGACAATACATGCCTCGTGACGAGCTTCATCCCCACTTTTTAGCTCCGGCTCCACCGTTGCTTGTCTTGGGAACATCCGAACATGTTCTCATACGTCCCGAGGAACGAGCCGATACCAGGATGCAGAACGCATCTTGGACGAGTTTGGAACGTGAATTATGCAGAAAATTTGTTCAAGAAGAGAATGAATGCGAAGGAGCCCCTATACTAGCTGCGTATCAATATGAACTTCGCTCTGGGGGGAGCTTCAGGCTATATATGCGACTGTCCAAGCGACGCCTTAAAGTTCATGAGCACATTCTTTGAATACTAATAGCCAGATCAGGTCAACTGTCACTGCAGCCACAGACGTCGATCTTCTCTTTCAGACAGACTTGTTCTTTGGTGTATTGCTAGAACCTGCCTGAGCACTCATCAACATCAGCGCCCTACCAAGCCGCACAAGTTTCGCGGACCAGATGCCACTGCATTATGACCCCGAGTTTTACAAGGCGTTGGAGCCGCAGATCCCTCTTCTGTACGCAAACCCTAAACCTCCAGTCCATGATGTGGCCGGCAGACGTGCTCGACTCTCAACACTCCTCGCAGAGATCCTACCCGGCGTACCAGACACTCCAGATGTAGATGTCAGTCTACATCAGGTGAAGGCACCTGACGGGGCCTCCGTGGCCGTATCTCGATACGTCAAAAAGGATTCGGACTCTGGCAAGATCCCTGTCCCTGCAATCCTGGAAATCCATGGGGGAGGGATGATATGCGGCGACGTCGCATCCATGGACAAAGTCTTGAAAATGCAGGCATCCGAGTCCGGGATCCAGGTGTTTGCCGTCGGCTATCGTCTAGCTCCTGAGCACAAGGACCCTACGTTGGTCGAGGATTGTTACGCCGCCCTTGAGTGGATGAACCAGAATGCCCAAACGTTCAACATTGACCCGAAAAGGATCGCGGTGAAGGGGGGGAGCGCGGGCGGCGGACTCGCTGCTGGAGTGGCTCTGCTGGCACGAGACCGAGGCCTCTCGCCACCACTCGCGAAACAGATTCTCATTTCACCCATGTTGGACGACCGAAACCTCACACCCAACCTGGCTTTGGAGCAATTCGCGACCTGGAACAATGAGGACAACATAACGGGCTGGACCGCGCTGCTGGGAGACCAGGCCGGCGGGGACGGGGTCTCTTGCTATGCCGCTCCAGCGCGCGTCGAGAGCGTAGAGGGTCTACCCCCGACTTACATAGACATTGGCGGGCTGGATATCTTTCGCGATGAGGTTTTCAAGTACGCTGCGAGAATCGCCGAAGCAAATATTCCCATTGAGTTTCACCTATATCCGGGTGTGCCACATTCGTTCGAGGGGGTGGGAGGAGGTCTTGAGGTGACCAAAATGGCTAAAGCCAATAGATTGAAAGCTATAAAGGCTTTTTAGAACAGTCTACTCTATTGTCAGCATTGTCGGGGCAAGAAAGCTGATTCTGTTGGCCCCAAAGTAGAGTATTTCACGTTGTCCAGGGCATTACACAGCCAACTGCCTTCTGGAATACATGCCAGTATGTGAGTTAGATATTGCACAAGAATTTGTCGAGAACTAATGCACCTCGTCATTTTCCACAGGTATGTAAGCTGCGAAGATCTCAACAATTTTATTCGGATTTGCAGTCACCAACTCTGTATCTACCAAGCACTACATATTCATCACGTCCCATTGCACTACGTCCTATAGGGATTCTTTCACCCTTCGCTTCGCTCTCCGACCTTTGAAAATCTTCTGTAGTACATCACTGACAGTAGAATTTTTAATCACCAGTTTTGGAAACCTCCACTTGCTCAATGTGTCGTTCATCCTTGAGCTGCTGGTGGATACTCTTAGGTGCTACCGCACAGGTATAGCCTAACACAGGCATTAATACTCTTCCATATGATCCCGCAAGCGAATGGAAACTACGTGACCCAGACAGCGGGAGACCGATCCACGTACCTTTGAATTTCCTGGCTGGCAGTTTCATATTGAACATTTCGTCCACTTCAGCCGGCGTGCGACCTTTGACCTCGGGGAAAAAGAGCCAAGTTATGGCGATGACCAAAAACATGCAGCCAGCAAACAGCAGATACACTTTGGCACCAAGATTGCCTCTAGAGAAATCATTAGCTCTCAGTACGGAATGTGGTTGACAATCTTAGAGTGACAAGTCTGAGGATCACTTACGGATCAGAAGTGATATAGGGGAAAACAAAGAGGCACACAGTCGAGTTAGCAACGTTAGTGATGAAAGTGAATGCGGCCGTCTTGTTCCGCAATCGAGCGTTGGGGATCTCAGCCGTAGATGTGTACACCAGCGGCCCAAATCCTGCTGCGTAGAAAAAGCCATACATGAGGGAAAATGCTGCAATGGTCTTGATTTTATAGGTTGCGGTGGTGTCCAGACACCCCATCACTCCAATGACGAGGTCGATGACAAAGATGGCCGAGAAGACTGATAGTGCGAGCCTTCGACGATCGAGCAAGTGTATCAAGGCCAGGCCGGCACCGCTGCCACCAAATGCCAACAGTCCCAAGCCGAGGACAAGAACGAAGGGGTTTGTACTCCCAATCTGGCGTAGAAAAATAGTTGCATAGTTGCTAGCATAGATGACACCGGATAGCGTCGTAACGTTGGCCATGAAGGCGGACAGCAGGGTGCGCCGAAGGTTAACCCCTCTGAAGAGCTCTATCCATCCAACCTCTTTCTCGGCTTGTCGGATACTGTCCTGTAACTTGAGGCTCGTCATCTCCTCCTCCAATTCCTCTTCACTGTAACCTTTGCGGATCTTACGCAAGCTGACCAGAGCTTGCTCATCATCGCCTTTGATGATGTACGAGGTAGGAGATTCCCTCACAAAGAACACAAAGATGGCTATGAGGAGTGGCCAAATGAGCTGCAAGCCGAGCGGAAGGCGCCAGGCGCCGCTATTTGGAATATCCCAGGTGGCCAGCGAAATGCCCGAACCGAGCACGACACCGACATTAATTGAGAAGATGGTCAGGCCACCGATAATGCCGCGCAAGGACGCAGGGGCAACCTCGTTCAGGAAAGTAACCGTCATTCCGAGGAAAACGTAAGCTGCCGCGTCTGATGCCCAGGGGGTCAATGAGTGTCACAGTTGGTAAAAGTTGGCTGGGTTTGCCGCTGTTGTGAGACCTACTAGAAAACACGCGCCCAGCTGTCAGAAGGCCTAGATCCGAAGATGCTGTCTGCATTGCTGCGCCGATCAAGTTTATCAAACATCCGACAAGAAGCGTCTTCCTGCGGCCTAGCAAGTCGCCACCGTAGGCGACAATCAAAGAGCCGATGACAGAGCCTCCGTTGGGAACGGCGACGATGATGCTAACATCAGTGGATGTTAATCTTTTGCCGTGGCTGAACTGCTTGACGAAGGCAGGTGCGGCAAGCGTGCCCCCTATAATGATGCCGTCGTAGCCATATGTGAAAACAGGTGAGGCTAATGCCAGAACTGTGAAAAATCTGTCAGTAGATACACAGAATTGAGCAGCTGAGAACGAGGCAAACCTGTCAGCAGAAGTCTCTTGTTGTGTTTAAGGTGAAAGCCAAGGCCCCGTCTTTCGACCGGCGTTGACTCAGCTTCAGACATGCTGTGGTCGTGTGTATAGTCCGAGACAAGTAGAATCAAATGTGCGTGCCGTTAACTGAATGTGTGATATGACTGACAACAATACTCTTCCAGACCTTGGGCCAGGGCATTGAAAGCAAGACAAGAGACAGACAATCCTCTTCTCTATTCATTCCTCCGGGGATCTTCGGGGGATGTAAGAATCTATATAGAGATGGGGTATGATCCCCCTTGCCGGCTAAGGATACTTACCCCGTGGGGGAAGGCATTTCCCCAGTCTACTGAGATGGAGCGTTGAAACTGGCTTAATGTCGTAAATATTGTCGTCCTGGCAATAGCCCATCCTCAGTATCTTGCCCGAACGGTTAGACTCGGTCTGCAAAATCGAGACCAAGTCCTGACATCGGGCAAGGGCCTCGGTTGCATTTCCCATGTTGAGAGTGCTCTATAACTTGAGAGCCCCTGAAGAAGAGAATGAGACTTGGTGCGGACTGGCTTCTTCTGGTCTTTGCCGAAGTCTCCAGCGTAACCTCACGTTGAGGCTGCTCGACTCCTTGCATGGAGGACGGGTCACATTGGACGTATGCGTAAGAAGCTTGTCGACAATAGATGGAGGCTAGGGCCAATGGGTCAGCAACAGCACAACGGGTACGGACATGGCGCCCCTCATAATACATTTACCATTGCCGAAGGTGACTTCATGGTCGGAAGTTGTCCAAAGGAAGACTGCGCCAAAAAAAAGAAACTAACACCTCGGGTGCTTCGTAGTCCGACGTCGATCAATGCTGTCAATTTTGTTTGCACATCTGACCATGCTGTACATCCATTATTCTTTTTTACGTGGAGCCAACGGAGATACGGCCATCGTTGAAGTTACCTACAGGTCAACTCGTGGAGACGACGGAGATACAGCCTGCAATGGAGTTATCTACCGCGAGTATGCGACTCTAAAGAGTCGTGAATGGTATCCACTGGCGTCCTAGAATGATGTTGTAGCATGACCCTTTCATGGTCTCAGGGAAGTAGAAAGGTATATGTAATGGACGCTGGTCGATGCTCCAAGTTGTGACATGCTTGTACTCTCTGACCTTCGAGTAAATCGTGAGAGAAGATCAAAATACCCAAGAATGCCATTGCTGCGCAAAATCCCACTTAGCCATGGCTGGCATTTCAAACAATCCACCACCTTGAACAACTCGTGCGCGTCTTCGTCCTTTCTCCCCGTCGCTGGCTTCCCGACCGTCGCCCATCTGGATCTCTTGCACCACAAGCTTATTCCTGACCCAGACCTGGACAGCAACGAGGTCGACTGCCTATGGGTCAACGACGCGGACTGGACCTACCGAACGCAGAACATCGAGCCCGTCGACATACAGCCACATGAAAGAGCTGTGCTGGTGTTCGAAGGGTTGGACACCATTGTGGACGTATTCCTGAATGACGAGCACATACTTTACGCGAACAACATGAACATCGAACATCAGGTCGACGTCACGAAACTCGTTCGTGGGCGCAAGGAGGCGTCAACATTGGAGCTGAGGTTTCGAAACGCACCCAGTTATGCTCGTAAGGAATGGCAGCGGATCGGGTACAAGGGCACGGCAGCAGTGGATCCATATGAGAGAATTCAACCGGCTGGGGAGAGGTGTTTCGTTAGAAAGGCACAATATCATTGGGGTAAGGTCTTCCCTTTCTGTCCCCAAAGTGCTTCTTTCGCGAACATATCATCGATTTCAGGTGTCTTGGAATATCTGTGCTGATATCACCATGTACAGGCTGGGATTGGGGACCGGCGCTCAATACTTCCGGTCCGTGGAAGCCGATATATCTTCAGGTCTACACCTCGAGAATAACCGGCTTTCTGGTTAGGCAAGAGACAGAATCCGATCTTCAGACCGCAACCGTGTCCATGAAAGGTATGATACAGGGTGCTCCGGCTGATGGCAATACTGTGACGGTGACCCTGGTATCCCCAGATGGCAAACCCGTTTTTCAATCTTCTGTCGCTGTATCATCTTCCCAGGCATTTGAATGCGCCATCCCGGTCCATCGCCCTCAGCTTTGGTATCCTTTTCAATACGGTACACAGCCGCTGTACACGGTGCGAGCGTCCCTCCCAGATCACGACCTGCAGGAGACCAAGATCGGACTCCGTCGTCTTCGACTTCTGCAGCACGGCCTACAAGGCGCCGAAGGCAAGGCTTTCGTCTTCGAGGTCAACAACATCCGAGTGTTCTGCGGTGGCTCTAACTGGATACCCGGTGACATGTTGCTACCACGATTCACCCGGCAACGGTATGAAGACTGGTTGCTGCTCGCTAAAGGTGGGAACCAATCCATGATACGTGTTTGGGGAGGCGGGATTGTTGAGGACGATTTCTTCTACGAGATCTGCGACCGCGAGGGTCTCCTTGTTTGGCAAGACTTCCTTTTTGCCTGTGGCAACTATCCCGGCGGCAATGCACCAGATTTTATCCAAAGTGTCAAGGTTGAGGCCGAGGCGCTGCTTCGACGCGTCGGGCACCACCCTTCGCTGGCCATCTGGGCTGGCAATAACGAGGATTACATGTACGCTGAACTTCTGGGTTGGGAGATCGATTATAGTGATGAGCATGGGCCGTGGGACGCGACGAATTTCCCAGCAAGGGAGATATATGAGAGAGTTCTGCCAGAAGCGTGTCGTCAGTTTGGAGGCGATGTGCCGTACTGGAGGGGTTCACCATATGCTGGGAAGTCTGCTAACGATGGAATAGTCGGCGACGCTCACGTTTGGCAGGGTAAGCCAGCCCCTTGCCTGTTCCTCTTTTTGGTGCTTGAATATTTGCTCTGCTGGACCCTTACTGATTGCCCCCGTCTAGTATGGCACATGAAAATGGCACCGTATCGTGACTATAAAAAGTTCACGTCAAGATTTGCAAGCGAGTTCGGAATCGAGTCTGCTCCTGACATCAGAACTCTGCACCGTGCAGTGCAGGATCCCAAAGAACGCCACTGGCAGAGCAGGACTTTGGAACTCCATGATAAAGGAGAAGGTCAGTTCTGGCCCTCTCTTACCCTATGCATTGCCCTTCACCAGTTCGATCAGCGTTTGAATTGTAACTTGAGAGCTACATGGCTTCGGTGGTGTTTGTTTCCTGATGCTGACGCCTGCTCAGGCCACGAACGCAGGTATGGAATGTATATGAGCGAAAACTTCCGGTTTCGAATGCATCCATTGAAAGATTTTGTGTACTGCACGCAGTTCCTCCAGGGCGAGGCCATTTCATATGCCTACAATATTTGGCGGCGAGAATTCCGGGGCCCAGGGCGGGAATATTGTTCAGGTGCTCTGGTCTGGCAGCTCAACGATATCTGGCCAGCCGTCTCGTGGGCTTTAGTCGACGTGGACGGGCACCGCAAGCCGGCCTTTTACGCCACCAAGCGAGCATTGGCGAGCTTTGCCGTGGGCATGGAACGCATTATTACGTCAAAGCCAAACTATATGCTGAGAAGCATGTTGCCGACCAAGGCGAAGGCAGAGATCTGGGCGGTGAACGGGGAATTGGAAGCAAGAGGAACGAAGCTCGAACTCCGTGGGTTTGACATAGGGACCGGCAAGGAATTATCATTATCGCTGCACGGCAAGAGGACGTCGTTTACTCTTCCTCCGAACCAGAGCACAGAGCTTCTGACTGTGGACATTCCCTCCCCAGATACGACGGTTGTCGTGGCCTACCTCCGGCATGATGATGCGTCGGGTGGTCTGTTGGCACGGTGGGTTTCGTGGCCGGAACCGTTGAAGTACGTCCGATTTTCTGCAGAGTCATCGGTCGACTGCAGGATTGAAGGAGAAGAAACCGTTGTTCTACGCAGCAAAACGCCGCTCAAGGGGGTAGTGGTTTCTGTGCCGGAGGAGGAAGGCGACAATGCCGTGTTCGATGACAATTTTGTAGACTTGGTCCCCGGGGAGGAGGTAAGGATCGGAGTCAAAGGTCTAGCTGGGCGAAAGCTTGAAACACGCTGGCTATGCGATTGGGAAACAGAGCCAGAACTTCAAGCCTGATTTGAGGTGATTGGACGTCCCTGCTACACCCTGACCTAGTCCCGGTACCAATACATATGGATTCAGATTCGTAACATGGCATATCTTGGACACCTGTGGATTTCGCCCACACTTCCGGTTTTCAGTAGTATCTCTCAATCAGAACACTATGCGAAGAATTGAGAAAGGCATTTGAGTGCTGTCAGCTCGCTGTTTCTATCCTGGCCATGCAACGGTAAACATACGAAGGCCAGAGACCTCTTCTATCATCTTGCTCGCGAATACTCTTTTCCTATGGGTTCAAAGTCCGATGTTGCTCGGGCCGGCTCTTCCTCATCAATGTGTTCGCACGAGATACTCAGAAACCATAATATAACCATCTCGATCTCCCATTCTTCATTTCGATATATTGCGTCCATATAGCTGATCCCAGAATCCCGGCACTGTTCGTGCGCACCGAGAGATTGAACCTTCAAGAGATTATTTGACCCTGACTATTTTGTCGCAATTCAGGATGCATAAGGGGTCCAAAGCACTCTTCATCTGCGCCTGAGGTTAGTCGCAAACATCTCGGAGGGGCACAGGCAATCTCAATCTCACCTTACGCATCAAGTCCACCGTGGACCTGCCCAGCTCCTTTTCAAGATAGTCTCTTTTCACCAAGCCGACGCCGTGTTCTCCTGTCGCGGTTCCTTCCATCTGGATTGCTTTGTCCACCATTCTGTGCACGACAGCTTCTGCAACATCGCGCTTTTCTTCCGGAAACAGGAGCAAAGAGTGGAAATTCCCGTCGCCGACGTGTCCCACTATCGACCCAAGCAGGCCATTTGCCTGGATATCGGATTTGGTCGCTTCTATGATGTCGGACAGCCGACTTATGGGTACGGCCACGTCAGTAGTCCAGACTTTGTCCGTTGGATGCTGTCGGAGAGCCATCATGGACCATAGCGCATTCTTCCTAGCCGACCAGAGCTCTTCTCGTTCCTCCTGATCCGTCGCAAAGACATAAGACGTAGAGCCATGACCTTGTGCGATCTCTCCCACTAGTTTTGCGGTCTCTTGGACAATCGAGTCCGTGATGCCAGCAAACCGAAAGAACAGGGATGGCTCTTCTTTCCATTTGCGCTTTGTCAGACCAGCCTCGTTGATGCTTCTCATTTGCACTTCGTCCAGGATCTCCACGGCAGCAACCTGAATGCCTCTGCCAATGATTGACTCGACAGCTCGAGCGGCTTCCTTGACCGAGGGGAAGGTACAGACAGCAACCGACTCGAATCTCGGCTTTACCGCCAACCTTAAGGTGGCCTCTGTCACCAGTGCCAGAGTCCCTTCACTTCCCACGATGGTCCTCGTCAGATCGTAGCCTGCGCTCGATTTCCTTGGCCTCTGTCTTGTCTTCACAATCGTCCCGTCGGCAAGCACGGCTGTGAGAGACAAAACCCAATCTTTCATGGTACCGTAGGCAGCTGCGTTCGTCCCAGAACAGCCAGTACCCACCATGCCACCGATCATCGCACCTGGCCCCGGGTCCGGTGGGAAGAAGAGACCTTGAGATTCCAACTGGTGATTCAGATCCTGCCAACCAAGTCCAGGCTGAACCACACAATCAAGGTCGAGGGGGTTGATCTCGAGTATTTGGTCCATTCTCGTAAAGTCAATGCAAATGCCACCCATGCTCGGAATGTATTGACCTTCGATTGACGTTCCACCCGAATAGGGCGTTATTGGTATCCGGCGCCGGTGACACACTTTGACGACCTCCGAGACCTCCTGTGTCGAAGCGGGATAAACCACAACTTCTCCCGGCGTAGCTGTGGCTTCGGTCCAGGCATAAGACTGGTAATCCGATCCAGAATGGCTGATGAGATCGGCAGTGGCTGTGGACACGTTCGCCTTTCCTACTATGCGACGAAACTCCCGACAAGCCTCGCTTATGTTTGCCGGCGAAACATTATGCTGTATCGTGGGCGTGGCTTCGAGAGATTGGGTGGACGAAGTGCTCGCAGACTCTGACGATAAGAAATATCCTACTGTGCTAATTGCAAGCCCAGCTCCCACGAGGGCTAGACCAGCTGCCACAGCTACATATAGGTCAATAGTCTGTTCATGAAACTCGCGAGGATGATCGGTGTACTCATACTCCTTCGTAAATCACGAACAGAATTCCGCTTGCACGCTTGGTCTCTGATGGAAGCTGACCGGACATGGAGATGGTTTCGTAATCTAAACCGTGTTCGAGGTTGAAAAGAATAACGAAGGAGACTTAGACTTGGTGACATCTTCATGTTGAGGTGCTTCGTTGGAAGATATTGAATCTTGACCGACAGCTGAGCTCAGTGATGTCGCATGCATTGATTGCCTAGACTTCAACCTCACTCCGCTATCGAGTTTGTCAATCACCCGGTCTCAGGACCAAACTTCTTGCACAACCACCTTCTGTGTTCCGTTACCGGCATTCCTTGCTGCGACGGGGATCGCCGGACTATTTCCAAGCAGAAGATGCTCTCCATTCAGGAGGTGTTACACGAAACCTAACGAATGCTCTGCACGTCGGCTATGGTAATGGAGTGGATCTTGACCGGCCCACAGACAACAGACCAAGATAGATTAGTTTGCATTAACCTATCTGGACCCAGTTGTGTACCGACAAATGAAATTAGAAAAATGCCTCAATTGGGATAAGACGTTCCCATGGAGAAGGTGCCAGAGACGACACCTAGCTTACGAAGTCTGCAGGTGAAGCCTTTTTGTGATCTTACAGCACGAGTTTGGAGACCATGGTGTCAATTTACCGTAATCGCTGGAAAAGGCGGGATTAAGGTACTTTGTCGCGAATATGAACAGTAACAGCAAGGGGCTCGCACATAGCCCGGAAGCCATTCCAGTATCCGGACGGCTCGTGATATTGTTTATCTGTGCACTGCGGTATAGTCCTTCTCAATTTCTTAAACAATGTACGCCAGAAATGATGTACTGAGCAGTTGATCAAGCGAACAAACCCTTTTGCCACCAACAACAGTGCTCCTTTGCACTCGGATCCCTGATTTCTTGGATCCCATCGTCTGCAAAATTGAGCACCACGTGCTCGTCCCCCCTTATTCGCATGATGGGCAGGTCCCCGCCTTCGATGTGTCCATTAGGGTTACCGTACAATGCAAAGTTGGTAAGGTACCTTTGAAGATGATGGGCAAGTTTGGGGTTCTTGACTCTGGGCAATCCTGGCAGAGGGGTCTCTTCTTTGCCTTCGTTGTAAAAGATATACGACACGTCGGTACCATGTGTGCCTGGGGCAAGGCTCATCAGGTAGTTGTAGGTCTGGTTTTGAAAGGCTTCTGACAGTGCATTGTTGTGTTGGATGTAGATGGCGTCGGTAATGAGACGTTGGAGGCAAGCCGAGGGAGTACTATAATATGGCGGCTCATGGGAAAATGGAGGCTGAGGGGTGACCTCACTGTTCTTCTGGTCGGGTCTTGCAGATTCTTCTCTTGCAGTTAGAGGGTATAGCGAATCCGTGATGAAGTCCTTGACGGGAGGCGTCAGTGCCGGAAAGGTGCGATCCAGATAGGCGGAGAAATATGATGGCGAGATTGGTACCGGTTCTACATAATCATGCCCTTCGTTGTAGCACTGACCGAGCATTATCTTCAGGTCGCGATCGAAGGAACCAGCTTTGAGAAGCTTGCCAGGCAAATCTGGAGTGAAAACGCCATCGACCACGGGCCCCAGCTTCAATCAGAGTCAGTGTCTCTTGCGTGCAAGGAGTAACGCACGGGCGGCGTCATTGTGGACCAACATACCAAGAACTGGCCATACGGTGCTTGATCGATAACGGCAAGATTGATCTCTTTCAGTTTTTCCTCAGACAAACGCACCAGATCATCCAAATGCCTGCAACCAGCATAGTCCAAGGCTGATTGATAATGGTGATCCATAACCTCCGGTCTTGTGATGGGGTAGAATCCAGGGCTTTGTATGATGGCTTGCGCAAATGGCGACTGGCCCTGGGATCCTCCGTACGCGGTAATTTGATGCAGAATTGATCCGCCTCCAGCTGACTCTCCCATGACGGTCACTCGCTCCGGGTCACCACCAAAGGCTGAGATGTGCTCCTGAATCCACAACAGTGCAAATCGTTGGTCCAGCAAGCCCAGGTTCGCCGTACCACCGTGGCTGACATATCTTCGACCGCCCAGAAACCCATAAATTCCCAGCTAAAGGCATTTCAGTACTCAGTACTCCTCTTAAGGCATGCATGCAAATCGTGGAGGCCTTACTCTATAGTTCAACGCAACGTAGATGATGGGCTCAGCTGATCTCGCCAGTAGCCCGGCCCCTGTGCCGAATAGCTCCTTCGACCCAGCAGTATAGCCACCTCCATATATCCAGACGAGCACCGGAGCGCGTTGAACAGGCGTTTTCCGTGCATTCCAGACAGCTCGAGGGACCTTGACATCCAGAGAAAGGCAGTCTTCAGCGCCGGGATATGGCCAAGCTTGGGGACCCCTCCTCCATATGGGGATGGCTTGTACTGGTATGTTGCCCTTCAACCCAGTTTGGACTTCTGTTCTGTCGCTTAGTGGTGGCTGTGGCGGTCGAAATCGGCGATTTCCTATTGGAGGCGCAGCATAGCGTATGTTAGTGAACTCATAAAAGTCGCCAGCTTGTTGGTATGCAGAGGCCTTGTACACCGAGTACCCTAGGTCGACCTGGGGCAGATCGTTGCTGGTCTCACTATTCCTTTCGAGCCCCCATGGAGACACAACACTCGCAGATTTGTGATCGGTGTGATCTGAGAGTGGGTGACATTAGTTCCCCGTCCTTGAATCTGGGGAGCGGCGGCGCGCAAAGCCTTCGGAGAACGTGGCTTCTATGATCAAATGGCGCGTGTCACCATGAAGCGAATTGGAGGGATGTCTGGTGACTACACGCCAAAAACCATCATCATATTTTTGTATTCAATTTCAGCTCAGTGATCTATTCTGGCCAGCATCAAGTCAGAGTTGGTGACTGACCATTCGAGACACTACTGGGATTTCTCTCCATAGCCGAAGGGTTGTCCAAGCAGCCAGGAAGATCGTATGGGACAAAGTGGATCTGGACGTCGGGTATGGTCTCGTTTCGGCAACGGCTCGCGACACCGGGCCCCGGGGCCTGGGGACCTGGGGACCTGGGGTGTCGCTCGCTAAAAGTGTAAAGTCACAACAGCAGCACAGATCGACACTCGGCAAGCGAGATTAAGAGAAGCTCTTTGCATTCTTCGTATTTTTCGCATTGTACCCCGGACGCTCGGATGTTCTCCAGACCCAGGAATGCGGACGGCGGCCGCATCTGATTTCCTGGGGCGCATCCTTCGATGCAGCGCCCAAACTCGGATTCGCACACGCCCACGCGACTGAATCCCTCCTCGGTGGTTGGTGCAAAACGGCTCACACTTTCCTGGCAAAGGTCAAAATTAGTTCCAACCCAGCTAGGGGATGTGGAAATCAAGTGGTGTCAAAGGACTCAGGAGGTGCGTTCTTACACTGCGCAAAATGAAGATTCCGATCACCACAGCCATGTCCGTTGCTCGCTGGGGCATCCTCCCTCAGTTCGTTGCAGGTCCTGATCCTCTGCAACTGTATAAACTATATAAGATAGATGGGTTGCCCTGGAATCTCATCCAAAGGAGTTGCTGAAAACATCACTTCCTTTCAATATCTTTTGATTTGCTTGCTCTTTGGGACGCTCCCGTCACAGGTCACTCTTTTTCAGAATCCCGGTTGGCCTTTGCTGCCCTTCCATCATGCAGGCGCCCCTTCCTCTCTTACACCGCGTTCTGTTGGCTGTACAGACACTTCTCTGCCTAGGCTCCTGTGCAGCCATCCAACCTAGAGGCAATGATCGGCCAAGCATCCGCACCTCGTCTGGTGTCATCCAAGGGATCGTGCTGCCTGACCATCCTGATGTGGCCCAGTTCCTGAATGTGCCTTATGCCGAATCTCCTACTGGCAACCTGAGGTTTGCTCCGCCAGTTGCGAAATCTTTTGCTGGCAACGTGGATGCCTCCCAGTTTGGCCCGGTCTGCCTGCAGTACTTCCCACAGGCGTCCCATGTGGTCTTTTACGACGAGTTCCGTCCTCAGTATCTTCCCAGCAGAGACACCGTGGCAGCGTCGTCCGAGGACTGTCTCTCACTGGCCATTTGGACACCTCGAAATGCAACCATCCAGACTTCTCAAACGGGTCAGTACGCCAATACTACTGGCAGTCTTCCGGTGCTCATCTTCCTTTATGGGGGAGGTTTTGTGCAAGGCGGAACCAATACAGAGTACTATAACGCTGCTCCGTGGATCCAACGGTCCCAAGAGCTCATCGTTGTCACAATCAACTACCGCACTGCATTCGTTGGGACTCCCAACTCGGCGGGGCTTGCTGCAGAGCAGGCCAACTATAACTTTGGGTTACTTGATCAGAGGCTTGCGTAAGTTTTGACTTGACTTTCGACTTCGGCAGATGAATAGGCTGACACTGTTGCACTCAGGGTGGAATGGGTGCATAATAACATCGCGTCGTTCGGCGGCGACCCCAACAAAATCACTCTCTGGGGTCAATCGGCCGGTGCCCTGTCTGCTGACTATTATAACTTTGCCTACCCTCAGGATCCCCTCGTTACAGGTTTCATTCTGAGCTCAGGGAACGCCTTTTGGCCAGCACAAAATGCTGACACTACGTTTTCCAATTTTACTACCGCTGCCAGTCATTTGGGCTGCGGCAACCTCACCGCCGCTACCGAACTCCAATGCATGCGCCAGGTACCTTTCTCTCAGATAAAAGCGTATTTCCAGGACCCGAACGTTACCACCAAGTACGACTTCACCCCTGTCATTGACGGGAAGACGTACTTTGGACACAACAATTACCCGGCCAAGATGGCTGCTGGTCAGTTCAGCCGCGAGGTATGTCTTGCTCCCTTCCTGGTTTCTCCCTTCCTGAATGTTCAGCGTTTGTGCGAGGGAGAACGATATTCCTGACTTTTGGCCTTTTTGCCATCCCAATCTAGCCGGTGATCATGGGTACCTGCACCAACGAGGGCACCGTCATTATCCCGTGGGACAGCCCGAGTCTGCCTCCATTGGATCAGCTTGCTCAGGCCGGTGTCGTCACGCAAGCCGCGGAGCTTTTACAGGTCACAGAAACAACGGCCAGGAACGCCGTTGGCGTCATCACCTACGGCTATTCCAACAACGCCAATTTCAGTGACATTTCGCCCTTGCCGTGGCTGGGTGCATGAGCTGCCGCTGCTGTTCGGGACCTACGCCAACACTGATATCGACCCAAGGCCGCGTCCGGCGTATGAGGACCAGCTGAGTGCATACATGCAGGGACAGTTTTTGGCCTTCATGAAAGATCCTGTGAAAGGGCCTCTCCTCAACGGTTGGCCTATTTCTGTAGGGCCACTGGTCTTGCAATTCGATCCGCTGAGCTCGCCAAATGGGCCGTTGCTTGCTTCGGAGGTTGTCTTGTTGTAAACTGCCTCATCTCTCGCTCACTCGCCCGTCACAGCCTCCTACGGAGCCATGCAAGATTTGTGTGTTGCGCATATTCTGGTCCGACTATGAATCCATCTGAGAGTGCAAAGTTACTGAATCGACACCCACACTGGGCTATACGACACGAGTCAGAACGAAATATTCCCTGATGTCGAGGTCAAGCTCCCTCCTTTTGGTCATGCAATGTTGGATCTATTGACAAGGATGGACCACAGGGTGTCATGTCGACCTTGGCCCCAAAAAGGGGTGAGCTGGGAGTCGAATTACCGCGTCCATGGCATGGCAAGGAGTTTCACTCAACAACAATTCGACCCATTAATTGATAGTAACATTGTATTTCATGTCACCTAAGCGCCGTTTCGGCAGCTTAGATCCATTGCCTCACTATAACATGTCGGCAGGGCTTGCTGCAAATCAGGATTCACATATCGTTTGTACCCATCAGAAAGTCAAAGATTTAAGTCGTGCTCCTTTTAACGCCAATGCTATCCGTTCCAGATCATCTCGCTCCCAGATACGACAATCTTGATGACTATCATAGACGGTAGAAGATATCTGAAATTACGACGGAGCCTCCTTAGGCCCTACACCTCGCAGCAGCACCACTGTGTTCCCGTTGATCAGTGATTTTCCAACCTTCTCTGAAAATTCCAGTAGTCTACCGCCCTCGACATGGTAGACTCTAAGCCTCTGTTCTTCTGTTTCCACGCGATTGTTCACGTTCGCGACCTGCAACCTCTTTGCCGCGTCGTCCAATAATCGCCCGATACTCCAGTCCTGTGAAAAGAACAAATCTGCCCTCGGGAGTTTGCTGGTCGTACTTGCTGCCTCGGCTTCAACATGTAGATATACTCTCTTCTCCGCATCCAGTTTGTCATCTCCTTTGGCATTCTTTTTCAGTTTGTTCAGGTCGGCGAGTTGTGCAGCCCGACTCGACGGTTTGGGCTTGGGCACGAGCATCTCTTGCTGGTTCTTGCTCCATGTCTTTAAGCGTCCAAACCCGAGTTTGATCTTTTCCTTGTTGCTCTGCACGGCAATATCGAGAGGCCGTGCACCCAGCGGGATGAGATTCTTGCAGTCGTGATCCTCCCGCATGCGGTGCCTGAGGCAGTAACTCCGGTTGCAATGTGGACAGTGGACACCGGTATTCTGCAGTGTATTTATGAAGGTCTTGCAGGTGGAATTGCTGCACTGTGCTGCATTGGAATGGTTCGGCCGGCCGGCACCAGGAGTCGATGCAGCTGCAGCCCGCCCAACGCTGTTGCGTCGTCTGTTCTTGGCCCATTCGCCAGCGTGAGTACATTTGTGCGCGGTCTCAGTACGATGATCCAGACAGAAAGTGTGATGGCAGGATTCGCAACGAAAAGGGAGAAAGTCTAGTTGGTGGCAGTAGGCAAACTCGCAGTGTTTGCCAATCGCTTCGACGTCTCGGTCCATGGCTGTGTATGAGGAGGACTCGGGGGCAGCTGAGGGTGTCGACATGGTGGGCTAAAGATATGTGATGTCTGCTGGATCAGAAAATAAGCAACCCGCCACCGCGAGGGCTGCAAAGCCGTCGTCACTGTAACAGAGGCAGAAGTGTGTTTGCATAAACAAGGCTGGAACCTTCGGGACGCTGCTTATCGATACTCCGCAGCCGCAGCCCACTGAGGCTAACTAAGGTACAGGTATGCAACTACCTGTATTGAGGCTGAAGCCGAGCCTTGTCTTGGTCAGCAGCCCTGGTTGGTGGCGAAGCGCCCGTCAACCTGCATAGAGTTCCCAACAGTACGCAGCACGCGATGCAGGAGAAAACAAGCGCATCACCAACAAGCAGCTCCGGCCACGTCTTTGTCTACTATCACTAATCGCAGCAGCACCTTTCTGGACACTGGGAAAGGCTTCGCTTGCCCTTCACGGAGCGGTCTCCCTCCCGCGTACGCACAATCGGAGGCAAGGGGTCTCTAAGGGTTTCAATCCCACAGCAGCACTGCCTTCACCGTCTTGCCGCTATGGATGTCATTGACAGCCTGTGCCATTTCCTTCGCCGGATACGTCTTGATCAACTCATGGTATGGGAATCTCCCCGCCTGATTTGCCGTCAATAGTCGCGGAAGAAACTCAGGCGGAAAGCAGTTTCCTTCACAGCATCCGATATAGCTGCACCCTGAGTTGACCATCTCAAAAATGTTGTAAGATGCTTCTGCTGAGAGCTGAAAACACCGTCAGTATGTCTGACAGCGAGATGTTGCGGCCCAGAACTTACGTCTCCTACACCCACTGATACGACTTTGCCCTTCCTGGCGGCGCTGTGAATGAGCTCCTTGAGGACCGGTGGTCGGCCAGTGGTGTCGATCGCGCCGTCCACCCCTCGCCCATTCGTGATATCCATCAGCACCTTCATCAGGTCTGGTCGGATCTTGGAGTTCACCCCGTGAGTCGCTCCATACGCCCGTGCCATTTCTAGTCGACTTGCAACGACATCCACAGCAATAATCTTCTTGGGAGGATGGTCGAGTAATTTTAGAGCCATCTGCAACACAATTAGAAACTGACTCAGTTCTTCACAACAGCACCCGACCGATGACACCGGCAACGAGCGCTGATTGAGGCCTTTTGACACAGCGACAGCTCGACGACTTCCTCCTACTCAACGATTGTTGGCGTTGCGACGTATCCTGAAAGCTTCATGCGCCTCGTATTAGAAGATCCTGGAGACTTACTATTGCTGCTAGCCCTACTGTTCCTGCTCCCACCACCACGACCGCCATTTCAGATGTTGGTTCGATAACGTTCAGCATAGCTTTCATCCTTTGTCAGACACACAACAGATCAAACTATCAAATAGCCATCGCGTACCTCCAGCACCCGTCATCATGCCGCACCCTAGTGGGGCCAGTTTCTCAAAAGAAATGTCTTTGTCGACCTTCACCAGCCCGTTTTCCGATACGAGAATATGCTTTGCGAAGCTGCTCTGGCCGAAGAAGTGAGACGTGATGCGTTGGCCGTCTGTGGTCGAGGAGAAAGTCTTGGATCCGTCTAGCCGTCCTATACCAAAGTTGTACTGGAACCATAAATCGCAGTATGACGTCTCCTTGCGAATGCAATACTTGCATTTGCCGCAGCTCGAATAGCATACAATGACATGATCACCGGGCGAAACTTTTGTGACAGCAGAACCAATCCGCTCGACGATACCTGCTCCTTCATGTCCAAGCACAGCAGGATATAGTTCAGGCATGGACTTTTCGTTTGCAAAGTTCAAGTCCGTGTGACAAACACCTGTCGCTTTTATGCGCACTGCCACCTCGTCGGATCTTAAATCATCTTGCAGTTGGACTTTCTGATATTTGAATGGCGCGCCAGGCTCAGAGACCACCAGAGCTTCGGTCAACATTGTTGCTGGTGGTGCTTTATGAATGTTGCAACGTACAAATCAAGCAGTCTCGGGGGTTTGAAGCTTCCAGTTTCTTTTACCTGAGAAGGTGGGGTGATTTCTGTCGCTTTGGTGTTTTCAGGGAGCCACGCAACAGTCAGCCTCGTCTGCTGGGATTGTCCTGTTTTACCTGAAGAAATTGGCCCAGAGCTCTACAGAATTACGGGGTTCTGCCTGCTGCCCCGGCGGGGGTGGATATATATAGTCGTTTCTCCCACATTGGATGGTGTGGGATGATATGATATATCGGGCCAGGTTCGCAGCCCCGTCCCACAAGCGGTCGGGTACCAATCACGGCACACCGGCATTTGCTTAGGGACTTCAAGCAAGCCCACGGAACAATCTTTCTTTCCATCGCTCAACGCCAACAAGAAGATTCATTATGGCATCGGAATTCGGTAAACAGCTCCGTCATTAGGAGGCCCGAAGTTACTTGCTGATCCCCAGCATTCAAGCTTCCCATCGTCGTGGTTGGACGAGGTCCAGTTGGCCCTGCACCTTCGATTCTAACAATTTCCGGGAACCTCGATATATCTCAAGGCGTGCGGCTCGGATCAACAAGGGGTGAATCTGTTTTGCCAATATAAGGTCGAAGAAGCGTTCAAGAAATAACGTGCCCCGCTAGCGTTGGTACGTTGAACGCCATGGTACACCAATCTGGGCTCAGATGGTCGTGAGAAATGTGGAAGAGACGCCTTTTGGGGGGGAGAAGAGGCAAAAATGTCGACAAATATAAGCAAATCAGTTCAGTTCTGTCCAGTACAACACACGGTTAGAGGAAAGCGCCGTGGAGAAGGCTGGAAAGTCTTGATCGTGTATTCCATGCCCCCCCCCCCCCCCCGGAAATGAAAGTTGGGTACGTCTATCCTACGGCGGATGTCGCCAATGAACGCAAAGAAAGTCAACATTATGGCCAACTTCTAGAGGATGGCTCCCTCAATATCGCCGAGTGCTGTTCTTTAATCCCTGGCCATAATCTGCCATACACCAGGCTTCTAAACCAGGGCCAGATGACTTCGATATGAGACATGGCCAGATTCGATCGCTTTGTGCTGGTGATACAAACTGCCAGTAGTTGGGTATGAAGCAGGGAAAAAATGAGCTCTTGTATATCGAAGTGGTCGACGAAGAACCAAACTGGACGGATCACGAAAGTATGTGGGCAAGGCTCGGCAGAAGCGACAAGACCGGGGCAATTCTCGTTCGACCTGATCGTATTGCAGCTTGGCGAGCGAACATTCGATCCTCATGCTCCGAACGACTTTCCAGTTTAATCACTGCCACGAGGCTCCACCGAAGAGGGCGTGATTCTGATATCCAACCGATCTCCCTTCCAAACAATAGCTGAGTGACGTCAAAGAGATCTGAAGTGGTATTTTCGAAGCCATGGCAAGATTGTACCTGCGATCTCTGACACAGCTCCCAGAAGAGCCAACTCGTCTTCCGAGTCCTGCCGAATTGCCTCTGGCACAGTCCGATCACTCAGGTTGGTCCAATCACCTACGCGGCTGTCGCCGGGATATAACGGAGCATTTGGCTGGCAGACAGCTCCAGCAGGAGGGAGAATGCCTTCGTCAAAATATGCACGGATCGCCTTCGCGGTGCAAGAAGAAGGCTGTGCAATCGAACAATGCTATGGTCCCAGTCAGTGCCGCGGTTCACTCAACGATACTGTATGCCGTACCCCATATCCGTTGTGTTGGAGCACAACGCTTCCTCCAAATCCCGCGCTGGTGTTCAGAGCCGATGCCAGCGGTGTCACGGGATCGTATGTGTTTCCGACGAACAAGATCGGAGACCGAGGCTTGACTCGAAAGTTACCAGAGTAGATCTCCTTCGCCTTCTGCTTCCAGGTTGAGCATGCAAATGCATTATCGGTACCGAAGTCCAAGCCACCAAACTTGCTCGAAGCGGACATCGCGCCCAGGAGCGGTTTGAGGCCTTGAACGCTCTCCGCACGAAAGGCCTGCTCGCCGCAGGTTATTGCCGCGCTGATGTCGTCGTCTCCATCCTCCGGACCAGCGTACCAGGAGGAAGCGATGTCGAAGAAACCAGTCACGTTCCCAGAGAGCATCTCTATGAACCCTTGCGTCAGTCGAGGCCAGTTGGAAGGACTGTATAGTGCCAACACGATGGCTGTCTTGACTTTGCTGTACGTCGCGATCTGAATGCCTCCGCCAGAGATATATGGAATCGGATTGTACTTGAGCATTGCAAGGAAGTCGTCAACAACTGATTGAATCTGCTTGGTTTTCGAGTATAGTTCAGCAAGGGGGCAGACGGTCGGGGCCACCACGCATCCTGAGAAAATTGCATCATATGTGTCGTCCATGTTGATTGGGCTTTGGACCTCCCTGACCAAGTTAGGGTTCGAATTGGAGGCGACAAGGTGACTTGACTGACCAGCCTGAATAGTACTCGTGCACATTGACGTTGCCATCCAGAACCATCTTATCTACCCTATCAGGGAACATTGCGGCGAAAGTAGCGCCTAGTATAGTTCCCCACGAGAACCCTGTCACAGTCAGTATATCACCGTCACATCGGATCCACAACGAGCATGCTAACCATAGTAGCGAAGCAAGCCATCTTCATTGAGAGCATCAATGATCCGGACCATGTCGCGCGCAACGAAGGCCGTCCCAAGAAGACTTCCGGTATCCTGAGTCCTGTCGAGGCAACGCAAAGATCTGACGCCTGAAGCCGCAAACCTTTGCCCAATTGCCACGTCGGATGCATTGGCCAGCGGGCATGCTGGGCTCATAGTCTTGCACGTATCGCCGGGAATATCACACGAGAAAGGCAACGTATTGTTGACGCCTCTGCTTATTGTCAGCATCAATTCCCCTCCCAATGAACGGCATCAGCAAGCCTTGGATCGAAACCGAGCAGGTTGTAGTGGCCACCAGTCAGACTGTCTTTGTCAGCCTGAGTAACGATCGGATGGTCATAAAAATGCCAACCTTACACTCACATTAGCCACGATTTCGCGTTTGCAATCACAGTTTGAACACCGCTTCCTCCTGGACCGCCCGGATTGAAAATGATACTACCTCTCGCAGGCTTCTTGACAGCGTCAACCCTGACCAGTGTCAGAGTCAAGTTTTCAGAATCCAGTCGAGTGTAGTCGAGGGGCACATTGAGTTTTGCACACTGAAATGGCATTGCACTCACAGCGGCCAACTCGGTGCATTGATCGGTCCACCTGATCTGACTTCCACCCCGACCGCCACCGCTTGGAGGGCCGGGGGGAAATGCATCCGTGTGGCAGTCGATGCACACATCGCGAGCATGGACATTAGCACGCAGGGAGGCATGACCAGCTGCGAGCTTTATACCAAGCGCCGTAGCAACAAAAATAAAGACAGCCCTCATGTTCACTGTGAGTATGGAGAAATGAATGAGGTCGAAGTGAAAGAGACAGGTAAAGATATATAAGCTCTCGGGTCGATGTGCCTCACCTTTCACGCAGGACACCTTTAATGGTGTCACGATGCATAGCTTCGGCAGTGAATGAATAGGACGAAACAATACGGGTTGGGCCAGAACCCTAATGTGCTCGATAAAACTGGAGGACGCTGGAGACTTAAAAGCTGCAGGAAAATGGTGATGCCGAGGTTTTCTTACACAGTTGGATACTGGGTGCTTTCGAACACGAAACGCGTAGACTCGCTCCAAGGAACTCTTCCCCCAAGACCAAGAAGCAATCGCTCCATGAATGGTACGACGGAGAGACGCTTTATTTTTGAAGAAGAATTTGAGAACGATCGACTCATCCCACAAGAGCTGGAAGAAACGGGACAGTTCAGGAAAAGAGTCAAACCGTTGTCTCCCAAGATATTGACCCTGAAATACATCACAGAGATGGACTTGCTACCACCAAAAAAAAAATTCATTTGTTTCGAGGAGCAAAACTCTAACCTCAAGGCCAATCACACGCTGGGTGATTGACGTTGAGGTCGAGGGAAACCCCTGCCAACACAGGGATTTTTCTCGAGAAGTCGTCAGGTTACTCCGTCAGCTAGGACATTCACGCGTAGAAGCCATGTTCGCTGGGAACACCTCGCCCTGTGCTGGGGTCCTCGGTGTCAGGGCGTCGCCTCTAGGATTCACGGCTAAGCCCAAGTAAACTGCCTCATGTCTGGTGAAATCCCCTTACGCCATCTGTCCGCGGTGGATCAGGTGACACGGGTAGCCACGAGGAATTGTTGGAAGATATTTACTCTTTCAAAAATATGACCCTTGAATATTCAAGCCGGGGCACTTGGAAGGCCTCATTATTGGTCGTTCGGCGTCGGGGGGGGGGGGGGGGCTCCTCAGTAAGTGAAGCAAACTGGTACTGGGGCAGCAGATGTTTGGTACGCGTATCTAGTACGCGTACAATGTAGAAGGTGTAAAACCTGCCTCGGATCAGCCCCGAAGACCATGAGGCGTTATCCTAGATTGCCGACCCTGAAACTGTCCATCTCGACGCCGTCGAGCACAATCCGCGAGACACTGGGGATGGTCGACAAAATCATGGTAACAAGACCGTTGGGTCTGGTAGCCTTTGAAGATAGCACCGCGGAGATCATGGGTCTCCTCTTGATGAACATCCTTTTGCCGAAACCCTTGATATTTCTTCCTCAGCCAGGACGTCTCTCTAGTGGAACGACTTCGGTAGGCTGACGAGGCTCAAGATGTGATAAAAGAACTCCACAAGAAGGGCATTGTGTGAGGAGACGCCAAAGCCGACAATTCCATCGTGGGCGAGAATGACAGTGTCTGGATCATCGATCTTGGTGGCAGCTATACTGAAGGTTGGGTTGAGATTCTGAAGCCTCGGAGACGAAAGAGGGTGATAAGATGGGTCTCGAGAAGATTGTGAACGCCTTGACAGACCCCGACGAGACTGCTTTTGACCCTGACGGTGACGCAGAAGACGACTCGGACTTTGAGCTGGTATCTAAGAAGAGGAAGAGGGCAGGCGGCGTTCGAGAAAGGTCTACTCGAAAGCATTCAAGAAGTGATTCAGACTCGGGTTAGTCGGAATTCTACATTACCGCAAGGCCTGTATTGAAAGGCTATCGCCAGTCTGCATCTATATTCGGGCCTTACTTGGGCAAGGGCAGTGGTTTCACGGAGTAAGAATCAGACATGAGGACAGGCGAAGAGGGCACGGAGTACCGAGTACTACAGTATGTACCAAGCACTGAGTGCGGAGGAGAGGCTGATAGGGGGATGTGGCTCTTTTTAGGCATCAGCGAAATGGGCCCTCGGCTTACTTGACTTGTACGACAACTGCAGTACTTACAGTAATTTGTCCTTTTGTTATCATCGCTGTGACTCCGCTCACCGGACGTAGCAACATTTCCTACCATCGGGTGACGATGAAAGCTCGCCGATGATATCTATCTACTTAGTCAGCACTTGGGGTTGGCGGGACTCTTCGTTATGATATTTGCTTAGGATCATCTCTCCCCTCATCCAGCCTTCTACTTGCACCCTCGGTGAACCGCGACGGGAGGGAGCAGCTACCTACACTCAGCCTCTCCTCGTACAGGAACAGTGTCTTTTCAATCGACTCTATGATAATGAAGGCCCATGATATCCTGACCTTGGTCTTGGCGACTATTGCTGTCTTAAGTGGCGGAGTGGGCGCCACGGTCGAAGCAGAGTTCACTCTTGAGCATGTCTTCTTCCACGGGTTTGGCAATTCGTCTCGCGCGGGTGACTTCCACGCCATATCAGCTTCGGACCACAGGTTACTTCAAGTGACGGCGGACAACAAATACGAACCGCCCCAACCATTGGCCGTTCATACGAAAACACTTTACTTGAGTCGTCGCACACTGCATTCGCACGAATCACTAGAGAAACGGACGGTTGGCGGTGTCCAACAGTATCTCGGGTCGACAGAGAAAGACGAATGGGAAGATCATCCGGCCAATGTCCCGGATGTATCCAACAAACCAACCGAGATCAATCTGGCAAAGATGTGCAGTGACACTTACGCCTTTGCACCATCCGAACCTGGCTGGCTAAACAGCTCACTGGGATTCAATCGCTCAGACAGCTTCGGCTGGGTAGGTGATGGCCTCCGGGGCCATGTTTTCTCTGACAAGCGAAACGAGACTGTCATAGTTGCTTTCAAGGGCACTACGATCGACCCACGGGACAAGTGGAGGAACAACGATCGACTAAATGACAACTTGCTGTTCAGCTGTTGTTGCGCAAGCCAACGACCCGACCCATTCTGGTACGGCCCCGTCTGTGATTGTGATAGCGACACTTTCCAGTGCAACGCAACCTGCGTCACTCAAGAGCTTCTCCAGAAGGATCGATATTATCCAACCGCGATTGCCGTCATGCAAAATGTTACCTCCTGGTACCCAAACGCTTCTTTCTGGGTCATCGGCCATTCTTTGGGTGGTGCGGTAGCTAGTCTCGTCGGCCTGACCTACAACATGCCATCAATCACCTTTGAAGCGCCGCCTCAACGATTGCCGGCTCAAAGACTAGGGATTGCCATCCCTCCTCACACTGCAGACTACCACATCGGCAACACGGCAGACCCGGTGTTCATGGGTGCCTGCAATGGATACTTCTCCACATGCTCGATTGCTGGTTATGCATTCGAAAGCCAGTGCCATACTGGCAAACGATGTGTGTACGATACCGTCAGCGATAAGGGATGGCACATGAACATCAACAACCACAGACTGAATGTTGTCATACCTGACGTCCTCGAATCGTATAACAGCACCCCTATCTGCGAATCTGACGATGAATGTGTGGATTGCTTCAACTGGAACTTCAACTCTTCACAGACTCATCGTCCCTAGGTGGCCCCTAATCACTCACCATGGAATCTCGACCAGGTCCATACTGGCGCCTCGAGTTTCCCAGAATCCAGCATTCTTGTACTTGCTTTTTCTTGCGACGACCAACTCAACCACAACATTTGCACCTTCCAGTGGATCTCTCGTCCCTCTGTAGCCGTTGAAAGCGGTCTTGCAATGCCCGGGACTGACCAGTTGGAATTCGACGTTCTGATTTTCGACCTGTCGGCTTGTTTCAATGGTGAGCATATTCAGGGCGGCTTTTGAAACGCTGTACGGAACGGAGACAGTTGGCGGCAAAGCGCCGCCGGAAGCGAGGCCGGCGGATCCTCGCGCCGACGAGATGTTGATGATCGTGCCCGTTGACTTGCGGAGCAGAGGAAGGAAGTTCTGCATCATCAACGCTACCGATGTGACGTTGGTTTCGTACACCTTGGCGTAGATGTCTCTCCAGTCGGAATATTCCGAAGCTGAGGGTATTGCGGCATATCCGGCGTTGTTGATCAGAACATCGAGCCGGCCGTAAAGGCGTTGCACCAGTTCTAGAGCGCCTCGTATGGATTCATCAGAAGTCACGTCAAGGACGACAGGTTCGATGCTCGACGTGATCCCCTTGCTGGCGCGGAGCTCGTCAATCGCCGTTTTTCCTTTGTCTGCACTTCGACAGCCAAGCAGGAATGAGGCACCGGCCGTTCTCGGATGACTTGCCAGAGCCTGAATGATGGCAAAGCCTATTCCTCGACTGGCACCGGTACACAAGATCACAAGAGGAGTACTGCTGGACATCGCTGGCAACCGGGGATGTTGAGAAAAGTCCACTGGTCCAGCCCTGGAGTTGAGGTTAAATCTTCTGATCAGTCGCACAGCGAGCACCGCGATCTTATACCATTTGAACACCTACAGCCGGTCCAGAGTCTGACGGATATATTCATTGAGCACACACGCGATCTATTCATGTCGTACAAGGTTAATGTGTTTCTGTGAGGCAACAAATGTCTGGTGTATCGGTCCTTGGAGATATCGCCAGTCTAAATCCGATCAAGTACGACGAATTGTCGCGGACGAATCAGGTCTGTCTCTCCCTTCGACGAATCATGTTTCTCTCTCTCTCTTCTTCCGCCGAGGGCTTTGGAAGCCTGTGACAAGGTTGCCTAAATCGCTGACTCAGCCTGCCCTTTGACATTTATGATGGCCTATCTCCCTTTCGATGCTTTCGAGGTCTTTTCGGCATACCCAGATCATTATCCATTGCTTTAAAACAGAAGCGTGATGTTTTCACAAACACAGTTTTCCGTACGGATCGCGATATGCATGAGCGTGCGAGATCGTCTGGGCACCCCTTCCATTCGTCTCGAAGATGTACTTGGAAACATTGACTTTGTTTGACACGGCAGCAGCCTTGAACCTCCTGGTCATCTCAAGCAGGCTGCCAAGAGGCGCTGTCGCTGTCGTGTATAAAAAGTTGCGATAGGGGATGTATCCTGGCTTGCTCCTTCTTCCTCCCTTCTATCTTCCCTGTTTGTCGGACACCCGAGGTTTCTGCTCAAGGTCTTGAGTCGGAATACTAGCCTGACACCAAGACCCACCATGTGTGACCATGAGTCCCTGACTTGCTTGCCTTCCACGTATGCAGCAGCATCGGGTCACCGCACCATTACAACGAACCAGCTTCTCGCAGCAGCCACCGGAAAACGCACAGCGTCTGTGGATGACCACGCCACGTTGGCGCCTCTGGTCTACCCTGTTCCTTTGGTACTCCCTGGCGATGATATCGATTGTGACCCGAATTATCCACCACAAAGCTTCCGAGAGTGGCTGAATCTGGGCGTGCGTAACCTGGTAAGCTCGCGAAGGAACGTGATTTATCTGGCTGCACCGCCAGATATCGATGATAGTGTTGCATTCATGCGTGACTGGCAGCATCCGACTGCCTGGAGAGAAGTACGGCGCGACAGAAATCCTAGTCTATCGTGACTCATGGACGCTGACAAGATCAGGCTACCACTTCGGTTCTGGAAGGTCAGCTGAACATCGAAATAATTGCTGCTTACCTGCGGGCATTTTACTATGGTCTCGAAGTCCAAATCCTCCCGCAAAGGTTGACGTTCACTTCTTGGGAAGATACCACAACCTCCACGGCTGCGCTTCGAGGTCGAGGTCGAGGTGCGGTACAAGCCACCCCAAGATTACAGTATGTGGGTTTGTCAACCGACAGCGAAGTTGTACGTATCCGTGCGCGTCCAACGCCTCCTGTCGGTAGTGCATCACCACCCGAACTCTTCCCATATCCATACCAGCTGGATCTAAACGACCTCACTGACTTCTCCATGAGCATCCTACCTTCAGATGCGTATGCTCTCTTGTTGATGACAACGCATGATCTGTATGAGTCAGATGCCGACGACTTCTGCTGTGGTCGTGCATGGGGTGCCAGTCGAGTTGCCATTGTTTCAAGCGCGAGGTATCACGCTGCGCTGGACAAGCTTCATGACATTGACATTGAACATGTGTGGCCGGCCAGCCATTGTGCAGCTTTCGTTCGTAAAATGAGCGCCGAAATTCAAACAGGGGTGCGTCCTAGAAATCGGCGAAGAATACGCGGCAGGCAGAAGAAGCAGGACACTCTCACCGCTGACTCGTCTGGTTCTGCAACCCCAATGCCGTTGCAAAAAGCCTTGGATGCGCACCGGCATGCTGTCGTCCATCAGGAAGGAATGTCTCGAGACAAAGAAACGTCGGCTCTCAGCTTCCGACTCTGCCGAACAGTCTCACACGAACTCGGCCACTGTTTTGGACTCGATCATTGCATGTACAGAGCGTGCGTGATGCAGGGCAGCGCCTCTGTTGCAGAAGACGTGCGACAACCGCCGTACTTGTGTCCGGTTTGCGATAGGAAAATTGCTTGGGCCATCACGCAAAGCGGTAGGGTCGAGCAGGAAGGCCATCTTACGGATGGATCTCGCTCTAGAAATGGTCGGGGCAAAGGTGAGAGAGGAGCGGAAGAAATGATTGCAGCCTGGAAGCGAGGGAGATGTTTGGCGATGAAGCACTTTGGTAACTTGCAGGGAGGGAGCTTTGCAGCAATGGCAGCCTGGTATGAGGGAATGCTTGAAGTGAATGCTGCAGGGCTGCACGAGTATGTTAGCTGCACCTAAGAAGGTTCCGTTGGGTTGGTATGTAACTGGATGGATTGACTGATGCCTGCCCTGTGCGACAGGGGCGCCACCTGTGGCTGTGCGCGGCACTAACCAAGATAGGTATGTAGTGAGGCTGTGCCGATATCCGGCGGTTGGTCCATCCCCCATATGGATCATTATGCGACGATAAAACACAACCAGAAAATGAGACTGCCTGGTTGACCATGTTGATATTTTGAACAGCCTTTGTTGTTGTCCTGTGGCCTCTTGTTTCCGTCCTTGGGGGATCGTTTTGATTCCATTTATCTCGCTGTATATCACATTCTTGGTCTTTGGCATCTGTTCCACACCAGGCAGCGAGGGATAGATCAAGAATTCCGCTGGTTGGAACGTACGAGCACCCTGCTCAATCCGACATTCAATCTCTCCAAAGATGCCAAAGACCTCATCGGGGGAAAAGGCGAAGTTCAGAGCCCCTTCGCCGCCGGAGTCAAGGCCAAATAACGACACCATTACCGACTCTGGTTCCACGCATACTCAACCACGGCCGCCATCACCACAAGACCTCCCACCATCCTACGATGTGATCAACCCTCCGATCCCATCCATATCTATTACACCCACCAGCGCGGTCTCGTCCAACGACATCCCATCATTCCTCGCCCGCAGTCAGAACCCGCTCGATGCCATCTCCCGCCTCGCGTCCGTCGACCTGACCAGGTACTGCGGCGTGTCCCAGGCCAAACTCTCGGCCTCGCAGGACACGCTCACCACGACCAAGCCGGAACTATCGACGATGCAATACGTGCTCATGAGGTTCCTGAACGAGCAGGCGTCTCTCCCGCCCAAACCCCTCATGCGGATCCAAGGCTCCCACACCACGTCCACCGGCACCACGCAGATCGACTTCGACCTGACCCTCAACCTCATGAGTCTTCTCGACATTGACCACCGCGTCTCGGCCGACGACACCGGGGGTTCAAACACGACGGCGACAGCGGCCACGGCCCCGTCAACCCGGTTACACGTGGAGCCGTTCGAGTCCTCGACGCCGACGGGTTCGTCGTCTCCGTTCAAGCGCTCGTCGCGAGGGAACCAGCCAGCAATGACGCCGCTCGAGCAGTGGGCGAAGAAGTTCACTGACGAGAAGACCGAGAATAAGAGGTACGTATTGCACAGGGCACTGTTCTGGGCCTCGCACGCACTTGTACCTGGGCCTGGACCTGGACTTGGCTCTAGGTGTAGGTAACAGGTAGTGGGTTGTAGCTGGCGGATCACCCCTTGTCTCCTCCCGTAAGATGGCGACCAAGAACTGACATTTTTTTGCCCCTCTTCGTTACCAGTTTCTCGCTGCACCGACAAATTGCCAATTTCCCCGCCGCGATTCTCGAAGGCATGGTCCGCACTCTCCTCGCCGCGACAAGGTACAGGGGCAAAGTCACGGTCGAGTTCCCCGTGCAGTTCGCCAAAGTCGTCGTCCAGCGCGAGTCGGGGAACTGGTTCGCCAACATGCTCCGCCTGTACCCGACCAAGAAATACGAAGTCGTCCAGACGGTATGGGACGTTGCATCTACGGGCAATCCAGGTCCAGGTCCAGGTACCGGTCCCGGCGACATCGCCGGCACAAACAGCACCACCACTACCGCCGCCGCCGCCGCCGCGACAAGCTCGACCCAAAAACACCAACAGCACCACCAGATGGACCGCGCCGGACTCGTGGCTCAAGAGTGGTGGCGCGAATGGCAGTACGCGATATGGAACGCCGTCATCAAGCGCCGCACCGGCTGGGTCACGATCGAGGATTGGATCGAGGCCAAAATGGGTGTGAAGTTGCCCCAGCCAAGTAGAGAGTGGGGTGTCGAGTCGTGGTGATGAAATCGATGCTAGAAAAAAAAAAAGGGGGGGGGGGGGGGGAAAAAAAAAAAAAAAAAAAAGGGGGGGGGGGGGGGGAGGGGGGTGTTGAACAAACGCAAACGAAGAAGGAGAGTTGTTCGCCCTACGTGAGTGGTTTAATCTGTTGAGTATACTATTACTCTACATTGCACAAGGAATGTGAATGTGTGTGTGTGTGTGTGGTGGCACGGCACGGGATAAAATGCACGCTGTGTACAAGTACAAGTTACATATTGGCTACCTCTCCTTCTTATACCTAGGTTAGACTACTACCTGAGGTAAGGAAATACAGAAACAAAGAGCCACCACTCTGCAAGGAAATCCAGGCCCTCAGCTACTAGAGATCCAACCAAGACCAACCACACCAAACGAAACACATACAACATAGAACCCCGACTCGGTTCACTGGATTTACAAACTCCTCCCAGCGCTGTATCTGGGGAATCTCTCAAAAATCACACCGGGTGTGGAAACCTTCCATGTAAAAGGAAATACTTTTCTCCTTTCTCGTTCTGCCTTTACTCTGAAATCCAAAAGAAAAGAAAAGAAATCTTCCCGCGAACCACTTAACCAAGGAAAGTGTGATTGAATAAAAGAGAGAAGCGCAATAAAACTGTAACGACCCCGAGAAATCTATCCTCGCGACGCTCATGGTCATTCATGGAGGCACTGTGACAATACCTCATCAGGTCGTCATGTAGTTGAGGCGGCGTCTCGGGAATCTCCCAGAATGATGGCTCCTAACCGTCCTTCGGTTCCTTCATTGTGGCAGAGTCGGCTCTTGTGTTTGGTGCTGGTGGTAGTGGTGGTGCTGCTGCTGCGAAAGGGATCGGCGATGATGAGGTAAAGACTGGAAGATCTTGCTTCGTGTGTCGAGGCGTGCTCAGTCCAGCTGAAGTTGGTCTCGATGGATGTGCTTCCGCACTGGTCTGCATTATTTGGTACACGGGGGCTGGAGGCTGCTCTGTAGCAGTCTGAAAGTGTGCAAAAGGTTTTGGATCATTCGAAATTTGGTGTACAGGGACAACTGGTACAGCCATGGCTTGTCCAGGAGTCATAGTCTTTTCTTGTAGCGGGACACTGGTTGTGGCAACCGTCTGCTGTATGTCGGGAAGATGGGTGCTCTGTGACCACGAGGTAGAAGCTTGTGAGCTTAGATCATTTGAAAGAGAAGTGCTAACGTTCGATTCAGGTTGTAAAGCTGATGGTGGGGTGAAGCCTTGTGGTCTCTGTTTGGCAGAAACTAACGCAAGTGGCGCGGGCTGAGTTGCAATCTTCTCTTCCAGTTTCACTGTTTGCACATCCACAGGCGAAGAGCTTCCAGGAGCAGTAGTGGCACCCAGCTTTGTTGACTTGATGGTCTTCGGCACTGTTGGTTTCCTGGGAGCACGGGGTTTCTTTTGCTTTTCGTCCCCTACTCGCTGCTGTTCCTTAGCTGCATTTTTCTCAGCTGTGGCCATGTTCAATCGGATGCTGATCTTCTTGACTCCGTTAGTCAGTGCGTCAACTTCTTCAGCACTACCACTTCGGGAAGGATTTGAGGGCTCCCTCTTTACTCCTCCGCCCAGCGTTTTGGTTTCGCTGATTACCGAAGGCTTAGAGGAGAGGACGCCACTGTTGGCGGTACCATTAGGTGGTGGCATCGCCTTCGGTTTTCGAGGGCTCGTTTTGGGTCTCGCCGTGGCTTTCGCTATTGCAGGTGCCCTTGTTTTCTTCACCGCAACAGCTTTTGCTGGTTTTTCGGCCACAACGGCTGTTGCTCTGGAACTTGTGACATGATCCGATGGCATGCTAGTATCAGGAGCTCCTGCTTCGGACAACTTCATGTTCTGGAAGCTTGACAAGATACTTGATGCATCGCTGGATCTTCTACGTGGGCGGGTCATGCCGTTCTCGACACCTTGCATGGTAGGATCTGGGAGGTCACTGATAGCCGCTATAGTAGTCCGCCGGCCTTCATTACGTGAAGCAACCCTAGCAGAAGGAATCGGCGGGGGTGGTGGAAGCTTCGCTTTGCGATCTCGAAGTTGCATTCGCTCCTCTGGACCAGTCAGGACACCTACTGTGGATTGCCGCTCTCGTCTAGCTCTGGCTGCCTCTGCATTGAGCTCCTCATGAGTGCAGCTCTGGGTTTGCCGATCTCCGGGAACAATAATTCGAGACAGCTCGTAAGATGCAACAGCCCAGTCAACATCAGGTGGAGGAGGTGTATATTCCGACTCGGATCCCATTCTAGCTTGAAGTGCAGAGAGGGAGTGTCGCTCTCTAGCATGATCAGTCATCTTCAGGGTCGATGCTTGTGTGGGCGACGAATAATTCCCAGTCTTTTCCTTTAGTGATTTTGCTGTTGGAGGTTGCCGACCAGCAACGACTGCCTCCAGCTCTTCCAGATTTTGGAGAGTCCACCAGTCCGGAAGATACGAGTTGTTGACCGATTCTGCGATCCAGTTGTTGATTGTCAGATATTTATTGTCGCCTGGAATCAATGGTCCATGGCCGTTGGCGCCCTCGAGGTTCCCAGAAAAGCCACAAATATGGCTCAACACTCCGGAAGTCAACGCGCGATCGCTGTACCCTCCTTCGAGCACACTGATCACCCGGCCATCAACACCGAGGTCTTCTTCATGAGCCAGCTTCACAATGTCGGCAGTGAATCGAGCGTAAAATTCTGTCGGCACATTGACACTGTGTCTTTGCATCCCGGCACCTTCCCATTCACTGGCATCGAAACCAGCAGAAATGAATATGGCCGCTTTAGGTAACTGGTTTCCTCCAGCACGAAGCCTGGCAGTATGATGGCGCAGGAAGATCCTGGCTTTGTCAAGAAGGATCGTGTACTTTGACTCATAAAGTTGCCAGAACTCCTCCAGAGATTTCCACGGCTCAAGATGGACATTCCAAATGGACTGGCCATGGGCATTTTCAATGCACAGACTCGCTTTCTGAACCTTCTCCTCGTCGCCCCATTCGCAAGGATATGAGTTGATGTCGTGGAGACTGTAATAGCCTATGGGTGTCTTCTTGTGTGGCGCCGCATTTTTGGCCGCAGTATGAGCTTTATGATTCTGGGCCCACGCAATGTTCTGAGAGCCATCACCATGATGCAAGTCGAAATCTATGATTGCTGCGTGAGTGAGGCCGTGTGTCATGGCTGCATAGGCAATCCCGACGTGGACGTTATTGAGCCAACAGAAACCGGATGGGAAATTCGAGGAACAATGATGTCCTGGAGGGCGGATACAGACAAATGCTCGCCTCGTAGTGTCCGAAGAGAAAACAGTATCGACTGCCTCACAAACACCACCAAGGCAGCCTTGGAAAGCCGCGAGTGACTCCTTGCACAAGTATAGATCGCCTTCGTGCAGTTTAGGTAGAGGGCTGCCATTCTCGTCTTTTCCATAGCCAATGGGACGGACTAACTCTTTACCATTCATCGCGAGTTTCCCCTCTGCTGTATCGCACATGATTTGCAACTCTTCCATCCACTTGGTGCCATGCACAAATGCCACCGACGGATGTGTGAGCGGCATGTTGCGAAAGGTCTTACGTATCTGGAATGGGATGTCTCGCACGTGTTGAGGCTGATGTTTAGGTTGGGGAGCATGCTTTCCTTCGGCATGTCGACCTCCTAAGCGCACATAGGCAGTCGAAGCGCCCAGCAGTGTGGCGTGGATTCTCTCTGGTCTTTCAACAATTGTGGCCAAAGCAGTCTTGGTAGCACGTGGACGAGAGAAGCGATGGCCATAGCATGCGTCATGGACTATGACGGTCAATGGCGATTGTAGAGAAGCATGCGCTTCTAGTTCTTTTGCGAAATATTCCTTTGCGACTGAACTAGGCGTCAGTGGAGGCCGCTCTTGTGGCAGCGCCATCTTTCCATCTGACAGAACAGGAGAAGCCGGGTTGAGGTTGGAAGATGCACGCCGGAACGCTGGGGTTGCTCGTCTTGCAGTACTGAGGCTGGAAGTTGATCGTTTGCTGACAAGAACAGGGGTCGATTGTCTTCTGTCGTCGCGATACGTACTTGCGACAGAGGGAGAACGCGAAGGGGTGCGCGGGGAGGAGGATTTGGTTTTCGAGTTGGTCACCGAAGGACTTCGATATGGGGTTCGCATGGGCGAGGAGGGCGGAAGGGGCACATTCGCAGCAGCATGGTGGTGAATCGGGTCGTGGTGATTCACTCTGATTGCAGGCGACGCGAATGGTTGTAGGGCACTTTTGTTGTCGCGCCGCGGCAGCGAGTCCTCTTCTATTGAGGGAGCAGGTATGTCGGGGTCCATGGCAATTCACTGCATCCGTCCTTGGCTTGTATGTCCCATGCACTCAGACGGATTGCCGGTAGCTATGATTTATGTTGAATGCACGGCGATATTGTTGCAAAGTGGGAAAATGTGTCTTTGAGACAACCGCGCCGCCCGCGCCAAACACCAACGTCATTTTTGGTCGCGCCCAGACAACCAGGGCCAGTCAATATTGAGCATCGACTCTCCAGCGTCACTAGCTGCATTGGCCTATAGCGCCGGAGTCCGTGCTGCCCCCACGAACGATTCAAAAAGCTTTTCTAGCGCCCAAACATACCTAAGCATACCTAATGTCACAACCTTCTCTGGGGAGCCTCACTAGCCTAAGTTAGTGAGCCTAACCACCGTACGCAGCCCTGCTAATAAGATATGGAGTACAAATCTGTCCCCAAGTCAGGTACCTAGTTAGAGAGACTGGGCGTTTCTCATCTCTCTTTCTCGTACCTCAATCTCAACCTCATCCCACAGGCACAAAAGGGATCTCAATACTGATGGCTAACGACATCCACTCGAGTCTACAGCAATGTTCTTGAGCCTTTCTCACATTGGGGCCTGACCGTGCAAGGATAAGAAGCCCACCACCCGCGAGTCTTTCTCATGTAAGATGAAGCGTTCTTTGTTTCGTCGTTCTCGACCTCTTCTGTGTGGGATACCTTTTCCATCCATCACGATTCCACCTCGGAAACTATTCTCACCACCTCAGCAACTCAATCTCGCCTCCCGAGACGTCGCCACGAAGACAACGCCACCATCGAAAGGCTCTCGCGCCTCCTCGGCGATAGCTAGACAGTTTTCCAATAGAATCTCGGGCATACAAACCAGCCAAAGCACATCATTCCCTGCAAGGTATGTCGTGCTGATCTCAAACAACCTCTCATCTCCCCGCTTGGACAAGTCGACCTTCTGCCTTCTCTGGTTGTGCTCGTCCGCTCCAATCGTTTTTCGACAAGTACAAGTACAGTACAGGTGATGATGGCTGGAGCTCTGATTCCCCCCCAACGGTCGATTTCCGATCGGCAATTCGGCCGGATCGCCGTGGATCCTCTGAGATAGTCGCCGCATATATCTGAGGACGTCTCTACAGCACTGACTCACCTGTCTGAGGTCGCTGCTCGATCCCTACTCATCAACAAGACAACAAATAACAACCCTCCATCTGCTTGTTCAGACACTGTTTCCTCGCTCTCACTGACGCACTTCAGCGCAAACATGTCACCGCGGATCCTCATATTTGGCACCGGCAGCATCGGCGCCGTATATGCGTACATCTTCTCCCGCGCCATCCCCAGCGAGAACATCTTCGCCGTGTGCCGATCCAACTACGCCGCAGCTTCGTCAGGAGGATTCACAATCAACTCGACCCTCTTCGGCCAGAACCTGAAGGTGCGTCCGCGAGTGGTCCGCACCGTCGACGAGGCCGTGTCCCAGTCGAATGGCAAAGCATTCGACTACATCATCGTCACGGCAAAAGCCGTCCCCAGCACGCCCTCGCTTCCAGAGCAAATATCCCCTGCCGTGTCCGAGACCAGCACCGTCGTGCTGGTCCAGAACGGCATCGCAATCGAAGACATCTACTCCTCCGCGTTCCCGCGCAACCCTTTACTCAGCTGCGTCGTCTACCTCCCCGCCACGCAGACGTCCCCCGGCACCATCTCGCACGGCGAGATCGAACGGCTCCACATCGGCACGTACCCAGCGACGGCTCCGCCGTCACACAAGACGGCCGCAGAGTCGTTCGCGTCGCTCCTCGAGTCCGCAGGCGGGACGGCCTTCGTGCACGACGACGTGCAGGCCGAACGGTGGACCAAGCTCGTCGTCAACGCCGCGTGGAACCCGATCTGCGCCCTCTCGCAGAGCCGCGACGTGCAGTTCATGCACTCGTCGCCCGAGGCCACGGCGCTCGTCAGACGCGTCATGCTCGAGATCGCCGCCGTCGCCAACGCCGCGGGCTACCCGGAGCTGTCCGAGTCCACGGTCGACCACCAGCTCGGCCGTGCCCAGGCGCGCTCCCTCCCCGGCGTCGAGCCCAGCATGATGGCCGACGCCCTGGCCCGTCGGAACATGGAGGTCGACGCCATCGTCGGCAACGCCCTGCGCGTCGCCGACGAAAAGGGCGTCCAGACCCCTCTCCTAAAGGTCATCTACGCCCTGATCAAAGCCCTCGATGAGAGTCTCCATCGCAAATAACAACACGGTATATAATCAAACTTACAGCACCCCTTTACGCCCCCAAAAAGCCTCAACGGATGAATGGATGGATGGATGGATGGATAGTCGGATAAGTGGATAGATGGGTTAGATGGGTTAGATGGATTTGTCCACAATAGAAACAGCACAATGAGTGATGAGGACGACTGATCGTTGATAGTACGATAGAATTGATAGAACATGTCACGGCTTACGGCCTTGCAGTACACAAGTAGACGAGTGCACACAAACAAGGACGTCAGAGAATACCTCATTGAAATCACCATCGCATCTACGATGGGATACCCCCTTTTTCTGACCTTTTTACAGTGACCACAGCGGCAAAAGAAACCCCCCTTTGTTAAAAAAAAAAAAAAAGCAAAAAAAAGGATCATTTCCTTTTCATTTTCTTGGACGTGCTCTGAGACTCTAGGTATCTAGCTAATCACCGAATCTTGCTTCGCACCCTCGCGCCTGTTGCCTATGCGTGCGGGTTTTTTTTTTGTTCTTTTTAACTGTAAAGAACAATGCTGCCTGCGGCTAACCATCTTTCCACATGATAATTCTTCTGCAGCCTATCTCGGTGTGCTATGCTTCCGTAGATTCGACAAACTCTAATAGACCTGGCAGGATCGTCCAAGACTGCCAGTCGTCGCGCGGTCTATGAATCAAGCCGACTATAGGTTGACACCCCACGACCAAGCATTCCCACCAGCCGGCGCCAAAATCGAGCATGCACAATTGTTCTGTAACAGAGAAAAAGTTTCATCACATCATGTCCCAATTTCCATGCCCTTCCTCTCCGTCGTCGCCCTCTTCGGCCTCTTGACTCTCCTCGACATCGTCATCCTCGTCCTCGTCTTCGTCTTCGTCAGAATCCTCCGTGCTCATACCTGTAGAAGCCACGGCTTCCTCATCAAGGTCCTGGTCTTGCGGCGTCTGTCCGTTTCCCCCTGGTTGCATGTCCGGAGGGAAATGAAAACCGGGTTGGAGGTCTGATAGAAACTTCGGTCGAGGTGGACTGTGAGAAGGGTCGACGATGTTGAATATATCCTTGAGCGATGTGGAATAGGCCTTGAGTTGAGACTCTCTGACATCCACATTTGGTTCTTGGGTCATCCATTGAGTCAAGAAATTCGAGAGCTCCTCCCTGCCTGCAGTGACCATCTGCTTGATCTCTTCAGCAAAGTCTGGACGGAACGTAGCAACTACCTTGACCAAGCCACCGTTGTTCGAGGCTTCCTCTTCCAGCTTCTCGGCCGTGACACAATTTTGTCTGCAGGCAGTAATAGTTCCAGAGTATGGATCAGGTTCGTCTTTTGCACGATGTATTAGAGGTGTCAAGCGATATTCGTTGTCCCCACAATCGATGGCCAGCCATGAGTCGAACAAGTGCTCGTTACAGCGTTTAAAGTGCATCATTGCGTCCAAACACTTGAATAAGACCTTGTTCCGACCGAGCTTGGCTAACTTGGCGACTTCGGATCGTTCCATGACGAAAACTCTCTTAGTGTTCGTTTGGGCTTCCTGTAGAGCATTCTCCGTGCTGAAAAACATTATGCGGATGAGTGCAGGATAAGCTTTGTTCTTTTCAGGGGGTTCGAAGTCGCTTGTCTGTGCCGAAGGGGACACCAATGTAATTTTGGTACGGATGATAAGGCCTCGACACATGGGACACGAGATGGATTTTCTGCCCGCACCATTATGCTTCAGCTCGTGATTGAGAAAATTGGTCATGAAGCAGCTTGCAGGCCAGGCGTTGTTGCACTTAGTGTTTCCGCCAGCGTCGCAGCTGTGGACAAGAAGCTCAGTATGGTCGGTCAATGGTCCGCGACACCAAAGGCAGAAATCGTGGTTGCGAGGGCCGCGGCCTCGTGTAATGGTCCATCCACACTGCATCAGCGCGAGGATGCGGGACAGATGGATGATGTTGGTACGGTCAAGATCCGGATGAAGCTCGTCTGCGTTTGGTTCCTGGCTGGCTTCAATCATGGTCCATGGGGATTGGTCCATCTGTAAGGCGCGTGTCTTTCTCCTTGAAGGCCCCGTCGCCATCTCAATGTCAGGAGAAGGCAAGACTTTGGGAGTGTCAACTGGCAGTGGACTCGCCCCAGCCGGCGCTGCGGACGTGGAAGAGGTAGAAGGAGGGCTGCTGGCAGTGACGCTCAAGGCTGACGGAGAAGCATGATCCAGATGATGCATCTTGAAGGCGTCATTTATCGCTTGTACATCCTCAAAATTAGATTCAACCCAGGGAAGGACTGAAGGAAATTGATGCGACATGGTGATATGGAAGTGAATTCAGGATTGTGGTGGATGTGGTTGGTGTGCGGTGTGGACGAAATGTAGTTGCCCGGCAGGAACAAAATGCAGAATATCAGGGCGTGCATGAAGCGACATCGGGCTTTTGAGCCAGAACCGACTAAGTATTTCAAACGGCAAAGTTTGCTTCCATCTAGGTGAATGGCTTCGAGAATGAGTGGTTTGTTTGGCATTAATCTTTGGCTTTGTGCAACAATCAAGGCGCAAGGCAACCACCAAGGCTATCACGTCTTCGCGAGCAAAACAGCCACCCATCGCAAGGCGTAGGTTTTATATTACTGGTTCCAGCCTCAGGCCCAAGCAAACATTTTGCAGCAAACTTAGCAAGAGTCATTGTCTAGCGATCTTTAAAGGTTCTCGGTGCCTATTCCATCAATTGCCACTGCCTATTGTACTACGAATTAGCCCACCAGCACTCACAGAGAAACAAAGGATAACGCCACGCAATGATGAATACCCATGGCCTTTCCCCCTTTTAAGAAGACTCCGCAGATGCCTCGACTAGCTTCAGCTTCCAGAAGGGACATTTCTTTGCAAACTCGCGTTAAGCCACAAGTCATATCGTCGAGAGATTGTGACATTGACGCCCTCGGCCATTTACTGTTCGTCCAGAAGTGGTGCCCTTTCTCTATCCTCACTGACAATGGCCCCTTCTTGACGGATACTCCTGTCCTGACCAAATATCTTTGGCGCACCAATGAGCAATGACATGCCAGTCAAGAATCCCGCAATCACGAATGCGAAGATCCATTGCAGCGCAATAACATGAGTTCCGAGTTGACCAACGCCGAGAGCTATTAGACAGGATCATCAGCTTGATTGTGAAGCTGAAGAAGTCCAACTTACCTAGTGAGAGCACTGCTAACTCGAGGCCCATGGTGTAGTCCTTGAAAGTAAGCAGGAAGAAAACCCCTAACACAAGAATACCCCAGATAAAGATGTTGGCTACGATCCGGGCAGGTAGAGAATGTGCATTGACCATTGCCGCACCGTCCCAGAGGATTGCAACGTAGTTCCAAGCCAGCGGTGCCGAGACGACTGGGAGGTGGATAAAGAGGGGGGTTGTGGAGTGACCGAAATACAGCAGAGTGAGGTTGAAGAGGTTGATAATCAGGAGGAGCTCTCCTATCCAAAAATGACCCCGAACCCACAGCATGATGAAGCCGAATGTGAGAAGATTGTGCTGCAAGACAGGTTAGTTGGCTTCATCTACAGATATTCGAGTGAACGTACAAAGATGAAATGGCTGCCAACATTGGCAGCGCTGGTCACGAAAGCCTTGTCTGCGCTCCAGAGGTATCGAACATAATGTGCCTGCAGGATCAACACGACAACCCAGTAGATGCTGGTAATGACCGAGTTCAAGCTGAAGGGTGTGGCCCTATGGCTGTTTTGTCCCCATATGGTATGGCAAAGATGCTTGTGTCTGCAATCGGCTGGTCGGGAGAAGGTGTAGTAGGCGCCGAAGATGACTAGAAGAAGCCATGAAATGATGGTGAGGATCTTGTAGGCGATGAGATTGTTCTTGGTGAACTCTTCGCGTTTAGCAAAGGGATTCCCTACCGAGATGTTAGTTGTAGCGTATAGATGACAATGAATGAGCACCAACAGTTCGCCATGTTGTAAGCTGTGCCTAGTCCCCGCTGGTTGTGCCGGACGACTTGGAGGTCAATGAGAGGAGGAGTTCGAGTCAAGTATGAGGGGAAAAAGCAAGTTATAAGGACGAGATGAGAAACAGTAAAATCGTCTGAATCAGGACTGTTCTCGTGATTGTGCAAGGTTGTTTTAGCGAGACTGAAGCAGCGTCAGAGAGTCAAGAAAGAGGTACAAGAAGCCGCAGAAAGTCATTACGAGTGTAGACGAAACTCCTGACCGCAAATATGCGGGGAACAGTTACGTCACTGACCGGGCAGGGAAGCTGCATCCCTGTTGTCGACGCACTTGGCTTCCGGGGGGCCAATCAGGACCAGCAAACGACATCGTGTGAAACATGAGGACACTCACACAGGCCACCCAAAGGAGTGACAAGGACAAGGACAGACAAGGTAGTGAGTGTTACTATCATCTATTAAGCGGCATAATCGGCCCATCAATCCTTCCGATCACAATCATCGTCAGCCAAACGGAGCACCCATCATGATACATCTCTAGAACCTTGAACGCCATGCGGAATCAATCAGAACTTTGCAAATGCAGCCTCGTACGCGAAGCCCAAGGTCATCTTCGCATGCTGTAGCATATGATCAAAGCTGAGATGCTCGATCACGTCGTCCGTAGTATGGATCTTGTTGTCGCTATATTCGAAGTCCGACTCGATGACGAATGCTGATGGATACCCATACTTACTCGCCGACGCATGGTCGGAGCAAGCATAACCACACTTGGTCAGTGTATACGGAATATCACAGTACACAGTGATGATCTCCTTGACAAACTCGGTGAGGTCCGGGTCGACAAAGTCGGTAATGACACCAACAGACTCGGGCTTGCCGTGAGCCAGCGTCTCTTTCACGTAACCTGTCATGTCTTGCTGAAGCATTGCCTTGATCGACTTCTGGCTGTTGTGGTATGATTTGAAGATGGCTTGGCTACCGAGGAGACCGCCTTCTTCGGCGGAGTACCAATGGAACTCGATGGTGTTTTCCGCCTTTCCTCTGACGATGTCGTCGGATTGAAGAAGAGCAGTAAGAGCTTCAAGAATTGTCACCGTCCCACTCCCATCGTCATCGGCACCCGGAGCAGCAAAAACAGACGGTAACCACAGGTTGATACTGTCGAGATGTGCTCCAATTACAATTGTATGGTTGCTTTTCCCTGGTATCCGGGCAATGATGCTGAACTGTCCCCAGGGGTGGTCAAACTTGTCCAAAGTTGCGCCATGGTCGAAAGCACCCGAGTCCGAAATAGTGGAATCGATCTGCTTATACAGCCATTTAGCTGCATCAACGCCGTATGGGCTCCGATAATATCGGGTATGGAATGAGGTCAATCCTTTGAGGTGTTTGTGCATATTGTCCTTGTCGAGCGCTGTTGCGAGTGCCTTCACAGTCTCGTTGTATTGCGTTTTCGAGGGATAGGTAACGCGAGAAGAGTCCCTCTCGCTAAAGGCAACGTAAGGATAGGTGTGGCCATTTTCAGTGATATCCATGAACCGCATGCCATTCTAGATCCAGAAAGTCAGCATTCGTCCCCTCCGGAGGCTAAGTTGACGGTAGGAAGGAGATCAGTCTGCATACCCTCTTCAATTCCCATTTCTCTTCTTCGGTGACCCATTTTGTTTCTCCTGGACTGGATTCGATCAAGAACGTCTCCTGGGCGACAGGACGCTTGTCATCCAAAAAGACCTTCTCTAGATCAACAGCAAACGCAACGACGGTAGCGCAGGTAGCTGCGAACGCAAGAAGCGAAGGGCACTTCATGTCTGGAGCGATGACCAGAGACTGTGTTAGGTGAGATACCGCGTGCGGATAGAAGCATATATATATACCTACGCAGGTACATATGACGTCTTCCTAATGATTGTTGAGCGCAGGCACAAGCGCCCACGCAGGCTGACCAGGCCACTAGGCTACTCCAAATGGTGAGGCATCAGCTGGTTCCGAGGTCCAAGTGTCGTTTAATTACCTAATACGAGCTGTGTTAAGACCTGCTAGCGGCACAAGGCTCACTGGCGGTGGCTAAGGGTAGTAGCAAAGAGACCTTGGAACACTTAGGTACTCGATCAGAGAAGATTTATCCTTAGGTACGAGCGAGTTTTCTGGGGGTGCAACAGGGGCGGCGCACATCCGAATTCCCAGCCTGTGATCTACTCGTACCTGAATGTAGTTCGAATTACTATTATTCAGTCACAAAGGGTTGACTCACAAGCAAAGGTTAAAACGCCCAACCGTGGTAAGCGTCAGAAGGCAGACCCCCGGGTGACCTTCCTTATTAACTACTATTCCCCCAACCTTGTGGGCTTTCATGCCTACCAAAATAGGTGCAAAGGCCTCTAAGCTTTCCCAACGCCGCCTAGACTCTAGGTGCAGCTATAGGCACTCAACACCAAAGTTTTAGGCCTTCTCTAGCCCATTTGAAGCCCTCATCCCTATAAGACACCTTGATATTTCAAAAACATTCACTACCGGTAGCTAGGTAGGTAGGTAGGTAAGGTAGGTATCTGATCTGCCGACCATTCCCTGTCGCTTCTACTCCTCCTGAAAATGTTTAGTCACTCTGCTGTAAACACTTCTTATGTCTATCTATCATCAGCATTAATATCTTGACTAATTAAATACACCTGAATCAAGTGATTTGTTACATGAGAAGGAGTTGTTGCGGTGGCCTTCCTGAAAATCAGTTGAGGGAGCCGAATTCTGTGGCACTCGGGCGTACCAGCCTTACTGGGGGGCGTTTAACATTTGCCTCTAACTAGTCCGTGACTCACCACGTTAATCCACATGTGGAAGACTCGCTTATCGTACTCAATTCGACGGACAAAGAGACTCCGGCGATCAAACGTTGCCCGTGCGGCGCCAGTACGGATATTGCAATCGTAGCTCATCCTATCCCTTCCCCTTCTTCTCTGTCTCGCAGACTGTTATCAACTCTACGTCGTGCACAAGTAGCTGCAGAGCCGGATTCGTCAACAGCATCGTCTCCTGGTGTCTCAGAGAGACTCTTAGGACTCATTCGTGATAGACTTGTCGGCAGCTGGACGATACGAACTACATCGGCTTATCGCTCACCACATCGGCACGCGCAATGGCAATCGTTCCAATAATTTCGTCGCCGGAGACCGAGGCCTCACCAGCGGCTCCGAGCACTGTTGAGATCACAGAGCGGATGCAGAATGTGTCGATTGCACCCGCAACGCCTCCAAGATCTACGGGTGCCACAGCCGCGCGCTTCTCTGTGTCGATCGACGCCACGGCACGCCCAACGTTCTCGGGCCCGTCGGTCTACACTGAGCGCAAACTCATGCGTCGCGATAGTATAGAGCGCCGCGAGGCCTTTCTCAAGGGCAAGGAAGGTTCGCGGCAGCGCCGCCGCTGGGAAAATGGTAATTACATGCTTACGACCGGCACTACTTCCAAACTAATCACGAGGCGCAGCTCGTCTTCTCTCAAATCCGTGGGCTGAGCCACCGCTTCCGTCCGACTTTGAAGTGCATCCCACCTACCCCAGACGCACTGTCCCGTACTACCTAGCACCCCTGTGGGACGCCGCCGAGTTTCAGCGCGCCGTAGAGGCCAAACTCAAGGGCCGAAAGAACAGCACAAGATCGCGCGGCAAGAGGAACACAGGAATCAGCCCTATGGAAGAAGCGGCGATCAGTATTCCAAAGGAAGTTCGTGCAAGGTTGAAGCGTGCAAAGGCTGCCAAAGGTCTTCTTCAAGACCTTGAAGAGAGTGTGCGAGCATTTGTACAAAAGTGGAACGAGCGAGAAGCTCGACTGCGGGAGGAGGGACTACATGATGTTCCTCTGGCAAGCGACAGTGAAGAGGATGAAGAGATCGTCTTCGTCGGCAGGAACGGTGCCATGCATGATTCTCCCGGCCGGAGGCAGCGCCAGAAAGAGGAGGGATGGGATGAGACGCTCAGCTCGGAGAAAATGGTCTTCGAGGGCCTGGACAACGACAAGGGGGCAGCTTTCGCACGTTGGCTCGTGCATTGTGTCGGAAGCTATTACGGCTTGAAGACATGGAGTGTCACTCGTGACGTCGAAGGAGAGGAGAAGAGGAGAGAAGCCTACGTTGGCGTCGATCAAAGAGCCAGAGGCTTCATGGGTCGAGGGGTTGAATTTGGTCGCGACATTGAACTCCCACGGCCACTTTGGGGGATGGTGTGAGACACCCTGGACTTCGATGTTCTCGACTGCCCTTCTTTGCAAAGCCAGGCTTTCTGATTCGCTTGATAAATGTTGAAAGAATTGGCATTTTAATTACAAAATGCATAATGCAATTGTGCAGTAGCTGCTCCCACCCCCACTGCAGCCGAATGTCGTTGATGGGAGCCTACACGGTATCATTGCATTCCACCCTTTCTGCCCGTGTCCTGACTTTGTGGTGCGCCAGGCGGAATGGAGCTTCCGGCCCTGGCTCTGCACCTGCTTAGACGATCAGCTCCCGGGCCTAAGTCTGGGCGTCTTGCTGCTTGGGCCATACATAATTGCACAGTATATCGTGGCGAATGGCGTGGATTTTCTTGACTCATCGATAGACAGGCATTTCGAGGCCAGGCGTGGTGGTGAGGAGGGAGGGCACGACCGAGCCACCACCAACAAGCAGGGGGCCCAGTTACCACAACAGCTTCAAGCTGCTAGCAAGTAGGAGCCATCGGGCTCGGCTCTCTGGACATGCAGCGTACGCGAGTCAGACGCAGAGCCAGGCAGTTGTAAATGCTAGCTATTCAAACCAAGGACAAGTTGGAAAGGGAAATGTTAGGAAGACCAGCGGATGAGAAATCGCACGCAGTAAGACTACCTAACTAGAGGTAGAGGACCCTCGAGGATGATGTTCGGGGATTTATCAGCCAAAGCGGTCCGAGACTACTCCAGATTCTGCGACATGACTGTGCAGGAACCCCAAATGTAGAGCCTTGGATGTAGAACCTGCAGGGGCCGAGAGTTTGCATCAGGCAGCAGGGGCAAGCAATGGCCAGTGGGAAGAAAGAAGCAGGGTCATGAGCTCGAAAGAATCAGGTACCTGACTCCAAGCTTCGAAGCTCGAAGCTGAGCTGGAGAGGCGGCCGAGGTGTTTATGCCCTAGGACGGAGCTTGTCGCACCCGTTTCATGGTGATCCTCATGATGCGGCGTATCTTGGCCATGCAGACATCTTGCCCGGGCATGCCATTGGGCACATCAGATCGAGGCGGACGAAGGTCGACAGCCAGATTCACTTGCTCGAACAAGGGCACATGCTCAACGGCGTTGCTCAAATGAGAGAGCTGTTGAGAAGCAAGGGCACCGACGAGAAGCGAGACGTCCGGATTCCACAAATGAAGCGAGATTGATGCCCAATGCAAGGATGAAACTGTACATGGAGGGTGGACGGGTGCAAAGATAGAGCACACCTGTTCGGCGAACATGTGTTCGTGTTCGTGCGTAACTGTGCTGCTCGTGTAGTCAGACACCAGTCGATGCAAGGTCGCAACGACTGATGGTGGGCAAGTGAACGGTGGTGAGACCCATGCCATGGGAGCGAGTGGTGCCACGCTGCCAAATCTTACTGTAGTCGAGACTCGACACGCGCTGCCAATGCCCTGGGTTGATTTAGGCGTTCGGGCACTAACCTCAAGGGTCAATGGTGTGCGGTAATTCCTCTGCGAGCCGTTTCTCCGTCAAACTTTTTCGCCATCACCTCAGCGCACATTTTGTCTGACCGGCAGTACGGAGAATCACCACGCAAGCTGCAAGCGTCGGGTGACGACGCCTGTGAGTCTTCACGGCGTGTTTGCCAGCAAATCCCGTGCTGACTCTCGACGAGCAGCTCGTGATCGTACGAGGGCCGTTCTGTCTGACAGAGAGCCATTTGTACACTGCTGCCCAAGAGCGGACCCCTGCCACGATCGATTAAGAATCCTCCGTCGCCTCTACCCGCACGATGGTGGTGCAATTGGTTGTTAGGGTCTTCGAGGCATTGCCGTTGGCCCTCGGCTTTGCCACCACATCGCGGAGAATTGAGAATGGTTTGCCAGGACTGGCGAAAGCGTGGCTACCTGTCCGATGCCACGGCGCGGATTTGCGACTCGCACTCCCGAATAATACACCACACGGCTCACATGTGTGTGAGTCTGGAAGCCTCCATACCACTCGGGAATGGTGGCCTCGTTTTACACTTCGAGACACTTCTGTTGGCGCACTCACATTGATCAAACGCTGGTGGCGGGCGGGTCCAGAACAAGAATCCGCCGACGGTACGAGCCCGGCGACTCCCGTGGTGTTCTTCTAGGTGCAACTTGGAATGTGCACCTCTGCTCAGCAAATCACTACGAATCCTACTGCGCCTCCGTCGGTGCTTGTGAGAGCAGACACGACTTGACCCGAAAAGGCCTTCCATACCTCCACGCACTCTCTCTCTCTTTCATTTGTGGAGTGATTTGGTTGATACTGCCGGCTGTCGACTTCTTGTACACCACCACCAATCGTTGCAACCTTCTGCTTTGTTTTGCTATGGCCTGGAAGATGCTTATTCCTCGGCAGCTTCCGTTCGATTTACTTCTCATCAAATATTTCTATTAAACAAGCCCCCCTAAATCTACCTGTATCGTCATCATTGTGCCCATAGAACATTTTCACCCTCCGAACGGAAACCATCATAATTCTTTTGCAGTTCTTCAGCACCCATACAGCTCAAGTCATGCCACGACATTACCTGGTCAGGTCCAGGACTACCAGAGACTCTTGCTCCTCCGCCAGCTCCGCATCCACCTGCAGCCAAGAGTCTGATCTATCCGGTCGATCAAGTCGTACCCAATATACCAGCAATACCTCATACAGCTACACGAAACCTACGACCAAACACAGCGAGACTTGTGCGGAAGATGTCGTTGTCGAGACCACAGCGGTCGTCGAACAGAACGATAATGTCGACCCTCGATCATCCACCGAGACATATGCTTCCACCATTGCCTCGGAGAGAGAATCAGACTCCTTGAAGGGCCCGTGCTTATTACCTCTCACCAGACACCTCTGCTATCAGCCCGATGCCATTGCTTGTACTCCAAAGGAGTTTGCAGAGTTATTTCCGTCGACGAGAAGGATCCTCATCCAACACGACGACACCAGCCCCGATGGAAATCTCAATCTCCGCGCAGACACTGAAATACCTCTCTCAAAAGGGCAAAAGGCGAAGCTGACCCTGTTCCACCTACGCATGTATGACCTCGGAGACCGTCAATTCTCGCTCCGCCGCTATCAAAGACAGTCAGGGCGAGAAGTCTGCAGTACCAAGAGGAAATATCTAAAACCTGTTGCCGAACCGTCAACAACATTCAAGAGGCATCCATTGACGACAGCCTTGCGTAAAATGAGCTTCAGAGCACAAAAGCCTCGACCTAGACCCTCTCCCGAAGTGGACGAAGAGGGATCAGACGACGACTTCGAACTCTTCGCCGCCCAGGCAGATATTGAAGCAACCGTGCCCACCGATACCATCAGGATCGAGTTCTCCAACTATGCCCAAGTGGAGTTGGATCGGAGCGGTAGAGGTGACGGTAAGCTCTACGATTTCGAATATTGGGGTGAGCGGTACACATGGAGAAAGAACGTGTACCAAGATGGCATGGAGTCTGTGTTCTCGTTCGAGCTGGTCAACCTGAACACCGGAGCTTGTATTGCACACATCACCCCCGACAGATTATCATCAAGACAAATTCGAAAAGAAGCTGCTCAAGGAAGCTGGGTGCCACCATGCAGTATGCGGATTCTTGAGAAACAGATTTCCAGCGATCTTGGCGATGTGCTTATTGCAACTGGTTTGATGGCGCTCACCGATGATTGTATCAGGAAACACTGGCATGAGGCTCACCGCCCCTAGTCAACAACAAAGCGTACATCAGATCGAATTTCTGTCCTTCCAATTGAGATGGAAGAGGAATTGGTTGCCTCTTAAGTGGTGTTTCACCACAGTGGTGGCGGTGTGAGCTGCATATGACTGTCGGCCGTGAAGCGGTTGTGCGTCGGCAAAGTCTGAGGTGTGGCATTGCCGTCTGCAGAGACTGTTCATTCTGTACATTACACTTTTTTGACGGATGCGTGCATGAGCGCATGCTTGATGATTTGAACGACCAGGGATAATGGTCGGTCAGGAGAAGAACATAGCTATTCGACCTGCATATAGGAAGTGCAATAAGCCTAGTTCGGCTAGAATGGTGCCATGCCACCCACTGCTCTGTCTCTATCTTGACCTCTGTCATCAAGTGGAAGGTTGTTCACCGCCTCTATTGATGGGATGGACGGTAGGAGCGTATTGGCGTGGAAGGGAGCGCGATACCTATCATTTTCCGACAGCATTGTGTAGCAACAGTGTGCGAGGCTTTGGCGCCGTTCAGGGGCAGCCAGACACAGATCGAGGACATGTTTCAAGCAGCAGAAAACAGCACACTGTACAGGTAGCTGTGCACGGGAGGGAGAAGGGTTGGAGGGCGAGCCTCAATATCAACGAAGTGGCGCCATACTCTATGTAGCCTAGCTCTCTTGGCACGCGGCCATCTGTACGAGAGACACGATACTTTGCATCGTTTCCCTCCGGCTGGCGGCGGGTTGGTGATGTTTCCATGAAGCAATCAAAAAACAAAGCAAAAGGAAGTGCTCGGATTCCGACTGGTGAATGCGGATCTTGTGCCAGTCTCTTGTTTGTTGTTGGCTTCTTTTGTTCCTTTCCACCAACTCTTCACACAGAACCTGTACGCAGCCAGGCTTTCAGACCCGGCACCACAGTAATTTCTCGGATGCGTCGTGTTCTCCATTTGTTCCGTTGCCTCCTCGACTCGGCATCTTCTGCCACTCATTGCTCTCGGTGCTCCTGTTCCATGCACGATGACCCTGACTCCGCACCCAAGGCCACAGCTGGCCGTGACCTCTGTGTTGTATGAGAACTAATGCGTGGGCGCTCTTCCCGACCAGGAATCGTGCTGACCCGGGTCCCCCTCCGACCTGTTCCTTTTGATGCGAACATCCTCGATCGACTAATGCGCTGTCTACCGTCCGGACTATCCAGATTCGCCCTTCTCGCCAGCCCGGGTCGACTTTTCTCAGTAGAGTCGCTTGCTCTGGTTACCTGTGTGCATCTACAGTCAGTGTCCATGGCGACCGAGTGTCCACCATCCTTTCACTGCGAGGAGCTGGTCGAAATAAACCCCAAGTTGTGACTCGCTTGCATGTCCGGCTCGTTGCTGCCCAACATCAGTCCTTGCCATATGCCTTGAAAACAGTGCAACCAATTGTGCCTTCTGCCTCGCTTTCAGACCCGGCAGAGACCAATATAAGCCGGCGTTCTACATATTTTGTTCTATCTTGTCCTTTGTTCCATTGTCCGTCCCTATTCCGATGGCAAATATGCTATACTACGTTCGCGCTGAGCTCAGCTCCGCTATCTCGCAGCCCGCTACGACTTGACTTTCGGCTTCATACTGCGTTCACCCCACTTCGACCATGGTTGCCGGCATTCTCAGGGCTTTTAGTTTCCTGGGAGCCCTTCCTATTGTTGTTTTCACGGCTAGCCGTCTCTACGACATCATGCATATCATCACTCGGACTCAGACCTGCCTGGCCACTGGCGGCGCGACACTGGGCCTCTGATGTGTTGGCGCTCCCTGGCTGGACGAGGTTGGTTGCTTCAATTTTTGCTTTGCTCTGCCTTCTTTGCCATCCCATGCTCTACCCACGCCGTGACGCCTCGCCTCCTTGCATGCCCTTCGCTTTTGTGCCACCTGAACGCTATAGACGATGTCAGGGCCGCCTTCGTTGATCGTACACACAGTATCACGAGATCTCAGATCTCAATCTGTGTTGCACAAGACAAGGGCACTTCGCCATTTGTACTCCTGTCATTCATTGCTGCCCTAGGGAATGATGCGCCCTAGGTGACTTCGAGCAGAACAAGTCCAGCGAATGCGAATGCCGAAGCCCCTGCAACTATCCATCATCGTTCGTGGTGAGGTGCAATTCCGACACTTGCACCTGTTTGATATTAAATTTGTGAGCTGTCACTAAGAGGCAGCTGCGTATAAGAAGTCCAGCAGACCCGGCGACATCACGCTCTGCTCCAGATCACTCTTCCAACAATTCACAGCAACTTTTGCGGCGGCGATAGTATATCTTCGTCTCGCATTCCTTCTTCCTCTGTCATACAGCACGACCCGACCCACCTGGCCACACCTTATCCCCTTGCCACCATACATCACTTCAGCCTACTAAAATGTCCACCAAGACACACAAGACCTGGCAGGAGGAGCTCGCAGGTAGGGATCAGCACCGGCTGTGAATATAACTTAGCTGAGAAACACCCACAGCCGAATGCCGCAGACTGAGGCTGCCAGCTCCTCTGTTCAACATTGTTTCCGACCGTCGCGGTAAGTCATCGGTGATCATTCTTCCAAGATCGTCTTCTCTTCTCGAGCTCCGAGCGATAAGCCAAACGTTCTGACCTTATTCTCCAGGTGGGCGGACAGCATGGTCTGCTACGGTCACCGTTCAGGGACAAAACCTCTCAGCTCGATATTGGTACGACGGGCAGTACCTGCACAATGCAAAAGAAGATGCTGCTGAGGTCGCCTGCAGCCGGCTTCGAAGTCCTTCCCTCACCGGAGCTGGCTCAAGCACTTACCGTCAACAAGGAAACTTCAACGGCAGTGTTTACAGACGCTGAGGCTCTATGCAGTGAAGACACAGTGGGTCCTGTCGGGGATGTTCTTCACGCGGGCGGTTGCACGTGCAATTCGAGGGCTGGTGGGAGGGCGAAGAGCTATGGCACGATTGCCTTGCTGCCTGTTCCCAGGGCAAGGAGCTCCCGGAGAGGTTTCACAGATCAGCATTGCGATGGCGTTACGGCGAAGTGAGTACGAATACTCCATCTTCTATGGGATTGGCAACTTTTTTCCTTGTTTCCTTCAACGACGAGATGTTGAGTGAGGACGGGTTTGAAATTCGAAGGACAGGTTGGCAAAGTCGGAGGCACCTGTCAAAAAGTCAAAGATCTCAGCCCTTCTTGAAATGTTAGACCGCTCTTCAGGTCGATAGAGAAATAAACGATCAGCTTTTCTGATCAATCTCACCATCTTCATCGTCGTCTCCATCCGCTCGTAGATGTCGACTAGCAGGGGGAAGCTCTCTTCTGGGGCCACACTGGCCGTCTTGACCGCCGTAAAATTATGGAGACACTCTCTGATGTAGTCGTGCACCATGAAGTCCATGTCGTGCAACAGAAGAGCATGAGGAAAGGATTGTTTGTTGCTCTGTTCACTGCCCCCAGGGCTGTGGACGGCGAAAGGCCAAGCGCCGCATATTCCGCCAATAGAAAAGAAGCTCTTGTGCAAATCCTCCGGCTACACGCCTACACGCTGCTGCCATTTCTTTCCGCGGGCTCCCTTTCTCCGTGTTACTCTCTTCTTTTGCCGGAAGGTCGATTGAGTACCTCGCCAGGCGCACCGTCCTGTAAAATACATCCCAGAACCACCCTCGGGCCACTGCTTATCCGCCTCAGATCCTCATATGCAATTGGCTTCTCGGACATCTAGACTGCGATTTGACATTCTCACCGCCGCGAGATCGAAGCCGCCTTCTGCTTTCCGACCTTATGCATTCAGACCAGTCGTCGCCATGTCCACATCCACGTCTTCCTCTACGAAGCCTTCGGCGTTGACTTTTGAGCTGAAAGCGCGATGTTCGGTATGCGAGCCAACAGCAAGATCGGTCAGGCAAGATTTTTGACATGCATGTCTTGTGTCTAGACGTCCAAAGCCCGTGCCTCGACCCTATGCCTCCCTCATGGCCCCGTCGACCTGCCCATATTCATGCCGGTCGCAACACAGGCGTCCCTCAAGGGCTTGACGCCCGAACAACTGGAAGAGACGAGCTGTAGGCTATGTTTGAACAACACCTATCATCTAGGCCTGAAGCCGGGGCAGGCGGTGCTTGACGCCATTGGTGGTGCTCACAAATTACAAGGATGGGATCACAATATCCTGACTGACAGTGGTGGGTTGGTGGGCACCGATTCATACGCCGAAAGGATGACATGACTGATCAATTGAACTGGATCGTGAAGATTTCAGATGGTTTCTTTACTCAAATTAGCAAGAATTACCGAGGAGGGAGTACGATTCCTCAGTCCGCATGACGGCAGTCCAATGTATGGTGTTCTGGGAACCAAGCAATTTTGAGCTAACCATTCTAACCAGGCTGCTCACGCCTGAACACTCCATGTCGTTGCAGAACTCCATAGGGTCAGACATCATGATGCAGCTGGACGATGTCATTCAGACCACCTCGCCAGATCATGCTCGCATGAAAGAAGCCATGGAGCGGTCGGTCAGATGGCTTGATCGGTGCATAGCCGCCCACAAGTACCCGGAGAAGCAGAACCTATTCTGCATCATTCAGGGCGGCTTGGACCTTGATATGAGGAGAAAGTGTTGCGAGGAGATGGTCAAGAGAGATACTCCGGGTATAGCAATAGGCGGGCTTTCTGGAGGAGAGGCCAAAGCGGACTTCTGCAAAGTGTAAGGCTTCCAGGGCAAACGCTGTCTCTGCCGAGTATTGACTGGTACAGGGTCGACACTTGCACCGACCTCCTTCCTGAAGAGAAGCCGAGATATGTGATGGGGATTGTACGTACGAGAGCGCCTTTGCAGGTCTACTCTAACCTTCAAATCAGGGCTATCCGGAGGACATCGTTGTTGCTGTCGCACTTGGAGCGGATATGTTTGACTGCGTTTGGCCAACGCGCACTGCCGTAAGTCACGTTCTTTGAGGGAGCCGTTGTAACCTTATCAGCTGATGTGTGTGGCACTCTACAGCGCTTTGGCAATGCCATCACATCCCGAGGCGTGCTGAATTTAAAGCATTCCCGCTACGCTGAAGACTTTGGCCCAGTGGAAGAAGGTTGCACTTGTACCTGCTGCCGCTCAAAGGAGGACGGCGGGCTGGGTATTTCGAGAGCGTACATCTACCACTTAGCAGCCAAGGAGACTGTCGGAGCCCATCTGTATGTACTGTGTGATTCATGGCCAAGGCCCCGTTGCTAATCTTTCCTGTGCACAGATTGACCATGCACAATGTACACCATCTTCTCTCTCTGATGCGGGGGGCACGAAATGCTATCCTCGAGGATCGGTATCCTGACTTTGCACGGACATTTTTCGCCAACTATTTTGGGGCCAAAGGTACCCCAGACTGGGCGGTGGAAGCATTACGTGGAGTCGGAATCGAACTATGAGCAAGCAACAACATACAACAAACGAACCTTTAGCCTCGCGACGTCCCACCGTGAAGAGAGTAACTGATGCTTTGTAAAAAGTTATCATGAAGAACAGGTCAAAAGCGCATGGACTCCTCCCCCAAGGCAAGTCGTACATGTCCGGATCTAGTCCTTGGATATTGATTATTTATGAGAGTCTAAAGGCACCATCGGATCGTACAAGTAATGCTATACCATGAACACCACCTGAGGTCAGTCAGCCCCAGCAGAGTTATTGGGGGCCAAAATTTTGAAACACTGTTTGCTCCTGGTTCACGTTTCGCTGGGCTGTTTTTCCAAATCGTCAGGCCAGGTCTTCTAGCCACTTTGCGACCGTCCGTATGATACATTTTTTCAGCGGATGGCGGTCAATTTCAATAGCTATACAGCCATTTTCCCTCCCCGAGTCAAGCATATTTTCTTTCCTACTCTGATCAAAAGGCACGACTCCATCCATGCCCGCAAACCCACTGCAGGCGAATGACTCGGTAGACTATGTAAGCACCCCTGTACGTACGTACTGTTTGTTGAGTCTCCGGACGACGTCCGTCCCAACGGACCTTTCAAGGCTGACTATCTCAATTCCGGGACAAGGAATTCTGCAATGGTCAATTCTGCCGATTGCTCAGCACGTTCGAGGTGCCGAGCGCGGAAAGCGAGCTTCGACGGTCGTTTACAGATCTGCTCATCGGGCACGGAGCCCAAAACATCTACGGCAAGGGCGGCATACCGATCGGCACAAAGGACGAGGTTCTGTCTCGATCGCGCGACCGGTGTCCCTTTTGCGTGTTCGTGAGGCGAGCGGCACAGTTTGCTCCAAAGTTGCTCACGCACTCGGGCCGCAGCGGTGATGACCTGTTCGTCGTCCAGGTCTCGGCGCAACAGGAGGACGAGTATCTGTGGCTCCGCGTGCTCCCCGGCGACAGTCCCGACGGGGAGGCGATCGGGTCGTTGATGTTGCCCGGCGAGCAGATCGTCCTCGTGGCGAGGAGCGAAGACGGCGGGTCGAGAACCGGGCGGGTCGTGGGCGACAAGCCCGACTACGACCGGATGAGGAAGTGGCTGCACCTCTGCGACACGGGACCCGCGCATCGCGGCGTGTGCACGCAGTTCGAGGACGCCAGGACGGCCGAGAGACGGTCGGAGCTGCTGCCGCGACTGCGGGTCGTCGACGTGCAGGACATGAGGCTCGTCGACATCGCGTGGGGCGAGAGGTACGTGGCGTTGAGCTATGTCTGGGGAGGAGCGAGCCCGCCCAAGCTGCTCAAGAGCCAGGTCGAGGCGTTCGCGGTCCCCGGCGCGCTGGAGGAGCTGGTGGTGGCGGCGCCGTCGACGCCCGCCACGATCCGGGACCTGTTCAGCTTCACGAGGAACATGGGCCTGCGCTACCTCTGGTTCGACTCTCTCTGCCTCATCCAGGACGACCCCGGCGACCTGCTTCGCGGCATAGCCAACATGGAACTCGTGTACGAGTCGTCGTACGTCACCCTGATCGCCGCCGACACCGAGTCGGCGAACACGGGCATCCCGGGCGTCGGCGTGCTGGCCAGGAGCGTCAGGCAGGACGTCCAGCGGCTCAAGCCCGGCCTGGACATCATGCGCGTGCACTCCGTCGACCGGCACCTGCGGCGGTCCAGGTGGAACACGCGCGGCTGGACGCTGCAGGAGTACTACCTCAGCCGGCGGACCATCACGTTCGTCAACAACCAGGCCTACTTCCGCTGCCGGCAGCGCACGTGGTACGAGGAGCTCTGGACGGATCTGGAGCCCGGGAGACCGCGCGGCCAGGACCTGGACGTGCTGACGTTCGCCCGGGACAACATGGACCTGGGCACCAGGGACGTCGCGACGTACTCGTTCCTGTTTCAGGTCCTGGAGATATACCGGGGCCGGGACCTGACGGACGAGAACGACGCGCTCCGTGCGATGGCGGGCATCCTGGGTCGCGTGGCCGCGAGGGCGAACACGGACATCGTGCAAGGCATGCCGGCCAGGATCTTTCCCCTGGCGCTGCTGTTCTTGCACACGGGGGAGCGCGCCCCGACACGACGCGAGCGGTTCCCCAGTTGGAGCTGGGCAGGGTGGAAAGGACGAGACGTGTCGTGGTACCCGTTTGATCGGATGGATCTGATGAACTCGGCGGACGAGGACAACGACTTCAACGAGGACAAGGAGCTCGAGAAGGCTCTGGAGAAGTTCTGGATCAGCTTTGGAGCCGTGGGTCCCTTGGAGGAGAGCGAGAACGAGAGCTGCGCAGATGGACATTTTGACGAACCTGAAACCATATGGAAGCCGACGAGGCCGGTGTCGGTGCGGAAACACCCCGACGATGGCACCGTCGACGCGGAAGAAGATGGCCTCGACTGGGTTCGAGCCTTGCCGGGAGTCGCAGACTCGGAGCTCGACCACCACCGCCACCGCCACAACCACCATCATCGTCAACAACAACAACAACTGGCCGCCAGACCTGCCGCTCTGTCGGTCGCGTCGGATGGTGTCAGTCTGCCCGTTCGAGAGTATCCCCTTCTCGTGTTCGACACGGCCACGGCACATTTTCGCTTGAAGACCATACCCGAGGGCGGAGACGAGGACGATGATGGCCACTGCCCTGACGACGCCGAGCGGCCGACGTTTGCAGAGTACGGGTCGCGCACGTACGAGGTCGGCGGCCGCGACGACGAAGACTGCGGCGTGCTCTACGCCGACGAGAAGCTGTCGCTCGAGGACGACAACGTGGAGAGATTCGCCGTGCTGGGCGAGTGCCACAAGGTCGAGTTTCCGCTGGAGTTCGACGCGTACTGTGAAGGAGAAGGCGCGGAAGAGCCCGTCCTCTGGGTCATGCTGATACGATTCGTCGACGGCGCGTGGCAGAGACGGGGCGTCGGGCAGATCCTCCAGAGCTCCTTGGCAAAGTCTCTCGACCCAGGTGTGGCCTGGGAGAAGATCGTGCTAGGATAGAAACCTATTTACTCACGTGAATAAACTTGGCTCAATCATATATCTCTCGTTGGGTAACGTAGAAAAAGAACCATTGTGACATTTTTGTCATACGACGAGTCTTTTTTGGTCGGTACTTTTCTTTCCTTCACGTCAGCACTAATACTAAGTAATCTACCTTAAGTAGGGTTGGTTTTGAAATACAGAATGAACGGGAACGAGATTACGGGTGTATGTATAAAGCTAGCTGATTAGAACTAATCCATATTAAATCCAACACTGGTAGGTGGCTTGCTGCATCTTCTTCCGCTCCACAGAATCCATCCGAGGTGGAAGTTCTGGAGAGGGGGGGGAAAGCACTTGCGAACTGCTGAGAAAAACGGAAAACACGCCATGCCTCGGTACAACTTTGCTGCAGTGAATGACGGTAGCGAAAGAGAAGCTCATTGAAAGACACGACCTCTAGTTCGGTCCGTCAACCAAGATCTGTGTCCAGCGGTTTGCTGCTTCACCTTTATCGGAATCCTTTGCCCTGTCGTCACAGATCTTGAGAAACTTCATGGGTAGTGCTGATGTTCGAACACGACGGAGGAGGAAGTGCAACGTCACAACTTACATGACGACGCATCTCGATCTGCCGCTACTTCCGCCTCCACCGCGTCCTCCAGAGGTTCTCGCAAGGTGGCCGTTCTGATAGTCATACAACAACGACCATTGATCACGCTCGCACAACTCTCTGAATGATTCATGGTAGCGGATCGAGTCTGTGTTGAACCGGCCCGACCGTAGCAACTCTTCGCATTTCTCCTTGAGTTCTCTCTGGCGAATGACGTCGGCCTGGCGCGAGTGGTTGTTCTTGCGAACACCGGCGTCACTGACGAATTGGGGAATGTGAGGGTTGTCGCGGACATTGCGTAGCGTGCTGAGGCATTTGGGCTGCGAGTCGCGACGGCTATACTCTGCCGGCATGTCGGACAGGTCGCGGACGTCGCGGATGTGGGCGTTCATTGTGTACGAGGAATCAGACTCGTGGCAGCGAAGCGCAGGGTGCGAGTCTCGACGGCCTTTGTGCTGCGACTTGAGTCTCGAATGGTTCGGGCAGTTGGACTCTACTCGTACCTTCTGGGGGTGGCTGCGGCAATACGCCGACGGCAGCGCGCAGTAGTATAGGTATTGCTTGCCTTCACAACCGCAGTTGTGGACTTCGAGGTATACCTGACACATGTTGAAGAGGAAGGGGGGGGGGGGGGGGCCGCTTACTCTGGGACTTTCTTACCTAGGAGGTTGTGTTTTTCTGGATCTGAGTGACTTGAGAGCAGCTGCGTTTCGGCTTGGTCCGAGGAGGGTTCTGTTTGCTTTCTTAGTAACGCCGCAGAGAAGGGGTTCGCTTGATTGAAAGGCGGCGGTGAGGTGACGGCTCAGAGTGATGAAGTAGTACATGGCCGAGGACGACGTCGCTAGGACTCGGATCAGGTAGATATATCACAGCTTCGGAATGTGAGAACAACGACATGGGACAGTGTAGACTGTTGGTCTTTTGTGTTGATGACTCTTTGCATTGTCCGGGGCCGGTGAGGCCGAGCTTGTACAATGAGCACCTTGTACAGCGGACAAGGCGGTGGTGCATTGAGGTTGGCGCCATTGTTTGGGAACGAAGAAAGCTTTGTGGAGTAGTGTGGATCAAAGGTGGTTGACTGTCAAAGAGTACGAGTAGTAGTGTGGCATATGGGCGAACGTCTCCATGTCAAGGCAATGGTGGCATACAGAATGGATGTGTTCATCGGACGACGTTGATGGAAGAAGCAAGGCTGGAGTGGTGGCAAGGCTGAGGCTCCGCAAGGCTACGAGGCTGCGAGGCTGTCTCTCCCTCTCATGGTTTTGGTTGCCCGGCCGACGTCCCAAACTCCACGAAATCAACTTTCAGAGTCGTTAATCGCGCATTGACACTCCCCGCTCCATAATGGCAGACAAAGTGCTTCGCCTCCTCCACTGAGACCTTTTGGATTTGCCAGGTGTATCTGTCCTTGGCTACTGACTATCTTTGCGCGCATGGACTCGTTTCTGATCTGATCCCTCCATCTATTCTCAAGTAAACAAACCTCTCGATCTCACTCACATACAATATGGACGGATCTCAAACTCCTACCCGTCCGCCTCCAGGCTACGCAGATGGACCGCCGTCTTACTTGAACGAAAATCTCGAGGAAGAGCACTCGAGTAGCATTCCATCAAACAACCCGTCCCTCAGAATGCTTCCCCAAGTCCAAGATGACTACAGATCGTATGTGACCTCTCCCAGCTTACCTTCTCAGAGCCGTAACACCCGATCCCCCCATCGCAAACCCGTCGCCCGTCCCAAGGTGTCGCATGTGCAATGGAATGATTCTCCCAAAGAGTCCCCTACCCAGGACAAAAGACTGGCGACTCCCGTCTCGTCTCTCATTGCCGAGGCAGAGGAAAGCCTCAATTGCAGCCGCGATACTTATACCATTGTTGGACGAGCTCCCACGCTCAAAGCTACTGTTACCCTGAGAAAGAACCCTAACGCTGACAACTCATCTTCCAATAGAGCTTCCCCTTCAGCTCGAGGGTCTCCCGAAAGATACCATCGCCCAGCAGCTTCGACGGCATACAGCTCCAGACCCGGTTCAAGCCTTGGTCGGCCCCCTTCAATACCTCCTCCCGCCGCCCATAACCGGTCTCCGATCAGACCCTCCACTCCTTCACGCATATCGACCGATTGGGCGAGAACCACAGCTTCTAGCGTTTCTTATGAACCTGCAGACCTCAATGGCAGTCCTCGACCAGGCACACCCTCGTCTCAATATGGCGGAAGTCCGCGAAGGCCCCTCCCACCAGCACCTCTTTTCTCTGTAAAAGGTGGAGCAGCCGAGACAACAATACCTATTCCCGACTCAGGGTCAGAGAACGACGTCTTTGGTGATGGTGCTTCGATCATGCCTGACCACGACCCTAGGATGAGTCTGAAATCTGCACACTCATACACAAGTGAATCCACATTTACGGAAGAGGACGATGTTGCCGATGAAAAGACCGGCTACTACGGGCCAGCCCCAGAAGGAAAGCAAGACCGACGTGGATTGCGAGAAGCGCAGATGACACGAAAGGAGGTCCGACTGATCAACGGAGAATTGATTCTAGAGTGCAAAATCCCGACCATCCTGCACAGTTTCTTACCTCGAAGAGATGAACGAGAGTTCACGCATATGCGGTATACCGCCGTCACTTGCGACCCCGACGATTTTGTGGTACAAGGCTACAAACTTCGCCAAAACTTTGGCGTGACGATGCGCGAGACCGAACTGCTGATATGTGTCACCATGTACAACGAAGGCGAAATCGAATTCACCAGGACCATGCACGGCATCATGAGAAATATCAGCCATTTCTGTTCACGGACGAAATCTAGAACTTGGGGTAAAGACGGGTGGCAGAAAATCGTCGTCTGTGTCATTGCAGATGGCAGACAAAAGGTCCATCCACGAACTCTGAATGCCTTGGCTGCTCTTGGTGTCTACCAAGATGGAATAGCCAAGAACGTGGTCAACAAGAAAGAGGTGACGGCACATGTGTACGAGTACACAACACAAGTTTCGTTGGATGAAGGCATGAAATTCAAGGGCGCCGAGAAAGGAATTGTCCCCTGTCAGATGATCTTTTGCTTGAAGGAGCAGAACAAGAAAAAGCTCAACTCTCACAGGTGGTTCTTCAATGCATTCGGACGCGCCTTGACACCGAACGTCTGCATCCTCCTCGATGTGGGCACGAAACCAGACTCCAAGGCTCTGTACCACCTCTGGAAAGCATTCGACCAAGACTCGAACGTCGCCGGGGCTGCGGGCGAGATCAAAGCCGACAAAGGAAAAGGATGGATGGGCTTGCTCAATCCCTTGGTTGCTTCGCAGAATTTCGAGTACAAAATGAGCAATATCTTGGACAAGCCGCTGGAATCGGTCTTTGGCTACATCACTGTGTTGCCTGGCGCACTTTCGGCATATCGATACTACGCCCTGCAAAACGATCCTAGTGGCCACGGTCCGCTAAGCCAGTATTTCAAAGGAGAAACCCTTCACGGTCGAGATGCTGACGTGTTCACTGCGAACATGTATCTCGCCGAAGATCGAATTCTATGTTGGGAGCTCGTAGCCAAACGAGGTGAACAGTGGGTGCTGAAGTTCGTCAAGAGTGCTTATGGCGAAACTGATGTCCCTGGTAAGAGACTCTACCCTTGTTACCATCATACTCGCTAATGCTTTCATAGATGCCGTCCCCGAATTTGTCTCGCAGCGACGTCGCTGGCTGAATGGTGCCTTCTTCGCTGCAGTCTATTCCTTGGTCCACTTCAAACAAATCTGGCAGACTGATCACACTCTTGCTCGAAAAATCCTTCTACACATCGAGTTTATCTACCAACTTATCTCACTCCTCTTTACATTCTTCTCTCTCGCCAATTTTTACCTAACATTCTACTTCATCGCTGGATCATTGGCGGATCCACAAATGGACCCCTTCGGCCACCACATCGGCAAATACATCTTCGTCGTCCTCCGTTACGTCTGTGTGCTGCTGATCTGTCTGCAATTCATCCTCAGCTTGGGCAACAGACCTCAGGGCGCGAAGAAACTCTTCCTTGGAACGATGGTCACGTTCTCTATCATCATGGCTTACACAACATTTGCATCGCTGTACATCGTCGTTAAGCAGCTCACCGCCCACGGTACAAACGACTCGTACAAGCTTGGTAATAACATCTTCACCAATCTCATCGTCAGCACACTCAGCACGATCGGCCTGTACTTCCTCATGTCCTTCCTGTACCTCGATCCCTGGCACATGTTCACCAGCTCGGCGCAATATTTTGCCCTCTTGCCATCATACATTTGCACACTTCAGGTGTATGCCTTTTGCAATACGCACGATGTCACCTGGGGTACAAAGGGCGACAATGTAATGCATAGGGATCTAGGTGCGGCAAAGGCAATCGGCTCTGGGACCGTCGAGGTCGAAATGCCGTCTGAACAACTCGATATTGATTCGGCATATGACGTCGCTCTACGCAATCTTCGTGACCGAGTCGAAGTTCCCACACCGCCTGTCAGCGAAAACCAGCTACAAGAAGACTATTACAAATCGGTCCGCACGTATGTGGTGACCTCGTACATGGTCTGCAACGCTGTGCTGGCCATGGCGGTCTCCGAAGCGTACCCCGTTGGCGCGCATCTCGGGTCGAACACTTATCTGACATTCCTGTTATGGTCGGTTGCTGCGCTGGCGTTGTTCCGTGCGATTGGGTCGTCGGCGTTCGGTGTGATCAATATTGTGTCCGCAATCGCTGAGGGCAGGATCCAGGCCAAGTTTGAACGCATCTTTGGTGGTGGTGACGAGCACGGCCGTCACAAGTCTGGCCTGGGTAGCGGATTTAGCGAATCTGGCAAGACGGGTATGTCAGGTGGTTCGAGTGGCGGCATGAGTCTGGGTGATGTTACGAGTAAGATTAGTGAGAAGTTGAGTTGGATCAGTCGACGGTGAGGGGTTCAGGTGTATCATGATGTTGAAGAGCCACAGCGTTTGGCACGAGCCATGTTGTAATGTGTTTTGGGAGCAATGGGAGAGCACATACTTCCAATCGCCATCGAGTTGACTTCCACTGGCGAACAAGCAAACGATCGTGGGGCTCTGGTTTACAGATATGGGTATTTTCCACCATTTCGGAGTTGGTGTCCTAGACTAGAGGATGTATGAGTATTATGAAATGGAATCCGAAAAGATTAGAGAAAACGAAGAACTTAAAGGCCACTTTATGTACCTAATTTGGTCTCAAAAGAGGTCGGTGTAAAAGTTGGGGGAATCGAATTGACATCACGCACTGACTTTTGAACTCCTATAGGATCACTATTGCTCTTAAACGGCTGTCTAGAATATTAATGTTGTTGCGACAGAAATCGAAAGGGCAACAGTATACAAGTACACCCGCACTTCATACCTTTCCCCCCTTTTTTTTATCCGGTCGTTGCATTAGCGGTCAAGAACAAGCACAACCTCGAGCGCCTCGTCTCAGCCAGTTGCTGGGAGTGGACCGCGCCGGGCTCATTTAGCTTTTTGAAGTTCTCGGATTGGGGGGTTTTGTTTTCTTACTTTTGATTCCAGCCTGGTGTGTGTGACTTTGGGCGGGGACTCTCATATTTGTGAGGCTTGAGCGACGGGCCTTCTTTTTTTGTTGCGTTTCAAGTGAAAGAGAAAGCAACAGAATGGCCTTGAACAAACAGAGGATGAAACAAACAAAACCACAGAAAAAAAAAGAGATCGTGGAAACGGTGTGGTCTCAGCGGGTGTGTTCAGTGACTGACTGGATGGACTTACCTTTTTCGACTTACCTTGGACATGACCTGTCTGCCTACCTTGCCTGCCGACACCGGTGTTGCTGTTGCAGGGGTGACACACATACACATGTAGATAGATAGATATCGATGCGTATCGGCGTCGGTGCAAGGGCGAGCAAGATCGCAGCTCAGGACGACGATGACTCAGATAAAGAACTTCCGGATTGACCACGTCGATCACGCTGATCTTCTGTTCTGCGCAGACATCTCGGGCTTCGCGTTCGGTTTGTCGTTGTCGTGATCGTTGTCGATGGTCTCGGACTCGTTCTCGTATTCGTTCCCGGTTTGCAGCTTGCTACTCTCGCTGGTACTCTCGATATTGTTCCCGGATTGCATTACGCCACTCTCGGTCTGATCTCTCGATAGCGTTCCAGGTTTGTCGTTGTCGTGCTTGGTACTCCCTCTGGTTCTGTCGATAGTGGTCCCGGCCCGTCGTTGTCGTGCTTGGTATTCTCGTACTCTCGATAGTGTTCCGGTTCTGTCGTTGTCGTGCATCGTACGCTCGCTGGTACTCGCGTACGTGTTCCCGGTTGGCATCACGCCACTCTCGGTGGTACTCGCGTACGCGTTTCCGGTTTGCAGCTCGGTACTGTCCTTTGTACTCTCGTTGCAACTCTTGTCGGTTTGGTCGGTCGAGTTGCCGTCTTGCTCTGTCAACTTGGTCCTCCATTTCCTTTCTGGCCTTCTCATATATAGCATTTGACTCCATGTAGCGAAAATCAAATTTCACAGGCATACGTTGTTTGAGGGCGGTGGAGCACGCGACCCACCTACCAAGCGACTTGCCATGCTCCGTGATAATGTACACATCCTCTGCAGGATTCCCGACTTGACCAATCCGTACAGCATCTATGCCAGGTTTGTCAGGCTTGTCGTCCGAAAACTCCGTAGGCATGAGCCGTTCGGGGCCTGGAGGTGGGTTGTGAGGTTTCCAGTATCCAATAGCCACGTCTCGTTCGCGGACCAGGTATACGTCGAGTGAGCTGGTCTGGCCTGGAACAGGAGCAGACCCCGTGTGGTCTTGGAGTGGTGCATTCTGAGCAGACGGCGCAGGGACATGGGAAGTCTGTGGGAAAACTGGCTCTAGCTGATGGGCGGGTGAGTGAGACAGGAAGTTGTCAACCTCTGGTATATATGTAAAATCGAGGGGTGGTGGAACAGGTTGAGATGTACCATTAGGTTCTGCCACATCGCCTTGAAGTTGTCCACAAACAAGGCAGAAATTCTGACCGCATGGAAGACCTAAGTCATGGCAAAAACCTAGGTCCTCCACAAGGTTCTCCATAAGAAGCTCCTCCATAAGAGCATCTTCAACATCGTTGTGATGGTGACGTGGAATCATGTCGCTTCCATTGACCTGCAAGTGATCAGGGGCGGAGTTGATGATAGTGGCTGGCTCTGCGACGTTTAGTGTCGACTCGGGGTTCACGGCGGGAGAGGGCGGCGGTGCACCGGCGATGACAATCTGCGGCACTTGGAGGTAAGCTGGCCGAGAAGTCTGGTCAAACTGGTCATCCATATTGACTAGCGAGTACAGATGATGGTCTTGTAATTCGAAATCAGTTGACTTGGAGATGAGCCGGTGCTAACGATTGTCGGTAGTATATAGTATAGGCCTTCTTGTTGAATTGACAGCTGTAGGTGGCCCTACTTGTCGAAGCAGTTTCGAAAGGGCATTGACGGAGATAGATTAGGCACTTGCTTGAAACTTGAAGTAAGATGTAGTAGCAGTATTCTGTTAGAACGAGACTGGTTGGAAGCAAGTGTGTCCGTGGTGGAGCTGTGGATCGCCCTTTCGAAGGTGTTAGACAGATAGGTGAAGGTGTGCAGACACCAGGACTTAAAAATGGCATGTCGGTTATCATTATATCCTATCGTAAAGGCTCAACACGATGCAGGTTCTGATAATACACAAGGACAGCATCTTATTCTAGACCTTGTAATCAGCGCCTTGGACGTCATGGCTGAGTTCAAAGGCTTATTGTTGGTCGGCTGGGGGATTTGAAATTGCCTTGTGTAACGCTTTGTAGTGAGGATTGCTTGCTCAGAAACATTTCCTTTCAGTGAAGTCGGGGTGTGAACAAAGAGTCTCGTTGATGACTCTTTGAATGTATTGTTAGCGAGAGCTCCTCCCAGTCACTCCTGCTTTGTTTGCTCTGTGACTTCGTCGGGGGATATTGAACGAATGCGATATTCTCGAAGGCGAGGAAGACCATTGCTCAAGGATCCAGGAGGCTCTTCTCGTGCGCCATAGACTTATCCAGCCCGCATCACATTTCAACAACCCTGACCGAAAACCCTTCCTCAGAGCGCCAATTTCGTTGCGCAATGCAAGATACAGTCCAATTCATAGGGGTTGGTGCAGCTGTCAGTGTCATACTGGCCATGATCGGACTGATCACCTGGAGACTGAAGCACGGCTATAAAGGTTATGGATACAAGGCAGAGCGCACGTGCCATCCAGCATATTCAGATGTCTGGCCAAAAGATTAGATGGTGATGCCCGCAACAGAGCCGCATCCGAGCCACAGCTGATCTTGAAATTGCAGGCATCGTACGACGCGTGATTCATTTCGCATTGATGAAGCACAAGGAGAAGAACCTGAGGCTTCCGGATCAGAGTTTGTTTCAGCCCACCAACGTTGACGGGCTCTCGCTTGTTCTGTTGAAAAGGAGAGCTGCTCGCAAGTCTGGCAAAACTGGGGTTCGGGAAAATCGAGGGCATATCCATCCGAAGGACCTCAGGCCGTGGCTCGTGGATCGGACAATAGGACACTCAGTCTCACAACACTCGTTGGAAGCAACTTGAGGTGATGACTTCAGCTCGGCTTTAATGTTCGGCCGAAAGCGCTCGCCTCACTTAGTCAGCCTTATTGACGTTCGGGCTTCCCATCTCCACTAGGTCCGCCAGCTGTTTCTACCCAGTGAAGCTTTATGCAGTCTGCAAGATAGTGACACAGTCAAGAAATGCGTCTGCCTGTCTAGGATTCATCCCTAGTCTCCTATGTCGCTCATCGTCGGCGTTGATATCAACAGATTCTGTCGCTGGTGAAATTCCCCTTGTCAATGTCCCTGTTGGCCTCGCCTCATAGCACTTTCGACCAACAGAAGCCGACGACCTGGTACTGACGACGACGTCGGATCCGTCTGATTGATGGTGTATCTTCCATAGCCCAAGACTTCTTCTGTCGAGCCAATCATTGACAGTCTGTGTTGGTCACATTTCCGGCGCCTTGTGTCAGGCGCGATCCCTCCATCCAGCCTTCATTCACCTCGGCCACATCCTCGGTCTTTGTAGTCTTCGGCAATTATGGGCCAGAAGCGGCGCCGCTTGGCTCTGTCATGTGTGGCATGTCGCAGGAGAAAGGTCAAATGCGACAGAACCTATCCGACCTGTATTCGTTGCCAGAAAGGTGGTGTCAGTTGTGATTATGTGTCGTACACTTCGAAAGAAGGCCTCCCAACTCCTTCTGATGAGAGTCCGCATCAACAACGAGAACCATCGGTTGCATCCTGGAACGAGGAGGCAAATGTATGGTATTCTCGCTCGAAAGCGCGAGCAAGCAACGTTCGTCCCCAGGACGACGCAGGTAACGACCCTTCATCCTCTACTCAGCGAGGGCCACCACCAACGAAGTCATTATCAGAGCTTCAAGATCGCATCTACGATCTGGAACTTCGCCTGGATTCAAATCGCTCGCGCGTAACTTCGGAGAAATTCATCGGTCGGCCGAGTTTACCAGGTTTCTCCAGTGATAAGAACGCGTTTCAAGATTCCGAACGAGCTCTTCTACGAGGTGCCGGTTTCAAGACCCAGTACATGGGCCCAAGTCATGGCGCCAGTCTACTACTACAGTTTGAAGAGCTATCAGGTTTTGTCAAAGATATCCTGCATCGGCTCCCTACACTGCAAAAAGCGAGAAGTGACTGGAAGCAGAAAAGACAGGCGATCAGACCATCGATAGTCCTACCGGACCATGAGACCTTGGTCTCATTTATACCTGACCAGGCCACCACAGACCAACTTGTACAGCTCTACTTCGAAGTGTTTGAGACCACCTACCGAGTTCTTCACGCGCCGACATTCTTCCGCAGCTACAAAGAGTTCTGGATCGCATCGCACGAGCCTTCAACAGCGTTCGTTGTCCAGCTTCTCCTAGTCTGTGCCGCGGTGAACACAGTGTTACCCGACAGACCAAATACCTTTGTCGGCCCAAGCTCAGTTCAGCGTGATCTTGCGTCAAAATGGATCGACGTCTGTGAAACATGGCTTGACTTGCAAAGTCAGAAGCACATGACACTCGAAGTATTTCAAGTCCAGGTGCTTATTACCCTGGCAAAGAAAATGAATTGTATCAAATTGAAACGGTCTTGGACTGTTGCCGGTCACTTACTGAGACTCGCAATGACTATCGGTCTACACCGAGAACCCACTTTGCTGAGCAAAAAGATTTCGCCCTTTGATCAGGAAATGCGCCGCCGGCTGTGGTTCACTATCCTCGAGCTCGAAATTCAAGCCAGTCTTGACCGTGGCATGTGCGCCAGCCTGGGCCCACTCGATTGGGATTGCCTGGCGCCATTGAACATTCACGATGAAGACTTTGACCAGACCACCGAGAAGATGCCGAGACCGCGGCCGATGACCGAGTTCACTCGAACCTCATTCTTGTGCTTAGCCTTTAGGCACCTCCCGTTGAGACTTGACGTTCTTTCCAGGATAAATAGTGTTCGCAATTGCATTGATAGCGACCACGCGCTCGATCTTGACCAAAAGATCCGGAAACACTTGGATGAGATTCCGAAATGGACCGATCACGCTGCCAAAATTGCATCTCTTCCGCTATCCGAACTTTTGCTTCACGAGTTTCTCCTGCAGATACATCAACCTCTCGTGGCTCAGGGAGAAACTCAATCGTGCCATTTCTTCTCGAGGCTGGCTCGGCAAGATGCTGCTTTGTCTACGGTCAGGATATACGCCGAGCTGCGATCCAACACGGCCGTCATACTCACCAACATGCGGGACGACGTTTTCCCGGCTCTTTTGGCTCTGTGCCATGTGATGATCATGTCCTTGGAGTCGAGAGATCTCATGCATGATAGAAACACAACGCTGAAACTCATCAAGCAAGGAGTGGACACCATGGAAGATCGCATCCGATTGGTAGGACAAGGGTTTCACTCTTACTGGCTCTCAAGCAGTGCGCTTGGGCTTCTCCAGTCAAAATTATCGCCCGAAAAGCCGCCAGAGGTACACGCTCAAGAAACCGCGGACCGTGTAGCTGGGCTGCATCGATACATGATGGATCGGCAGGAGGATCCAGCAGATAGGATGACGGTTGGAGTCGAAGATGCCACCATGAACACTGCCAGCGCTCTTGTGGGAATGAGCGCACAACTTCCTAATCCTACAATGCCCGACATGGACACGTTTGCACCCATCGGAGGACAGTTTAATGCTTTCTCCGATACTTTGTTTGACTTTGATATGGCCGATATCTGGGGAGCTGGGAACTATCAACAGTTCTAATGATGCCTTGCGTGGGTATTGGGCAAACCAAGGTCGAACTTGAGAGCAGCATATAGAACTCGGCTATTAGTGGCTTCGGGCACAATCTGTCGCTGTCCGTAAGAGGTATAGTGATCTTGCCGCTCTAAGAGTTGACTTTCCATTGATTCTAGAAATTTTCTCCTTCGGTAGACTTGCCATATATAGGCTGCGGCTTATCGCAACTGCCTTGATTCTAAAATTTCAACTCTCGCCCCTTCTCAACTTAAGCAATCTTCAATATTCAACTCTCACTTCACCTTCTCCTTCTCACTCTCCTCTCCATCTTACTCTTTTGACCTTTGTGAACTCATTCCTCTAGGTTTTTTAATTCCTAGTTTTCTACATTCCCGAGCCTCTTCTCACCTTCAAACTTCCGAAAACTTCAACCTGGCGCCCCTCATGTCTTACGGTGGCGGCTATGGCTCGTCTCGCGACGGCGGCTATTCCAATGGGTATGTGTGCCATCTTTGAATCTTGTACTGAAAGGCGTGCTCGCGGATGAGCCTACGTATCGCGCATGCGACTGCGCAGGGCGATGACTCGAACAAGCCTTCAGGTCCTCCGCAATTTAGGCCATTACTAATATCTTTTTGCAGTTACTCTGGTAGCAACGGCTACTCGAACGGCCACTCGGGTGGTTATGGCGGCTCGAACGGATACTCTGGCGGAGGAGGCGGTGGTGACAGAATGTCCAACTTGGGTGCAGGTCTAAAACAACAACACTGGGACCTCGCTGCATTGCCCAAGTTTGAGAAGTCGTTCTACAAGGAAGACCCTGCTGTTACAAATCGATCACAACGAGATGTCGACGAGTTCCGCCGAAAGATGGAGATCACCATACAAGGTCGAAATGTCCCACGCCCGGTCGAAACCTTCGACGAGGCTGGCTTTCCCGCGTATGTTATGTCTGAGGTCAAAGCCCAAGGCTTCTCCCGACCTACTGCCATTCAGTCCCAAGGCTGGCCTATGGCTCTTTCTGGACGCGATGTTGTCGGTATTGCCGAGACTGGCTCCGGAAAGACCTTGACATACTGTCTTCCTGCTATTGTTCACATCAACGCACAGCCCCTCCTTGCTCCCGGTGATGGCCCCATCGTCCTGGTCCTCGCGCCTACCCGAGAGCTCGCGGTTCAGATTCAGCAAGAAATGACCAAGTTTGGCAAGTCTTCTCGCATTCGAAACACGTGTGTCTATGGTGGTGTCCCCAAGGGAGGTCAAATTCGTGATCTTTCGAGGGGTGTGGAAGTATGCATTGCTACTCCTGGCCGACTTATCGACATGCTCGAATCCGGAAAGACAAACTTGCGTCGTGTCACTTACCTAGTTCTCGACGAAGCTGATCGTATGCTTGACATGGGTTTTGAGCCTCAGATTCGAAAGATCATCGGTCAGATTCGTCCTGACAGACAGACATGCATGTGGTCCGCCACCTGGCCCAAGGAGGTTCGTCAGCTAGCTTCAGACTTCTTGAACGACTTCATCCAAGTCAACATCGGTTCCATGGATTTGTCCGCCAATCGCCGCATTACTCAGATCGTTGAAGTGGTGTCTGAATTCGAGAAACGTGATCGCATGATCAAACATCTCGAGCAGATCATGGAAGATCGCAACAACAAGATTTTGATCTTTACAGGAACCAAACGTGTTGCTGATGACATCACACGCTTTCTTCGACAAGACGGCTGGCCTGCACTTTGTGAGTTTCCCCTGTTGTGGTAGTCTTTGCAATGCTAACTTCTGTCCAGCAATTCACGGTGACAAGCAACAGAACGAACGTGATTGGGTTTTGAACGAATTCAAGAACGGCAAAAGCCCTATCATGGTTGCTACGGACGTCGCGTCTCGTGGTATTGGTATGAACAAACAAATCCCCCTCCCCCCCTTTGTTTCCTTATTTATCTCTTCTTTTGCATTTCTTACCATTGCCGTCGTGTGACATGGTGCGCGCTCTCTTGCTCGTTACGTTCTTTGAAACAGACGTAACTTGGTCCAGGCTTTTGATCCCTCTCTGGTCCTTCTGCGGACAATCTTGGAATTCCTTTGCAGTTTGCCAGGCTCCAGCTCTTTGGCTTTCACGTCTGCTACGTTTGAAACGAGTAGGTTGTGGAACATTTTTCTTGACCACATCAAGCTGCAAATCCAGGATTCTCATCCAAGGACCGTAGACGAATGCCGATACACCAGGACATTGGACATTGGACATTAGACACCCACAAGGATAATGCTCCGAGTTTTACGAGAGAGTGATGTGCATCTCCGGCTCACACGACCACATATGGTCCCCAACGCCTCGTAAGACTGCCATTGGCTTTTTTGCTAACCTATACTTCAAGATGTGCGAGACATTACTCATGTGTTCAACTATGATTATCCCAACAATTCGGAGGATTACGTTCACCGTATTGGTCGAACCGGTCGTGCAGGACGAATGGGTACCGCCATCACACTTTTCACCACTGAAAGTGAGTATTTTGTTCCCCGTACTTTGTTGCCTTGCGGGCCGCTGACATTTTCACCAGATGCTAAGCAAGCTCGCGACTTGTTGAGCATTTTGCAAGAAGCGAAGCAGAACATCGACCCTCGTCTCGCGGAAATGGGGCGCTACTCTGGCGGTGGCGGCGGTGGTGGTCGAGGATATGGTCGTGGCGGCCATCGCGGTGGCCGTGGTGGTTTCACTGCTTCCAATGCCGCACCGCTGGGCCGCAACCGCTGGTAGAGGGGATCGTGCTTCTCGTGACCTGATTGATAGGACGTGCCGCCGGCGCTGACTGTCCATTTTGCATTACGGAGCATTCTTTTTTTGCCGGCTTCTTTTAACCTATGGGTAACCCTGATAGATCTTTGTCGATATTCACATTGGAGTTCAGGCGTCAACATTCATTGGGAGAGTGGAAGAAAGTGCCTCGATCTGGGAATGGTTCCTTTTCTTTCAATCAACAGTACGTGGAATGGTATTGTGACAGGCTGGTGAATGACCTGGCTGTCATGTTAGTGCAGAGCAAGATCTGACATGGCACAAGCACACAACGATGAACCTGAGCATTGTTTGCGGGGAATAGAAATAGAAACTACTGCTCTTCAAAACACTGTGTATATGTACGTTGATTCAAAGATCATGAAAAAAAGAGTTAAATCCAGTGTCTGATTGTTTTGTCAAGCGTGTACTCTGTAATGTACTCTGTATTGTACTCTGTATATGTGTGAAGGGTAGTCCTTTACGGAGCGTATTGTGGTAGCGTATCGATGGAAGCGACCAGCTTTTGTGAATACTGGTGGAATAGTTCTTAGCAGATTCAAGTCGATATCAAGACCATAGCCACTGTATATATTGTCGACGTTGATGTTGGGCGTGAAAGAGGCTCGCTCCAACAAGCAAAAGTTTGGATAGTATAAAATGCTTGTTGGAGCAGCTTATCGTGCACGGTACGGAGTAGTGAATGGTATGTAAGGCAGTACACCACGTTTCTGATATTACTGATGTTGTACTCCGTACCAAGTATATATTTTAGTTGTAGGACGAGGGAAAAGAAGATTTAACTCAGGTAGTCAATCAGGTACACCTGAATGAGAGGTAGCTTGGATCAGTTATCTGGAACGCGGGGTAGAATCAAGAACACATCAAAGCATATCCACCGTGGGTAGGTATGTAAGGAATCCTCTACCTAGTAGTAGTATCTACTAGTAGGTACGGTGCAGCTTAGGTTGGTCCACGTCGTCAATGCGGCGTTGGTGAGAGTCGTCGTTGTGTTGGTTTTCAGCAAGTCTCGAGCGTTCGCTACTATAGTATCACTATACTTTTAGCCGAGTTGACGTATCCATTTTGGTTTTTCTTTTTTATGTATAACGTTATATATATATATACAGTATATACCAGATTTCCTCCTTCTTACCCGCGGTCGGACAGCAACAAAACCCCCCATGCATGCATGATTCGAAGACGGTTCGAGACTTCAAGTGACGGGATGCTAATCTATCACTTGGTCGCCTGAACTCTCGCCTTCTTTTGCTGCCGCCCTGGACAGTGTTTCCGGGGAAAAAAAAGAGCCCGATAAAAGAAAGTCTAAGATGAAAAGTTGATCGAGTTGCGATTTACCTTTTTCCTTTTTTTTTTTTTTGGTTTGAGTGAGTTGAGTGTTCTAGATTCCAGGTTCAGCGTTCAAGGTCGAGGGTTCAATTACAAGGTTCTGTGTCTCTATGCCATTTTCTCTCACGACGAAACAACGAGAAGAGCTGAGGACGCGGAGGTCGGTAAGTTTCGATCAAGTGAGGTGAGGTCAGGTTAGGTTAGGTTAGTATCTATGATAAATGGTGTTGTACAGAACCATATACAGTGATGCCTTGAACATTTTAAAATATTCGTATATTCCCCTTCGATGAACGTTTGGATCTAAGGGGAATGAATTTCCGTAGCTCCAGATTGATCCATTCCATCGCCCGTGCCAGTGGTACCGACTAGCTAGCTAGCTAGCTAGCTACTACCTACATGCCTTGGCTACCCAGAGCTGGCTACTGCGGCGTACTTCATAACGATCCATTTGATCCAGGAGGAGATGATGACGATGAGGATACGATAGCAGAAAACTTAGTCACGAGGACTGACCGACTGATCGACTGCCTAGGTAGACAGAAAGGTAGGTACAGTGGTCCGAGGACTATTTTTTTTCCTCCTCGAGGGATAGAGATGTACTTACATATTGAAAAGGATCGGGACCTGCCTGACTGGTATCCCGATGGCAGTAGCGCAGGCCGGGAGCATCGCCGTCGATACCTCATGTACCAACCAAGCAAGGATAGCTTGTCATTGCGTCTCTGTGTCTCGGTGGTGTCATACGTGTCGGGGCTTTTACCTTTGGAAATGCGTTCAAATTGTCTCCATCAACAAATCTTCCGCGACGCTTGTGCTCATGCCTCCCTACGTCGTGTCTACCTCAAGCACGTTATAGAGAGGGAGAGAGGGAAGTTGTGGGAGACGTGCGTGCACAGACCTTGGATCTGTAGTCCATGGACTAATCCCATCTCTGTCACAGCTAATTAGGATTTTTTTCTCTCTTCTGAGAACAAATGCAGTCGACTTGGCCCTTTCTGGTAGTTCCACGCCAAGGGGAAGCCGAAGGGGTTCATGATCGTCGAGAGAAAAAGTCTTGATTCTTCTGGGAAAAAGGGGCGTCCTGGGTAAAAGCGATGCTCTTGCGGCCTCCATGATGATAATAACAACAACGGTCGATTAAGGTTGCTCAGTTCTGACAATGTACGTAAGTAACTGCGGATCTAAGGGCTCGAGTTGTCAGAAAGAGATTGGTCTTGCCCGCGGTACGCCGAGGCACAGAGATGTCGGGGGCCCAGCTGGATCCCCGGGAAGGAAAGCCTCAGGGGGATCACCGCGATTGTCCGTTACGTCCAGGTGTGATTGAGGCATGATCGTTGATCACACTGATCAGAGACCATGTTGCCAGAAGGCAGGCTGTGGTGTGCCCTCGTTGGCAAGTTTGTGGAGGTCGGAAGGTTTTTTGTGGGTCGCACCTCTGCCCTGCCCTGAAGGCTGATATCCGATAATAATATTAATGTGTGGCACAATCAACACGACACCCCACGGAAAGTTTCGTTCTCAATTCATTTCGTGGAGTAGGCTGGCTTTGCAGTACGGGAAGCCGACCCATCTTTCTTGCCTTAGCGTCCTCAAATTGCGACTTGTCGTGATTATCGTGATTGTCGAGGCGCCTTGAGGGCTGCATCTTCCTCCTCTGCCCTGCAACCCTTAAACTCCGACACTAGCGGCACGACTCTTCCACTTTCCTGGTGAGGTAAGGCGCTCGATGGGTGAATGAATGGGATTTGCCGTCGCTTCAGGGTTGTGACCCACCTTCGACGACTCCCCGTGGTGTGTACAACTGCAAGCCACAAGAATCCATCCGTCCTTCTCCCACATGCCTGTGAGGTCTCACCGCGGCCCTCCGCAGGATGACCTGCGAGCCTCCCGATAAAAATCCGCCTTGAGCAGCACAGGGGAAGACATGAAGCGCGGGTTGTATACTCTTCTTCGGCATAGCTCGAGCTGCGTGGCTGCATGAGGTGCCTGCGAAGGGGCGGCGCACCAGAAAGGATTGATCCTGCCAAACCGCACTAATCTTTGTCTTCAGATATTCGGCGAAGGGCCATACCGAAAGGCTCTTCGGCCAAGAAAGATTGCCGCAAAAATGACCAGGAGGCTGAGGGCGCTGGAGTGGACCCACGGCACTTCGTTTCTACTCTACAGTACAGTATGATAGCGTCGAGCCTCTTGGGCTTTGGAAGGTCAGGAAGCCCAAGCTGCTATTTTCCCAGTCTGAAGGTGCTAGTTTGCACTCCCTACAGAACCTTGTCTTACCTGATTCTCAGACGACTGCCATTGCTTCCAAGATGTTCCTCGAGTGCAATGATTCCATGGCCCCGTCTGAGTCTCGGGCTCGGCGACGAAACAAAGGGGTCTAGGTATGAAAAGGCGAAGCAATCATGTAATCATGACATACTGTAGATGTTGAGCCTTGGAGTGCATCAGGATCAGCAGAACGAGGGTTCTCGGGCGCAGCACACCTGCGACTCTTTTCAAAAGGGCAATCTTTTCTGAATTCGCGTCGTCATCAAGCCCTGCATTCGCGGAAACCAGTATGATTAGCCTCGTGCTGTTGGGCACAAAAAAAAGGGCCCCGTCGGTACGATACAAAAATGCATCATGACACCATCCCGCATCGGGAGCAGGGCCGACATGCGTTGATCCGATCCGCATTTCAAGGCACAGCGTTGATTGACCGCTTCTTTAATGAAAAACCCCAAGCAACAAGGATGCATTCGACTCACAGTTGCTGCCACGACACTACTGTACTCCAACCCTCATGTTTCCCACTCAAGTGATACGAACAGAAACAGACTGAGAAGCAAATCTCCAGCTGTCAAGGACAGTGCTCGTCCATCCTTCTCGGTATGCATTCGAGATCGCCGGTGTTTGTTGGAGTGGTCCATTGTCCAATACGAGTATGAGTGTCCACGCCACACTCTCCGGACCAGACCATGTGCCGGACAAGCTCCCACTGACTAGTCCAGCCTTTGAAGTCTATCTCTAATCACTAAGGATCCGGGGGAGAGAGAAAAAAAGAGCTTGCAGGCTCTTTACTCAAAGTCCATGCAGAAGGCGAACAAGGTGTCTCAAACAGACTGGGGGTGAGCGCTGGGCAGCGAGCTGTGATTACAGTAGGTACCCTCCATAAGTAGACAATAGTAACACATGCGTCACTCGTGATCGCACGAGAGAATGCTTCCTCGCTACCAGACCCTCGAGCCTGATCATTACAAGGCGGGATCCTCAAAGAGCTCTGTGGTGGGCCACTTTGTGTCCGCCAGGCATGCCCCTGTCTCTTACAGCTTCGATCCAATCGGCGCGTTTCATGTTTTCCGATTCACGGCCCAAGGATTGATACCTGCAGTGGTCTTGGAGTGGGATAATTGCGGCCAGAACTTCGCTGCAGCATGCCATGTACATGCAGACCGATACCGGGAGCTCAGGGTTCAAGGACTCGCAGTGGAGATGTGTGTATCTGCATCTTGCTTGAATAAGATTGCATTATGAGCCTATGGGAGGTACTGTAGGAGCAGATCGGAGGTAGAGGAGGGCGGCAGGTAGGGCTCTGGTGACCTTAGACCAGGGTCACCGCTGGAAAGCATGCGGTGGATAGACTTTTCCTGGCTTACGCGGGAAGAAGATTATCCGTATCATGTTTGGCGAACGATAACGCATGGAAGTGGGTGCGGATGGTATTGAGGTTTGCTTTTGGCAACCGAGTTGAAGCAGGCCGGGAAAATGGGGGTGAAGATCTTGGGTCTGATACTCTCCATTGAACGAGTCCGTTTTTCTTTCTTCCCGCATATGATTGTCGGGTCTCGAAGAGGTATAGTAGACACACGATTTCCCCCGTGTCTGCCACTGACATGCCCTAGGGGTAGCCTTCCGACATGTCCAGTGCAGGAGTTGCGAGCTGCAGAATCCAAAAGGCACGTGCTGTGCCAGACTGACACTTGCAATCAGGGAGCATAGAGGATAAATTTATCATAATGGCAGAAGCGGCGTAGCCGAGACAGGGCTCGCTTATGACTGCCTGCGTTCAGCAGTCGACGAGCCACGTCTGGGCTCGATCAGGAAATACGTGCTGTTCCGTAAACCGCCCAGAAGCTCTCTCGGTAGCGGAACTTGCCATTCCTCGGATCGACGAGGACGTCCATCCCCACCACGAATAGAGACTCGAAAGTAGAGACACTAGCAGCCGGCGAGTTGGTGACAGTCCCCTTGTTTCACACCAACCAGTTTGAACCCGACGCTGGTGCGCCCGGTGAGTGAGTGAAAACCTGGTGACCGACAACATGGTACCCTAAACGTGTCGAGACCGGTCGCTATAACTTAGTGACCCAGATCGCAGGGTATGCACTATTGCTTCCAAGGACAGCCAAACACAAAGATCCAAATCCCTCTGCAGTCGCGCAGGGTGCCTGTTTTCTGCCATGGTCCTCCGCACCCCGTAAATCGAGAGATCCTTCTGCAGAATCCAATCGCGGCATGGCTCGTAAGCATCGGGCCGACCTGGAGAGTATTCCTAAGACGACTCTCCAAATCAGGTCAGTCACCCTGAAAGTGCTTCTCTCCGTGGATGCTTCAGAACCTTGATGGGGTCACATTTTTGGCCTGATTGATGGATGATTTCCAGTCCCCATGCAAGTTGGCCCCCTATTTTGTTTTCTCTCCATTCCAACCCTGGCTGTAGTTCAGTTGACCAACCATCGCGGCTTTGAGGTCATGCACGGCTCATGACTTGAGAGCGGGTGACCACGGCCCTTGGGACGACATTACCACCTTTGTCACCTTTGCATGTCACCTTTGTCGTCAAGTTCTTGCGTTCTCAGTTGGCCAGACGGCAATGATGCGCTCTCCCTGGAGGTCTCAAGGTGGGCGCGCCCATCTGCAATTCCGTTCAAATCGCACGGATCCAGAGTGTCAAGATCAATGCAGTTCGACCATCAAACCGAGACAACCAATCAAGCCCGATTTACTCACGACTTCGCTGCCCAAGCACCACTTGACGCCTAGCAATGAAGTTGGAGCACGCCGCAGTCGCAGCCCGCTATCTGGGTTTGCCCAGAATCATTTGGTCCAGGCGCCATTAGACTGTGACATGATCATCATTCCGCCTAGGCTCTCCCCAAGAAGATCGTTGCTGGCACGGTGTCCACTGACAGAATTCGACTTTGCTGGTCCTGGCTTGAGTCATAACCTCCGAAGAGACGGGTGAAATGTTGAGACAGACGCCACTCTGGACAGAGCGGGACACCTGCATAGCAGTTGATAGACTAAACCAACAATAATACGATAGTGCGTTATAGTTGGATGAGGCTGACGACCTCAGCAGCGACCTTGGACGAATGCCTCAGCAATCTCGGGAAGGGTATCGGATGATTCGGCCCAGATTTGGAGTTCCCGAAGACCTCCAGCACGCCCGCAGACTTGTTCTCATTGTATACGGAGTTGCAGTCCTGCTTGATAGTAGTTCTCATCCCACGCCTGCCAGTTTAGGCCAGCTAGCCCTATCATCAAACTTTGCTGTAGGCACATCGCAGAAGCCCTTTTTTCTGGCGGAAGTCCCTTTCAAGACGAACACGAGAGTTCAGAACCACGGCGAAGAGAAAGCCAGACTAAGCACGATTGAGGTAGCGGGTTTGTTCATATTGATTGGTGGACATGAGTGGCAATCCCGGGGAAGGTGAAGCTAAGAGATATCTTTCGCCCTCGTGGGACACTAAAAAGCTCACCACTGACCTCTCTTGCGACCTACTGTGTACTGTCTATGTGTTGTAGCTGCTCGGCGCGGAGGCGACGACCAGGTGGTTGGTGTTGTGAGGGTTCGCATACAAAGGACTCCATGGTCCCCAGGCGACCGACGCCCGTGGTCCAGCGGTGAGCGTCACGGGCGTCCCTGCGGTATGTCTCGGTCAAGGTGGTGTGAGTGAGAGTGATTGCAGGGTTTGAGACACGGAGGGGTGGATACAGCGGCACGAGGACGAGGACGAGAATGCGGCAACGGGTCAACCATCCGCAGCATTGAACGAGAGGACGCCGTCCGGAGGTGACAATTCCCAAATCGCCACGGGAGCAGCAGCAATGATTTGAGAAGCAGGGGCTTGTGCTGGTGGTCCCTCACACCCTGGAGAGTGTTAGGGGATGATTGCATTCCGGAGTAGTGGTGTGCCGAGTCCGTGTGCCTTGCCTTCTACGAGGAGGAAATCGCCGTGTGTTGATGCCAAGAAGCACATGAGGGCCATAAATAGATTAGCGCACAACCATGGCGCAAAGCACTGGATTCTGCGAGACTGACTCTGCGCCATCGAGCTGCACCCGCGCACTTTTCCTCTTCCCACTAGTGCCGCTCCCTCTGGCACGAAAAAGCCTCCGGCGCAAGGATACGAGACGAGCCAGCAGCCTGGGAATCGAGAAAACAAAAGAGTTGCACGAACTACTTCACCCCATCGCCAGCTAAGGTACATACAATAGGACTACTTGCAGTACAGTAGTGCTTCGACAGAAGAGGAGGGTCTCGCTTGACTACGGCCACCTGGGTAATTGTCGAAAGCAGCAGACCAGGCTCAGTGGGTGCTGTACCGCCGGAACACTGCTCGCCCAACTTTGCGCTGCACTCACCATTACCTAGGTACCCAGTACTCTGTAAGGGCACAGGCTCTGCTGTGCCTACTTCCCCTTCAGACCCTCGCCCATTCGGAGGCGCATCCAAAAACGTCCCAAGCGACCAGGTGCCTGCGTCCCTGCTGCGAAAATAATCTCCCCTTCGCATCCTCAGTTCTCTCCACTTCGACCACATCATCGACCCATTATTTCGACAACCTTCACCTTGTCGTCAAAGCCCGACTCCACCGATTCTCGCCCTTCTACGGCGAGCGCAGTTAGAGGGCCAATCTTCCAGCCTCCGACCTCCCACGAGCCCACGGCGGGCACCAAGCGTCATCCCTGCTCCCTCCCCAACCACCCATCCTCCTCTTAGTCGTGCTCATTACGAGGAGCGAATCGCATTCCGTGCCAAAACCTTCCATTTCCGCCCTCGGGTGCATGATTCACGACTGCGACGCACACCTTACCGCTCAGAGCGTAGGCTGAACTGGAGGATTGCACATCTCGCTTTTGGCTCCTAGTCGTCTTGTTTCGTACCCGCCTATCCCGCGCAGCAGTGGCTTCTCGCCGACATCGAACTCTCGACCGACAACGCGGGCTGATAACGCTTCGTATCTCGCCAGCGAACCACATCTCACTTGTCATCGCCTTTGCGTTACATTTTGTTGCCACCTGCCGGTGAAATTCTGCCTGCGCACGTCACGCATCCTGTGACTGCCGCCTGCAAGAGGAAGGAAGACTTTCGAGACAACAGATAATCATCCCCTCGAAAGTCTCTTACCGAACCTAAGGTGGACGTGGGTCTCCGTGACCACAACACTCTGAACCCGCCCCCCTGCTAGCTGCCGCCAGCTAGTCCCTGTCCAAGAGCTACGCTAATCACCCTTTCACCCTCGGCTTAACGTAAACCTTCCCAATTTTCTTCCTGACTCCGAATCGACAGACAGCTGCCGAAAGCATACGGACAACCCACAACAGGTTTGCCCACGCTCCGTCAGCGGGTTGTTTCTCCAACGCCGAAGAGCGAAAGTCACAGAGTTGCTGAAGGACCGCCGTCTCCACCACAAGAGGACTCTTCATTGGTAGGGAAGTGCACGTTGAAGCCTGGTCAGCGCCGTGTTGGATCCACTATTTGTCCAGCAGGTGCTCTCGCCATCTGTGATCGTGCTCTTCAGGGTGGAGGCAACAAACCCGGTCAAGTCCTCCTGTCCGGCCAGGGGAGGGGGGCAAAGGAAAACTTCCCTGTCAAATCAACCTGGAATAATCAAGCTGCATAATAGTCCGGGCATCATACAGCCAAACACAACCGAGGGCAAAAAGAAAGCTCCATTGAGACCCTTGCGCGAGTGTAGTGGTGGCCCGAACACCTTCATTCACAACAAGTATCACCTGTGGCAGGCACGAAGCTTGTTTGGCTCCCCCATCGGCCCTCGTCTTCTTTCTTTATTAGCTCGGGCCCTCGAGCCATCTCGAAGAAAGTAACGTTGCTTTCGCCAGTGTCCGAGCTTGCTGCTAGCTCAGCGAGAAACAGTACTAAACCCTCAATTTTCGAACCGCTTCCTCGCCCCATCGGTTAGGCCGGTTCTTGCCCCTGCTCGAGATCAGTCTGTCCCATTTCCTTGCGACTGCGCGACTGCTGACCGATCTGGTGGACTCGCCTCGTGCAGAGAAACGCTTGTTGCTCCCGACCCATATCCTGAGTCGCACGCTCTCTCCACCCTTGCCGACAATTAGGCCAAAGTGGGTGGGTGCGTATCCTCGCCTGGAGAGCCTTCAAAATAAAGATTACACCGGTGCTCGATCTAAGGATTGCTTCGTCCTATCGACGTCTGCTGGCCGAGCTTGCGGTCCTAGACAGTTTACCTTTGCGCGACTGCTGTCATCCACTACCTTCACTGCGCCTTCGCATCACTGCGACATTCTACCAGCCACTGTCTCGTGCATTCACCACGACCGGTCTCTACGCGGTGCGCAGTGAAAGTCCTTTTTGATGGACAGGGGAGCATCGGAATACGCGCAGTCAGGTTAGCAGCTTCATCACTGGAAGGTTCACGGAGCAAGCTCTGAGAAAGTCGTGTCGCTAGATCAATCGTCTGTTGCGACCTACACCACCCAAGATCCACGTTCCGCGACCATCTCGAGCAACAACACGCCGCAGTCGGATTACGGCTTGACACCGTCGTCTGCGCGCTCATCGGGGTTCCCACCAGAGCATTTGCGATACAGCCAGTTCTCTCACACGCCACCACATCCAGGCGCTGTAGGAACAATGGCACAACCAACAAGTCCGTCAATGACCCTGCCAGAGGGAGCGCCCAATGGCAACCCAACCGCAAATTCCCACCTCGTGAAATCTAACTCGGACGTGCCTATAGATCCCTCGATATCACAAGCCAGCCCGACCTACCCTCCGTACTCGCCATACCCGCAGGATGGAAATATGCAACACGCGTACCAGCCTCAGCACCCTCCGTACATGCAGCAGCGACCGCCCCACGAGCAATGGGGGGGGTATCCGCCGCAACACGGCATGCCTGCACCGTATCCGCATCCTGGGCCAGGCGTCCAAGGTCCGCCGCAGACCTCCGCCGCGTCTCGTACGGGCCAGGTAAGGTTTCCGTCATCTATGTGCGTCTGGTAGCGCGACGTTAACAAGACGCAGGTTTATTCATTTGTCCCAATCCCAGGTGCGCAGCAGCACAAGCGGCCCCGACGACGATACGAAGAGATTGAAAGAATGTACAAGTGCGGCTGGAATGGCTGCGAAAAGGCATATGGTACCCTGAACCACTTGAATGCGCATGTGACAATGCAGTCGCATGGCACAAAGAGAACGCCAGAAGGTGAGCATTCTTTCCGAGTCGCCCGTTGCGGAAGTTCAGCCACAGCTGCACCTGTTCTGTTTCTGAATGTCCACTTTGACTGACTATTTGGATAGAATTCAAGGAGATCCGAAAGGAGTGGAAGGCCCGCAAGAAGGAGGAGGAGAATGCTCGGAAAGCTGAGGAAGAGCGACAACGACAGGCCGCTGCTCAAGCGAGCCAAGTGGACGGCGCCCCCGGAGACGCGCACCAAGTTCCTGGACAAGGATATCAACAGAATGGGGGCAGACCCTCACTGCCACCCATTGGCTACCAGTCCGCAGATGGACATGCTCAAGGACAATATGGACAGCCCCAGGGCGCAATGGTCTATCCACAAGGAAATGGGCAGATGGGCAACTACGGCAACTATCCCAATTCTCCCTATGCCCAACAGGGCCAGGTCTACCAACAACGTCAATATTAAAGCTTTCGATCCAGCGGCAAGGTTAAGTGGCTTATGAATAGCTTTCTGGCTGCAATCGTGCACATAAGGGCTGTTCTCGAACGCCGTGCTTCTATGCATTGGTGCGGTGCCACTTCATTTTTCGCGACAGATACCCCAGGTGGGAGAGGAGGAGATAATCAACGACACCGGGATCTCAAAAGAATCGAGCCTATGCTGGCAGGAGTTTAATTGCCAGATTGGCTGGCTGGTGGTTTGTGGTCTACTGATGAGTTACTGTCTTTTTTTTTTTTTTCCTTCTTCGTTTCTTATGGCTGGGTGCATCAGAACCGGCTTTGCGCTGCAAGATTTCAACCGAGGGGATGAACGTTACGACGGCCGAGCGCGTACTCTTTTTGAGGTGACGGAGGAGCATGAGGGTGTGTCTTTGCCGACATACATATTCCGTTGACGAGCCTATGACCCGAGGGGTGGAAAGGAGAATATCTCTATCGGTCATGACCGCCGCAACCGTGGCGACAATCAGTCGCCTCGGGGAGAGGTGTTTGAGTCCATCTTGTGTACATTTATGATGTTCAGAATTGAGCAATATGCCTCTGGCGTTTGCGACAGGTTCACCATGGCCGTCCTTATTAGAACGTTCGGACGTGGTCTTGCCGAGACTGAGTCTGATCAAAGAAGCCAATCAAAATACCGTTACAGAATGCTGATACCGTTTGTTCATGAACTCTTTATCCTTCGGCATATTGTGAGATCATTCTAAGTGGCGTCTGGCTTGGGATACGGCCAACCCGTGCCTTCCACATGTACAAGGTTATGTCCCGTCCCTGGTGCGTTTGCTGATGCCATGGGCGTTGGTCCTCGCAATTCTTGGGGTTCTGATGTCGTGCGGTTAAGGTTATACAAGGGCATGCCATGGTGGACGTTTGGCGTGTGGCAAAGATCACCTACCAGGTTTCGAATCCCGACTCTAGCATGGTTACACGACACTATGGGAGCTAATATGGTGCCCGAACCGTGAGTTTGGATTTAGTCTGAGTCTGGGGTAGAAAGGAGGCTGATGCAAGAAATTCGCCGGCGCGGTGGCAGCTTGACGGGAGCTTGGTGCCAGGAACAGGCGTCCCTGTGCGCGTGTTAGGGTGTCGGTGGTGTGGTGGAAACGGCGCCAGGGCTAAAGATCCAGGCGTGTTCGGGCTCTGAGACTAGGGGCTTTAGGCTTCACAGGCTTCAACTAACACCACTAAGACCGCTAACAGTGGCGCGGACGAGCTATGGACCAAAGTACAATAAGTTATGGTTTTAGTTAAGGCACCTAGTTAGCTAGTGCGCTTGGGCGACAGCGGAGCGGCCCTAGAAGACGTCAGACCTGAGATAGAAAGGGCCCGTCTGCAAGATCGCACACCAACAAATTCAACTACGAAGACGTGCCTCGTGTACGAGTACCGAGAGTCTAGTAGAACAGGACCATCTCAATTCTCCATCGTGCTTACCGCACTCATCCACGAGTCCACGAACGCTTCTCCTCCCATTCCTAGCTGCCGCAGGCCTGGCCATTTCGTCGACGCTAGGCTTTTAGTACACTCGACGCTGTCCAACTGCAACCGACAACCCGGAGCATGCATGGCTTTCGGCGGACACCTCAGCCTAGTGATGTGATGCGGAGAACAGACGAGCCCCTGTCAAGTTGCCTCAGGGTGTCAACATTTCTAGATGGACCTCTAACGATGCTCGCGCTCAAGAAGGAGGACAGCACCTCTAGCAGGGACAGCTGATATCTGGCCCGCCGGCCAGGAAAAATTGCCTTCCAGGTTGAATGAGCACTCCCGGATGATTCGGACACGGCTCGAAGTCACCGAATGGCAGTGGCGCGCTGTCAGAGGCCCCGAGACTTGAAAATTGACAACACATGCAAATGATTTGGACTGCGCACGACCAGAGTCACTCGTATATCTCTAGGTCAGCACGAAGCAGCACAGGTGTGGCCGAGCTATGCAAGGTTACACACGGGAGCAGATCGAAGGCGGCATCTCGCACAGGTAATGCTTGTACTCATACGGCCTGGTGGCCACAACTGTTGGCCACGCCACCAGAAGCACCCTGCATCAGCCATCGGCTTAGTTTTAGTGCTGTCTGAGAGCCACAGGATCTCTGCTGGCCGCTAGCCGTGCAGTGGCGAGTGAGAGTTGAGGACGCAAAAGACGTGTCTGTGCAACCACTGCAGAAGGTTAACGAGCGAAAGTGTGGACGACTCTTTTACAAGTTGGTTTCGGCGAAGCCATCAGTCTGTCTTCGATAGCGGGAACCAACGTTGTTCGCTTGAGTAGTGATGTGGGATTGCGTGAGCCTCTACTCGTAAGAAGATCATATGTGGCGATACGAACTCCTCCTCATCGTGCTTGGAGAGTGTCGAAATCCTGATGTCATGTAATGGCCAGTGTGTTCCTGTTGAGACCATCACGTGCAAACATCCATCTTCTCGGCTTAGTTGCCTTGGTGGAAAAAAGTCGACGCCGCAGGACTTACTGCGAAGATGAAGCCTTGCAAATTGCAATGGCGACTGGGTTCTAAAGTCCTCTCTACACATATGTCCCCGAGCTCGTGCTGGGTGTCTCCAATCAATGTTCACTTGTTCGGCCTGTCTTCTACGGGCATTCCAATCCCTGAGTGTTGATACTTCCACGTGTGCGAACCCTCGATTCCCAGTCCGCGCAGCGGCCATCTTTCGCCGCAACCATGCCACTCTTCAATCAGTGCAGCAAGGCCATCATCGGAGGCTCCTCACCAAAACCCTCCGGGCAGAAAAGCGAATCAAAGGACCCTCATGGAGAGCCGAGCCGGCTGTTGCCCGAGCGGCCTCCAGAGATGCGGAGGCGAGGAGGAACAACCGGCTCCGTCTTATGAATAACCACGGCAAGACTGAAGTCCAGCAGAGTGCGAGACGGGAACTGCAATATTTGAGCGACCCGTTGAAACTTGCTCAGACGGTCGCCGACAAATTGAGGGATTCAAAATTCGATGCTGCTTTGAACCTGGTTCGCGAGAGTGACAAAGGGGTTGGCATCTCCCGAGTTAACATCGATAATACGGTCAGTTGGAACCATCTTATAGACTGGCTGATGCAACAACGAAGACCAAAAGATGCGTGGAAAATCTACAATGAGGTATGGTAACTGACTTTGCGCGAGGGATTGAATTATCGTTGACAAGGTGACTCGTCAGATGAAAAAAAGAGGCCACAAGCCTGACGCACATACCTACACAATAATGCTAAGAGGCTACCGAGAAAACTACAAGCAGACTGGTGTGGTCGAAGACGCAATCAAGGTTTACAACTCGATCGGAGCGGCGAACTCTGCGGTCAAACCCACGATTATTCACACCAATGCTGTTCTCAATGTTTGTGCTCGAGCACTCTTCATTGATTCCATGTGGGTGATTGCTGGGAAACTCCCTGAGCAGGGTCCCGGTGCCCCCGACCACATCACATTTACAACGATATTGAACACTATTCACTCCGAAGTTCGACACCGTGCCGTGAAGTTGGGGGCAAGTTCACCAGACGGCGATTATGATCCTCAGCCAATCTTCGAGGAAGCCGTAAATGATGCTCGAAAGCTCTGGGTTGACATTGTGTCCCGATGGAGGAGGGGTCTCTTACATCTCGATGAACAACTAGTCTGTGCCATGGGTAGAGTCCTCTTACTGTCGTCCGAACCCAAAGCTTATGAGGACGTAGTGAACCTGGTCCAGCAAACCATGGGCATTCCGCGCTATGCGGGCGATGGTACCTCTGACAAGGAGATTGAAGACCGGCGAATGCTTACGGCTGGCGCGATCGACGAACTTGAAGAGGTAGCGCCTTCGTCCACCGATATCACCCCAAGAACAGCCCAGTCTATGCCAATTGCCAACATTGACTCTTCGATCTACGCTGCGCCAGGGAAAAACACTCTCTCGATGCTTTTGGAGGCTACTACTGCCCTCCGACAGATTGGAGCTGGAAAGTACTACTGGCAACTGCTCACCTCACCAAAGGGCCCTTACAAGCTAGAAGCCGATAGAGCTAACATCATTTCGTACATGCGGCTCCTTCGTGTCTCTCGCGCAAGTCAGGCGACACTTGATCTTTTGCTGCAACCTCGCCCCGCCGACGTTCAACAGCAGCTAATGAGCCGAGGCACGTTCATCATTGCCATGAGTACCTGTTACCGAGACAAGAAGAATCCAAACGTCTTTTCTATCGCGAATCGCATCATTAAGTTGATGGAGGATAGCGTCGAAGCAAAGGCTTCCGAAGACGAGAACCAAGGCATCTGGCTGAAGTTTGCACCTTCGGTGCTTGAGAAATATTTGCAGCTGGCCCTGGCTACCACGAAAGGACTTCATGGTGAACCACTGGCGAAGACCAAGGAAGGTGACCTGGATTTTGAGCGTGATCCTTCCAAGAACAATACATTTGTGGCTTTGGAAAAGCTGAAACCCGAAGTCACCAACATTATGCGGCTCATCAAATCCCACGTAACCGAACTTGAACGGCTCCAAGATGTGAAGGCTCGCACCAAGAGCGTCCAGACATTGCTTGACAAACGCAGGATCACGCCATACAGCGTCATGGAGAGCATGGGCCCAATGGTCGACTTTCTACGAACGGTCATCGGCGCTTACGACAAGATTTTACGGGTGAATGAACGACTGGAGGATGATGGAATGGGTCCCTTGGATTCTTCTATCATTGAGGAGTGCTGGTCAAAGAAGCGAAGGCTCGCCGCATTCCTGGGGAAAGTCGAGAGCATGACTGACCAGAGTCCAACCGGGGGGACAGCGGCCAAGCCACCAAGCAGAACGTCTTCGGAAGACGAAGACGGTGATGACGATGGGAGTGTGGTTGATGGTACCAGCAACCGACGTCTTGATGACCACTACGGTCAGCGAGCGAGAACACTGAAATCCATCAAGGCGGCCAGATCGAAAGTGGAGAAGAAGAGGGAGGAAAGGAATCTCTCCAGAATCCAGAAGCGTGAATTGGCGAAGGAGGAGAGGATCCGAGCACAATTTCCGCAGAGTGTGTTGCGGCCGACCCAGGATCGAGGGCCTCCACGAAAGAAGAAGTTCGAACTGAAAGGGAGTCAAAGGGATGGTACTGAGGAGAAGAACTACAAAGGCTGGGGAAGCGGCTTTCAAGATCTGGTAAAAAGCACTGGAAAAGGCGATGTTGTTGACCTGGAGAGGTAAAAAAAGGATTCCCTTGGGAGTGCATCAGTGTACAATACGACGGGTATAATGTTTGTTGCATAGCGATGGCGTCTTCAGTACGGGAGTCTGCAGGAGGTCGTCGGTCCCGGGGGGAAATTGCCTGGGCATTATCTCCTATCCTCAGTTGATCTGTGTCCCTTCTGGACGTTGTAGAAAACATCTGAATTTCCCACCACCCACAGTCCAGCCACCTTCCAGACAAACCCGGCTGGTTTGGTCCAGACCTCGACTTGTGGTCGTAATAAGTCCGTTGCAGGTCGCGCTGCTCGAGCCGCAAGAACTTCGGGACCATGTGTGATTTCGTCATGGCTGCTTTTTGGCTCGCAGCAAATAATTACTTGACCTCGTTGACCTGCAAAAACCCGTCACGCACCGTCCGTCGTTTGGTCGTTTGGTCGTTTGAGTCTACCCTGCCTTTGCCTCTCCTGTTTTTCCCTCGTCGCCGCGGTGAGCACAGGAGAAGGCATCAGTCTCGAGAATGAGACATGGAGCGTCTCGTCTTCCACGAGTGCTCCGGCTGAACAAGCCTCTGACGACAATTCATCCTGCGCCTCCTCGACATGTTCCCCTCGAACGTCCAGGGCCGTCTGCGCACACGTTATCGGCGCAGAGGTGGTCGAGCAGTGCGTCGGAGTCGAAGCCAGAGCCCGTAGGACACGAGGACCATCTGCCTACGCCACAGCCGCCCGAAGCGAATCCTGCAGCCAGTCCTACCTTGTCGGTCCGACAGTGGTCGACACCGCTGGCAAAGACGATTGCACAGGCGATTGAGGTACGCATGTAGTCGCGCATCACATGCCGCACGACGTGAAAACCCCACCGTCGATTGCGAACTACAAGGCTGATTCGTTCGTGTGTTGTCTTGTCACATAGGTCACGGGTCCCGTTTCGATCGCATCCTACATGCGCCAATGCCTCACGAACCCGGACGGCGGCTACTACACGTCGACACGCGAGGATGCAGACCAGTTCGGTACAGCCGGCGACTTCATAACGTCGCCCGAGATATCGCAGATGTTCGGGGAGTTGGTAGGCATCTGGTTCATGACGGAATGGATGGCACAAGGTCGGCCGTTGCAGGGTGTACAGTTTATCGAGATGGGCCCTGGCCGAGGCACGTTGATGAGCGACATCCTAAGAACGATCGGCCAGTTCAGCACGTTCGCCAAGTCCGTCTCCGCGGTCTGGCTCGTCGAAGCAGGAGAAGGGCTGAGGATCAAGCAGAAAGACGTGCTTTGCGGACAAGATGCAGAAATGAAGGAGGTCAGAGACCGGACGGGGAAGAACGTCTGGTGGGAAGCCACCAGCAAGCAGGGAATCCCTGTGCGCTGGGTTGAAGACGTCGTTCTGCTGCCTGATCAGACGGAGACGGACGACCAGACGATACCTTTCATCATTGCACACGAGTTCTTCGACGCTCTGCCCATCCACGCGTTCGAGTCGGTGGCTCCAAAGCCGGAAGAGGAGCAGGAGGCGCAGAGCCGCCTCTTGAGTGAGGCGGGCCAGCCTGTCCCCAAACCTTCCACGGCGAGCAAGTTGCCGCAATGGCGTGAATTGTTGGTGGCGCCGACCAAACCAAAGTTCGACTTGTCTTCTTCACAGGCGACGAGTGGCGCGGATGCTCCAACGCCAGCTCGCAAAACACAGCCCGAGCCTGATTTCCAGCTTACGCTGGCCAAGGCAAGCACGCCCAGTTCGCTGGTCATCCCCGAACGACCGCGTTATCGCCATCTCAAGAATCAAGTCTCGTCCCGCGTTGAAGTGTCTCCCGAGAGTTCACGCTACGTCCAAGAGTTTGCACGACGGATCGGGGGAGCCGCGGCGGCAGATGCTCGATCGAAAGGTGGCAAGCCGAGTGGTGCGGCGCTCATCATCGACTATGGGCCGCTGGAGACTGTCCCGGTCGACTCTCTCCGAGCCATTCGCAAACACAAAATAGTCTCGCCGTTCGTGTACGCCGGTGAAGCAGACATCAGTGCGGACGTTGACTTTGTGGCACTCGCGCACGCGGCCCTCGAGGCGAGTCCCGGCGTTGAAGTCCACGGACCGGTCGAACAGGGGTTCTGGTTGGGTCAGCTTGGGATCAAGCATCGCGCGGAAAAACTCATCGCGGAGCTCGGCAAGACTACCAAGGGCGAATTGCCCCCCGACGAGCTCGAGAGGAAAAAGTTCGAGCTGGAGACCGGGTGGAAGAGGTTGGTCGAGGCCGGGCCCAAGGGTATGGGGAAAGCTTACAAGGTCATGACGATTGTGCCTGAGAATGGTGGAAGGAGAAGGCCTGTAGGGTTTGGGGGCGGTGTGCTGGGGTAAACCTCACTGGTTTGGTTTGTTTGGCTGGGTCAAGACGTGGTCAATCGTCCGGGCCGTACTGTACGATATTTGAGCGGTGGCACTCCCTACGTGGTCGTGTATCAAATACTTACCAGGTACCTACTTCGCACGAGAAAGGTACTTGGATCACATATGTACACTAGTACTGTCGAAGTACAGTGGGAGCGTCGAGGGGAGAAACAAGGCCAGGTCCTCTCTCTGTCTTCATGTCTAATCTATCATCATGTCTACCTGGGGGGTTTTTATGCTCTTCGATTTGTGCTGGTTGTGCTGAATTTTCGTTTGGAACGACCTGTGCAGCTGTGCTGAAATGTCTATCAAGTCCCGTCTAGTCTTTGCAGGTTTTAGTATTCTCTCTCACACATACACACTTAGTTGCTTGCTTGCTTACACACACACACTCTCTCTTTCTCTCTCGGGCACGCGGGCACGCTCACCTGCTCACTCCTCCTCTTCTTCTTCTTTGTCAACGTGAGCGTCAAAATCCCAAAACCTCACTTCCATCTCCGTGGCCCTGACGAAGATGTCAATGAGCTCCCTCACTCTCCCCGGCGACTGCTTGACGATGTGCGTCTCGATCAGGTCCCTCCCGACACGCACGGCCTGCACGTAGTCGTCGGCGACGTAGTTCTCGACCCAGCGCCAGTACCTGTTGCCGTCGCGCGTGGTCCTGCTCCGCGGGTCGTCGTGCGCGCGACGCGCGGCCTCGGCGTAGCCCAGCAGGCACGGCGCCAGAGCCATCTGGATGGCGAGCCAGTCCTGGCTGTGGCCCACGTCGAGCACGTACCGGCTGTAGGCGGTGCAGGCGAGGGACTCCCTGTGTTTCGGCGACGACGACGACGACGACGACGGGTCGAGGTCGGCCTTCGTGATGCCGAACTCGGCGCAGTAGCTCAGGTGCAGCTCCATCTCGCGCTGGATGTGCAGGATGATGGTGGCCGACGCGGCGATGGCGTCCATGTCGCGCGACTTGTAGCCCGCGAGCGCGTGCGTGCGCGCAAAGTGCGTGAGGTACAGGTAGTCCTGCACCAGGTAGTTTTTGAACAGCTTCTCCGCGAGCGTGCCGCGGGCCAACGACGCCACGAAGGCGTGCTGGGTGTACCGCTTCCACACCGGGGCCACGGACGCGTGCGCGAGGAGGTAGTCGTCGATGAAGTGGCCCCGCGAGAACGGGAGCGTCTGCACGTTGTGGAAGTGGTTGATGGGCCCGGACCCGCCGCCGATGTCGTCGTGGGAAGTCTGGATGCCCGTCGACACGTAGTGGACCGCGGAACGTGTCGCCTGGGCCAGAGAGGTCGACGTCGACGTCGACGTAGACGTAGACGTAGATGCGTCGGGGTCCGCGTCGGGTTTGGCTTGGGACAGTCTGGATCGAGATGCTTCGGACCGGGACTGTTTTTGGATTGCGAGATTCGCCGCGATGGCGCTGGCGAGACTACAGCCTGTGCCGTGGGTGTTTTTGGATCGGAGGAAAGGAGACTCGACAAGGGTAAAGTCGCTGCCGTCGTAGAGGATGTCGACCGTTATGGCCTTTTCCTCGTCCGTCGTCGCTTTGTCGTACGACGTCGTCAGGGGCATGTGTCCCCCCTTCAGGAGCACGGCTCGGGGACCCAGACCGTGGACCAGCTTCGCCAGGATTTTCAGATCGTCTAGACACGACGGCGACTTGTATTGGATGTCGGCGTCTCTGAGCAGTAGAGTCGCTTCAGGGATGTTGGGCGTCAAGAGTGTCGTGATGGGCAAGAGTCTGTCTCGGAGGTTCCGAATGGCGTCGCCTGGGAGTAGTTGGTGGCCGCTGGTCGACACCATGACCTTTTCCGGTACCACAAATCAATCGATCAGCAAACGGAAAGGGAGAGAGATCGTCAACAAGGCTGTTTTCTTTCATTTTTTTTTTCTCATTTGCAATCTTGTGCTTTGGGTATGGTTACGGGATGGCTCACCGGGTCAAGCACTATCGTATCGACCTTGTGTCTCTGCAATGCATCGGCGACAATCCTGATGGTCTCTGCGGATCCGAGCATGCCTTTTCGAAAAACGGTATAGCCTGTCAGTTACCGGTCCAGGACGGCAACGCAGAGGGGAAGAATAGAGTCGAGTGAGTACCACCTCATCCACAAGGCAGCGAGCACGCGTGAAGCTTCAAAAGCCATATAGTATAGACGGACGGACTCACCAAGTTTGACGGCGTCACAAGACACATCGCTCAGACACGCGTCGATCTGCTTGCCGACAAAGCCTGGCGGGGTGACATGGACATCCTGAACACCGAGGGTGTTTTGTGCTGTCAGGGCCGTCGTGGCCGTCATTGCGTAGCAGCCATGGGCGGCCAGGACCTTTTGATCGGCTTCGAGTCCTCTGTGAGCTCCCCCCGGATGATTAGTATCGGGTCATCCGTCCTTTCGCCATGGCAATGCCATCATTTTGCGTGTGGATGGTTCACTTACGCTCCACCCGAGCTGTCAGAGCCGGCGATGACCAACACCTTGGGAGGTGCCATTGAGGTCAAAGAGTTGTGGCGATCACCGGACGGGCGCGGGTGAGCGTTTTATATCATCGAGAAAAAGATAGGCTTGATGCTTCCACTGGATGATAACAGGCTATGTACGTAGTCGAGATCAATTGGAGGAATGGGCAAGGGTTTTCAAACGAACACTCGGCGAAGCAAAAATGTCATCATGTATTGTTCGCATCCCCCCACCACACGCTGTGGAACAACTTCCAACGAAATACGATGCCTCTAACCGTATCCGTGGACGTATCCGTGGCTCTCAGCAACCCAAGCCAAACAACCTACACGGTACTCGTTACCGGGCATGGCATACCTCGATGCAACAGTCAGGAATGATTGACGACTCGTTTTCCCATCAGACGCTCTCGACGCAGCTCGCTACTCCAAAAGAAGTACAAATGACCCTTTCATCTCAAAGCAAACCCGAACAAACTGTCCATCTCCACCCATTGGCGTCCACATTTCCTCAGATAACCATCAACAACGGCCTTGATGCCCTCAAACCTGTCCTTGTTCGTCTCGGCGAGGACGACGATGCGATCTCGTCTGTCTGCATACTCTTTGTCTGACCTTGCTTTGTTCTTCGCCTTCTCCGTGTCGAACAACATCGCAAAGTACAGGAGTTGATTGTATAGTTTCTTTTCACTGTATTCGTATGACATGCGCCCCAGGCACCCTTCTGCACGACCACTGGGACCAAGACATCGGTGACCATACACCGAGATCTGTCGCGTCCTGTTGCCACAAGATGGATCATCGCAGACAAGCCAGCCCTCATAATAAAGGCAGGTCTGGACTCGAATTTGCGCCTCCAATTGGGTCGTCACGGCCATTCGGGTAAAGATTTGCTGGCAATCAGCATTGCCACATACGATACCTTCGGGTGTGCACGTCGTCGTCGAATCGCACAAGCCCTCGAAGGTCGTTGTCTGTTCGCAATGTCGGCATCGAAGCTTGAGCCGAGCGGCATCTCGGTAACGGACGCTGTCGGGGATTTGCGATTCCAGCGGGAAGATTTCGTTGCTCTGCCGACTGTCGCCGCTTGTCGTGCTGATTTGGTATTTGCGAACATCAAGCCCCAGGCATTCCGCCAACCTGACCGAGTCGGTACCCGGAATCGGCGCACACAAACGCTCAATCGGCGGGAAAAGTTGCTTGGACAAGTAATATTCCACATCTGGCACAAGGCCTGAGCCAGGCTTGAGGACATCCTGGGGTGTATATGCACGCTTGGGCGCTGGAAGACCCTTGGTAGACTCATCGCCCATGGTGACAATATAGGACATGACATCGTTGACTCGAACATTCTTGCCACGAGCAATTTCTCGAAGTGCTACCTGAACCTGTGGCATCGACTCTGCATTGGGGTAGTCTGTTGGGTTCTTGCCGAGTTTCTATACTGGTTAGTATCCGTGTGCGAAAACACTGAGGCATGAACTTACTGTGTAGATGACATATTGTGTCTGTGGGATGGTGTTTTCTCTCATCTTGTTTGCTAGATCACGAAGATATTCGTGGATTCTTTCCAATACCACCTCGGCGTCGTCTCCGGATAGGATCTCGTTCAGCAGCTTTTTGGAGGCATCCTTAGACAGGTTGCAGTACTCTCGCCGTTTCATATCGAGACCTTTGACTTCGAGCTTCTCAACGTACTTGCCATCGACTTCTGCCATGTTGACGGCTGCATACTTCTTCTTTGCGTGCAGCAGCAGTCGGCGGAACACGTTGTCTATGTCAATTTCCAGCAGCTTGTATCGCTCGTTGACGGATTTCTTGAAGTCATTCCCCACGCTCAGCGCTTGAGCAATGTTGTCTGCGTTGGTGTTGATCATGACCGAGTCAGTATCACCGTAAATGACCTGGAGCTGGTTGCTCTCTGCCAATTCTTTCGTGCTCCTCAGGATTTCTCTGCCCTTGAAAGTAGTGAGCATAGCGAGGGGTCTTGCGTAGAATCGTGACTGGGTGTAACCCAAACAACCGTACATAGAGTTGGCCGTAAGCTTCAAGGCCATCTGTTTGGTGTCCCAGAGAGCCATCTGCTCCGGCGTTGCTCGTTTATCCTTCATCAGCTTTTTGACTTCGCGACGACGCATAACAAGAGTTGCAATGAGTTTGGGTAGGATGCCCTGTGCTTGGTCCACAGGCACTTCGGGCACTTTCTCTTCGTGCTCATTCTGTGCCGTGCTTGCTCGGTCGACAGTGGTGAAACAGATGTTGTACTCCTGGATGATACTGGGGTACAAACTGTTGAAGTCCATCACCAGGACAAATTTATCATACAATCCCTTGTCAGGCTCGAAGACGAGACCACCCTTGTACTTGTCTTTCTTCTTTGTATCGGCTCCTTCTTCATCATCTTCGTTTTCTTCCGTACGCTTCGCCCGGCCTTTGCCATACTCCTTGTCTGGGCAAATATATTTGTTTCGGTGGAATTCGTGGAGCAAGATGTATTCGTTCCGTTCGGCTCTTGTACCGCTCAAGGTGCGAGCCCAAGAGTTACCAGCAAGTTCAGTCAGAACTTTGGTCAAAGGGAGCATTTGCAGCTTCAACGCAAGTGCAGCAATGAAGTAGGTGTCGGCGTGACAGTGATTGACATAGTCAAGTAACCCCTGGGAATTCTTGACATATTTGTTCAACCACTCATCGTTGTCAAGGTCACGTCGAGGGTTTTCTGGTCCAAGATACAATTCACACATTTCTGTAAGGCTCCATTGCTGACACTTGGTCATCAAGGACTTGCCCATGTCGTTGGCCAGGTCACACATCAGTCTCCCAGCAAGAAGCTGACGCTCGGCGAAGAACGAACCACCTTTTCCGAAAGTCTTGGGCCACTCGCTTCGCTTCAACCGGCCAATGCGGTGCCAACCAGGTGTCTTCTTCTCTTTGAGACGGCTGAGAAGAATGCTATAGTCGACTTCTTGCAATTGATGACCGATCAAAACGTCCGGATCGACCTTTTCGAACAGAGCCAGAAACTTGCTGAGCAGGAATTGCTCACTCTTTTCGAGCATAAAAGTGCCGTTCTGCTTCTTCGTCTCAGCATCAAAGCCTAGGGGGTATGCGGAGCCCGATGGTCGCATGACGGTGAAAGTTCTAGAAGGTAGCTTTTCTGGCGCAGTAGTGTCGGTCAAGGAAACATTCTCGTAGACTCTGGCGCTCGCAATCAAAATCTCCTGCTTGTTTTCCTTGACATTCAGTTGAGTGCGGAACGATAGAGACATCAAAGTGAGTCTGGGGTTTTCCACGCTCTCGCAGTCTTTCAGCACAGTGATGTTTTTCGGCTGGCTTACTGAGCACTCAAGTTTGCACCATGATGCATTGTTGACAGAAGTAAAGTCTGCATCCTCGAGATTCAGCCAGCAAGGGCCCATGATATTCTTCCATAGTACAAACTGCTCAAACAGAGAAGTATTTGTGCCAAAGACTCGTGAGAAGGTTTCGCCCTGCAAATCCATGGGCAAAGGATTCTTGTCATATGGATATAGCAGTTTGAGATACTCTGACTCCTTGGGCACATCCGGGAGCTCGAACGCATATTTTCTGGTACAGGGCTTGACCTTTCTCGTTGTGACTTTCATTTTGGACATCAAGGAGTCGACTTCGCCATACACATCGTCCATTTCCACCTCTTCACTGGTCTCTCGTCCATTGGAGTGTCTGTATTTCCTGGGAAGAAAGTACAGCTTGCGAAGAACATTGTCGACCTTCACAAACGCGCTGAGGTACTGCCCGGTGGACTTGTGCCTGACTTTGCCGAAGAGACATAGACTACCATTGACCTCAGTGTAGTCGAGCCAGAAAAACCGCAGGCTGCCGTCTTGTTCTACCGCATCCTGGGGCTTCATTTTGCCGAACACATATGACTCTGAAGACGGGCTGCTCTGAATATTGAGCTTACTGGTGATCTTGTTCCATGATGAGGCGTCCACATCAGCGACCGCAGGCAGTGGGGGCGAAGAGCTTTGAGGAGTCGGGAGCTGAGAGGACTTGATCTTCGGTGGTGGCCTGCTGCCAGTCATGTTGACGCTTGCAGACTGAATGCCTTCATGCGCAACTACTTGAGCAACATCCATCATGTCGTCTTCATCCTCCTCCTCTTTGATTTGAACCTTTGTCTTGCGCTCGACGGCCTTGACCACAGGGGAAGATGGAAGAGGATCGCTCATGATGTTGTCGTCGTCGTCGAAATTTGCCATTGTATCCTCGCCCTCATGGACTGCCTGAGGAGGAGGCGTATCAATCAGGTCAGGCTCCGGTGCGTAGTATTTTGGTCGAGGTCGCTCCGACGTAAGGGGAGGAGAGAGCACCCTGACTTTGCGTCGATTATCCGATTTGACAGGCTTTTTGGTAGATACACGAGCTGGAAGGATGTTGGCATCGACTTCACCCAGCAGATCGGCCATGAATGCTTCGTCTTCGGCTGTAGTTTGTATCTGCGGCGTTGGTTAGCATGGGAGCCGGTAGTTGGCAACATTTCCTACCTTTGGCTTAGGAGCAGCGACTGGGCCGTTGTTGAAGTAATTCATGATTTTGTGGTTGGTGCGTTCGTCCTTCTCACGGTCTTCTTCGCGTTTCCGTTTGGCAGCCTTGCCTTTGAGCGGGACATCGTCCCCATCGTCACTGCTGTAGTACTGGCGCTCGTTCTGCCATTCTTCACGGCCGTCATCGGCATAGCCTTCTCCATGATCGTCCACCACAAAGTCGTCTTTATCGAGGCGGCTACGAACAACTTTCTTGTAGCCGTCTTCGTCGACTTCATCGTAGATGGCACCTTGATCTTCAATCTGATACGAATCGAGGCGGGTCTTGCCAGCAGCACGTTGTGCTCGCAGCTGAGCAAGTGCCGACCGGTGAGACATGGTGCTCGATTCTGAGTTCGAGGGGTCTCAGGTACACCAAGATATCAAGCACAGTTGAAAGGTATGAGAAGAAGGGCATGGGCTGTAGAAGAGACCTTTAGCGACACGCGAGACGCGTTCGCCCCTAGAAATTACGCGACGGAGTGGAACGCGAGTCTCTGGTTCCCCGCCCACTATAAAATGAAGAGGCGGGAGGAAACACTACGGCGGACCACAGCGCGTGTTCCACCCACCTCTGTGAGGTGTTATCAATCGTCTCGATTCCATGTGCATGACACTCCGACCATGAACGCTGCCTACCCGTAGAGAGATGCTTGACTCCTCTATCATAGAGTCTCATCCTCGAATTCAGCCGTCATTTCCTTGCTCTCCTTCGGATATATACTTCGAAACCGTCCTGCCATACAAACCACCCACCCCGGACCGTCCACTCCTGGTCTGGCTGCAGGAAGGACAACTGGAGCAGACATCATTATTTGGAACTAAACACGCAATTTACGATTCGGCTTACCTCGTAATGTCTCAATAATTGAGGTACCACCTTGCATATCTCAAGCATGGAGATGTTCTTTCCAATACATGCTCGTTTGCCGTACCCAAACTATGATGGTGTCAGTGGGCTCGTTCCGTCATGATCTGCTACGAGTTACCGTCAAGTTGGCACGGTCCATCGCAGTAAGCTGCTCTGGTGTTGCTTCTAGCCATCTTTCTGGCCGGAATATATCGGCATCCGCCCCATATACACTTTCATCTCGCCTACCGTTGCTCTCTCAGCATCCGTTGTCTCTTGGAAGTGTACGACTTACGTTGTGACCCAAGGATTCATCCCTACGATTGTACCTTCAGGAAGGTAGTGGCCACGCAAGACGATTCCTCCCTTTGGGACACATCGTTCGATGATCAAACCGACCACCGGGTGTATACCTAAACAGGCACTGGTTAGGTGTGTGTGAGTAACATATTCGCGGGGACTTACGGAAGGCTTCCTTGATACAGGCCTGAAGGTAGGGTAATCTGCTGGACTCGTGCCAGGTAACCAAGTTGCTCAACTGGCCCGCCTCTTCTGCCCTATCAATTTCCTCGACTAATCGGCGCAGGCATGCGGGCGTTTTCATAAGGTGGTAGAAAATCTGGCATCATGATGATCAGCAGCAGGCCTCATCGGCACTTGTGACAGTGAAACTTCTTACTGCCCGTAATGCAATTCCAGTTGTATCGCTTCCTGCCGCCACATTATCTCCATTATAGAGGATGATCATCCGGTTCGTGACAATGTCCGGGTACCTGGCTTGTGCCTCCATACACCTTGTCAAGAAATCGCGTTTTCGACCGGCCCCATACGCCATACTTGCTACTCGCTCCTTCATCCTGTCCAGTGTGAAGGTGACAATAGGGTGGGTCGGCACTATTTTCAGAAACAGAGGGTTCTTGGTCAAGATCCTGTCCAGGAATGGAATTTGTCCTACCTGTCAGCCAATAATGGTGAGTACGACAACCCAGGTTAGGGGGCCTCGAGAGGCTGGGCATACACAAGCCGCATATGATATCTTGCCCCTGATATCTGCCATGATCCCGGCAACATCTGTGCCTGATTCCAAGAAGCCCAGTTTCTGACTGAACAAGATTTCGCCGCTGCCAATAGTCAACACCATCAACCCTTCCCCTGCTTCCAAAACTTACATGACATCAAAAGCATACATTTGCAGCCACACCCCAAAGTCGAACGAGACGCCAGAAGCGGCAAAGCCATCTAGTCTTGATGTAAACAGCGAAGTGGTAGAGTCCACCAACGGCTCGTATTCGATGATGGTCGACATGCTGTAGGCAGTTGCGATGGGTCTTTTGATCGAGGTGTGGTATCTTTCGTCCAGTGCGGTGAAGAGACTGGGAGTATACGCACCGTCCAAAGGCATCATGGAGAGTCTATAGTACTCGCTCTTGGTGAAAGCCGAATGAGTGCCGTAGATTGTTGGTATCAATGCTGTATCTGAGATCGAAATAGTTCGGGGTCCGATGCGGACGAAGTGCGAGTTTGTCTTTCTGTGAAGGTTGAGATGGGCCTGATGCACAGTCGAGAATGTGGTGCAGAAGAAGCGCCAAAAGTCAGAGAAGCCGGCGAGAAAAGGTCCTGGAATCGGGTGGAGGCCTCTGCCATATTTATTGAAGAGAAGCTTCCTGAAGAGCAAGAAGACCAGGAGCATCATCCAGTGGTCTGCCAGAAGCACTTGGATATCTCTGAGAAGGTTCATGACGATATATCGTAGTAGATTTGTTCTAGCAAAGTATCATCGCGCCCATCGTCCAGACGTCCACTCTTATATATAAACTGGTCGGGTGATATGCCTGACCTACGCCCCATCATCTCTCGGTGCCATGCAGACGTAGACAAAGATCCCTGTCTTCCCAATATCCAAGTTCTTAAGACATGTATCGTACACCATGTACGCCTTGGTACAATCGAGCAGGGCAGAGTACAGGAGTCCGACAACAAAGGGCTAAACGACGCGCTGTGGAGAGCTCGTGGAAGGCAGCCATTTCGAAGAGTGAAGATATCCAGCCATTCAGAGGGAAAAGTTGTGTTGCGTCTGCCGCCCCCTATTCAAAGGCAGTCCGAGACAGGGAGAAACAGACCATTGTGTATCCACCTACCAGTCATCTCTGTGTACTCTTTATACCTCGATGGGAACCTCTCAGCGATCTTGCCCTGAAACCAGCCGAGAACAGAGGCCTAAAGGATGGGAGAAGGTGAAACCACTTCCAACACTTACCGTCTGACTTACCTCTGTCCCTCCACTGACATGAATTGCGAAACCTTGCTTTGATGAGATTTCCGTATCTGGGTCGTATATCAGGACAGAGATAGATGACTGGGAAGGCCCCCTAGAGCTCCTAGCTCCCATGGGTTGGATGTAAAAATTGTGTTGGCCTCTTCACGAGCAGCGATTTTAGAATCGTTTCGCGATATTGGCGAGGTGTAGGGCAAGCAAAAGTGGTGGCTATGCTTCATTATTTCAACTCTCAACGGCCTGATAGAGCTCTGTACATTGTTGTTTGGACCAGAAGAACACTGGACTTTGTGCAAAGAGCTTTTCAAATGAGACAGTGATCCCGGTCCAGTTGAAGAGGGTATCTGATTCTCGAAAGACGTTTTTTCGTCGGGTAGATCGGCGCGTCAGGAAGTTACACTATCGTGTATTCATGTCTTATTTTCAAGCGTAGCAAACTTCGATCGCCCTTGATGGTGGGTGTGACAAAAACACTCCGGGATAGTGGCGGGTGGCGGAATCTCGATGTCAAAAGCACCGGGAATCTCAACCAGTATCACGTCGTAAACCTCAGGGAAGCGATACGTCGAAACTCTGACGATGTATCTTTGAAACAAGGATCACACGGTAGCATACACAAGGATGGATGGAGATGGACGTTGATCAAACAAGTTTTATTTTCATTGGTCTTGGGAATCACTTTTCAAGTCATTCGATCGCTTGAGCACAACTAGCGCCTGTTCCCCCATGTTTTGACATGTTGCAGGCCACCCGTTCATGGCACACGCTTGCAACATAGTCTGCGTAAAAAAGGCATGCCGCAATCCTTCACCGAACCATCTGGGATTCCCCTAGTTCATCTGTCGGATGAGAGCATTGATGTTCTCCTCCCGGTTACCAAGGTCACCACCCTCAATGTAGTGCTTGAATTTTCTGGTGCGGAAGCCACCGTTGGGGTTGGACAGCTTGAATGGCCACAAGAAGTTGCTAGCCTGCTTGAAGTTTGGTCCGACAGTGAAGATCTCGTGAATCAAGTCTTCCATGCAGACAATGCCGTACTTGCCCAGGTTGTCCTCGATGAGCTGGTTGTCGGTAAGGGCAATGCGCTGCTTGTCGATCTTTCCGTATCCGCGCTTGTAGATGAGCTCTCGGACGGTCTTGAGGTTGGGGTAGCCGTAGGCAATGTATGGGTTGACGATGGTCAACATCTCTTGGGTGGCCTTGGTCAACTTGATGAAAACACCGTTGTTGATCTGGAGAAGTCGGAGAAGTTGGAGGATCTTGCGCGGCTTGGGGGCAATCTTGTTGATACTGAGTTGGATTAGCGGAGGCTCAGAGTGTTCATTGAAGCTGTACTTACCCCTTGATTCTGACCACGAAGACAAGCTTGGGCTGCTCCTCAACGAAGAAGTTGCCCTTCTGCTTGCTCAGACGAGCAAGTCTGACCTTCTCGCGCTCGGCATCACGGTACTCCTTGACGTACTGCTCAGCACGTTTGAAGATGACACCACGTTTCTCCTTGTTGGTCTGCGAAATAGGGTTAGCCTCCAGTACAGACATAACCCGTAGACATTGTCAAAAAGAGGTAAATGTTCAGCCCCGAAAGATGGTTAACAAAAGCGACAGCATTGGCCGTAGCCTAGTCGCATTGTGGTATTTGTCATCACCGAATTGAGGTATGGGGTCTGTAGGAGAGTACCAACCTTCTTTCTCTTCTCGATCTCAGCGATGCGCTGCTCTCTGGCCTTCTCCTGGCTCTTTCTCTTCTTCAACAGAGTCTCGGGGACGAGGACCTGGTCCTGCGTAGGGACGGTTCTGTAGGGAGCATTGTATCAGTATAGTCCGCACGGTGGAGATCGCCGAGTTGGAACTGCAGCTATGGCGCGGCATTCTCAAACTGGTGATAGGCATAACTCGACGAAATGAATTTGATCGATGAGACAGGTAGACTGATGCATGCAGTGAAGCAGATCTGTAACACCCAAACTTCTCAACCGACAAGACCCCGACCACAGTCAGGAATTTTTTCGCTCTCCAACAAACTCCCAGCACTTGTTCAAGTTGCGAGGAACGTTGGACGAGCTCAATGGATTTCAAGGAAGAGAATTTGGCTTCTCTAGCCTCAACGCCCCAGGTCCTTCTTTCAAAAGCGTTCTCGTTCACATTCTTCCAGAGGAGCCATTGGGATTAATCGAGCTGGCACAAAGATGGCGTACCAGCAGAGAGGGAGCGGACCATATCTGAAGACTCCAACCGTCAGCAGGATACAATGGGAATACTTACGACTTGACAACAGGCTTCGTCATTTTGTCGTTGGGCACTGAGATGGATGGGTTGTCGAGGGAAGATCGAGTGCCGGCGAAACGAAAAGGAAATTCCAGATGCCAGTGCGCCGTCAAAGAAAATGCGCAGGCCGGTGAGTGTGGGCTAGAGCAAGAATGGAAAAGCGTCAGCCTATAGTCTTGGCATACTTCGAATCGCTAGCTTACGTAAGTAACCGTCGTTGTCATTCGCCTGGCATCGTGCTCTCCTACGGAGTACGACGTGCGGCATCTTTAAGATCGGTATCTCTCATCGAGCGTAGAGGATAAATCCATACCTGGCGATGTCTACCAGAAGAGGCGTCGGCCTGGGTGCGTTCACCAACCGAAATGTCACTGCTCAGTCGTACGCAGCTCATGGGTCTAACCTGAAGTCGGCAAATGCTGCTTCGCTGCAGACTCAGCTGGAAGTCTTTCAGTCGCTTCTACATAACTTTGCCCTCGAACATGCCACAACTATCAAGTCAAATCCGACTTTCCGAGCCGAGTTTGCAAGAATGTGTAACGCCATCGGCGTGGATCCGCTGGCGGGAAGTAACATCAAAGGCAAGAAAGCGGATTCCCTATGGGCAAAGGTGCTTGGCCACGATGTCAACGACTTCTACTTCTCGGTTGCTGTGCGTGTCGTAGAGCTGTGCCAATCTACACGAGCCGAGAATGGCGGGCTCCTGGGCCTGAAAGAATGCTGCGAAAGTGTCGCAAAGGGCAGGGCTATTGGTGGCGGGCTCCAAGTTTCCGAGGACGATATCGAGCAAGCTGTTAAGTCTCTCGAGCCTTTGGGCTCCGGGTTCCAGATCCTCACGATTGCGGGCAAGCGCTTCGTTCGCTCTGTGCCGAAGGAATTCAACAATGACCAATCTACTGTTCTCGAAGTTTTACAGCTTCTCGGTAGCGTGACCGTGTCACTTCTAACACTGAATCTGGGCTGGGAACGAGCACGTGCGGAAACAGTCATACAAGATCTGCTGGCCGACTCTTTGGTATGGGTCGACTCCCAGTGTCGCGAACCCGAGTACTGGTCACCTCAAGGCCTGATCGACGAAAACGAATAATTCTCAGATGGTGATCAATCTCTATTATGACCATCACACTATGCTCTTCTCTATCAACAAACATTAGAGCCTCGAAGCCTCAAGCTTTACTTTTTGTACTCGTCCTTCAACACCCAGCGACCACGACCACGACTTCCTTTTTCAAGTCTCGCGATCAACTTGAGAGTCTCTTTGAATTCAGCTGTAGCTTGGGGCGTCGTGCAGAACCGATTGAAGTGATCGATCAACATCTGAGTATACACGCTCCCACCATGGCTTGAAAGATAATCTCGAATCAGCTTCCCAAAATCTTTACCTTGTGGTATCGCGGGAGTACCAGAGCGAGATACTGAAGCTGGCGAAGCTGACGATCGTGCTGGACTTAAAGTTCTGGGCGTTGTGCCACGGCTTGATCCCAGCCCTGCCTGCCGTTGTTGCAAACCAGCAAGGAGACTTGAAGACTGTATGCCTGCACCTCTGGCACGAGGACCCGAGCTGAAGGCTCGTTGCGCACTTGTTTCTTGCGGCCGACCTGAAACACCAAATTGTCCGGTCCAAGTTGGAGTTCCGACTGGAATGGTACGAGCGATTTCACCTGCACGCCTCAGTTCTTTGGCAGCTTCCGCCGCCACTCTTCGGGCCTCTTGCTCCACCAGTACCGGATCTGCCATGACCTTTCCAGGCTTTGTACCATCGATGATCGCATCATGTTCGACCGCAGAATGAATGCCGGATCTGGCGAAAATACCTTCCATCATTCTGGCCTCGGAATTGTTCGCTCCCTCTTTGTTAGCCTTCTGTTCTTCTTCCACTTCACCGGCATACTGTTCCATGGAAGATATACCAGGCAACGCTTCGATACCTTTATCAGGAACAGCAGTAGTTTGTTCCTTTGCGGTCGAAGGTGCACTCTTCTGCTTTGCGTCTGATGTCGAACCATATTGTACTTGAGCATCTTTGAAGAGCTCGCTGGTCTCGGTGGGTGCTCCCTCATTCCCAAGAGAGAATAGATCATGGAGGTCATTCAAATGGAAGGTCTGACGTTGCTTGGGATCCTTCAGGATCTTGTTTGTCAGGAACTGTTTGAAGATTTGCCGATGGTAGATCTTTTCTTCTATCGTGCCTGCGGTCATAAGACGGTAAATCGTCACTTCGCGCTTCTGCCCAAGTCTCCATGCTCTCTCGCGAGCCTGCAGGTCAGTGGAAGGGTTCCAATCCGGATCATATATAATAACTCGATCTGCTCCTGTCAAATTAATACCAAGTCCACCAACCTTGGTAGTCAAAAGAAAGACGTGGAGGTCAGGGTCAGTGTTGAACTCATCGACCATACTCTGTCGCAACTGAATTGGAGTGTTTCCATCCATGCGGCGATACTTGAAGCCTGACAGAGACTTGACATACTTTTCGAGGATATCAAGCATGATCCTATGTTGAGCGAATAGAAGGGTTTTGTGACCAGTGTCTCTCCAGAGCTCCAAGAGTGAGCCAACAACTTGCATCTTGCCAGACTTTGCAGGGTCGCCATACTTATAGCCAGCTTGAATGGACAAGCGCTTATGATCCACCAGATCGGGATGGTTGCAGATTTTTCGAAGGATATCAATTCCATAGAGGGCTTGACGTTTGCCATTCATAATAGCATCCATCTCCCCGGAACCGATGAAACGCTGATATGCACGTCTCTGCAACGGTGTCAACTTGCAGAAAAGGACCTGTTCACTCTTCTTGGGAAGATCTGAGGCAACATCAACCTTGAACCGCTGCAACAAGTAAGGGCTGATGGCATCTTTCAATGTCTCGGCGCACTTGAAAGCTGTTTGAACCTGTAGGTTGGAAGCATTTGCATAACCACCTTGTCGAATGGGTATTTCGAATTGATTCCTGAAGTTGACCAGCGTGCCCAGGCGCATAGGGAAGACGAAGTCAAACAACGACCACAATTCGATCAGGTTGTTTTGCATGGGTGTGCCAGAGAGAATGATTCGATTCGGTGTACGCAATTCTTTACAATAGATCGTTATCGCAGTATCAGGATTTCTGATTTTGTGACCTTCATCTAGAATTGCATATTGCCAGTCAACAGGGATAAGAAGCGGTGCGTAAGTTTGCAAACCCGAGTAGGTCGTCACCAGAACACCACCTTCTTCCAAGATAGGGTGGAGGACGCGTCGGGCTGCCTTTTGAGCGGATGTCAATGGCTGGCGGCCTCGGTTTGGATCCCACTCCATGTCGAGTAGTCGGTCTTCTTTGGTGGCCTCTTTCTGTACGTTGATCATGCCACTTCCAGAAGAGTGCAAAATGGCGACACGGAAAGGAGGCCACCATCTGTGAAACTCGTTGACCCATTGTTTCATGACTGTGGCTGGACACACAACGATGACCGGCTTGGTCAATTTGTTGCTGTAGTGTAGGCCTGCCAAGAAGGAAATGACTTGAATGGTCTTGCCTAGCCCCATCTCATCACCAATGATGCCTCCAACCTGCTGTGTATACAGCTCGTATAGCCACTGCACTCCGGTCTTCTGATAATCGAAGAGACTAGGATAAATATCTCCGGGAAGCTTGTAGCCTTGGTCGAAGACGGTGTCAGGAATCTCGGGATGAGGGAGGTGGGCTTCTTCTTTTGTAATCGTATCTGGATCATCATCTTCGGTTATTTCGTTTGCTTCGGCCCCTAGCACATGTTTTCTGGCACGTCGTCGTCTAAGAGCCCATTTTTTGACCCGTGATCGATACACTGCTTCATTACCGTCGTCAATGCCGCGGAAGTCCTCGACATCGTCGTCGATCCCGGCGAGTTGATTTTGTCGAACTCTTTTCTTCTTGCCGACGGTGGTAGGCATTGAATCAGCCTCAGCTTCATCAACGGAGTCGGTCATAGTCTCATCGTGTTGAGAACTTTCATCATACGAATCGTCATCGCCAGCCTTCTTGGTATTTCTGACCAGTCGTCTTCGCTTTCGTGGCTGATCAGAGCTTGAGTCGTCTTCTGTGGTCGAATCCACAAAATTTGAAGCGAAGCCAGGCTGTCTGAGGTTTCGATGAGACATGACCTTGCCATCAGCAAGATCGGGATTTAGCTCCGCAAGGCCAGTCTCTTCTTCAGCATCCAGAAGAGCACCTTCAAGAGTGGCTGATGATTCGCCATGAGTCGAGAGTCCGAACTTGGAGAAAGGCGTAATCTTTCCAGTTCGGATCAAGAAATCTCGCTGCGTCTCATTTGGCAGACGTCCAGTGGAAGAAGCATCATGCTCGTCAACCTGGCCCGCCTGTGTCTCTCGGTCATGCATTCTTCCTTCAATGTCGGCAATGTCGTCGTCTAGACTTTGTATCTGACCTTGCATTCGATCCACATCTCGTCGCAATTTTGTGCGTTGGGTGATGCCGATAGGCCGACTGATCTCTTCACGCACTTTTCGGATCTGGTTTTGCAGCTTTTCTCTTTGCGCTTTAGACTTTTCGAGTCTCTGTTGATCTCGCTGATTAGCTTGCTCGAAGAGAAGTCTGTCTGCTTTGCGGCCAATGTTGCGCTCAAGATCATCCTGATCCTGGACGTGGGCATCAAGGTTTCGAAGTCGAAGTGTCTCGTCCGAATCGGCATGAGCGACAGCTTCTGAAGCGACGCTGTCGCTTATAGTTGGGTCGACGTCCATGATGCCAGGGTCGATGGCTTTGTCGCTTTCTTCCATCATTGCTCAACGCAAAGGTTGATGGCGAAAGTTAGGAAATGTCGTCATCACTGTCCTTACGGTCCTTGTGAGAGAGGTAGATTGTCTTTACGGAGAAAGCTTTCTGATTGAGCGAAGTAAAATTTTTTACCATGCAAAATTTTACTGGGAGGCCGGTGAATAGGAGGAGAAATTTGTACAACAATAGGAAGGGTAGTTACAAATTTAGGTGGCGATGTGAAGATATCGTGAGATGTGATTAAGGTACAGTTGAAAATGACATCTCCCTGAATGAGAAGGGTTGACCGCGTCTCCGCTGTCACGTATTCCTGTAGATGCTTCTTGTTGCATCGACGAGAATTGTGCCACAACCTTGTCGTTCCTCTGAAGGTTGGAGAAATGATTCCAAACGTGTTGTTTGGTGCGAGTCTCAATGGCTGCGTTGATCTGGTTACTTCAGGCTGCAGTGCACGGCAAATGCCATCACCAGGATGAATGCTCCTCCGTAGCAGGCACAGAGCGTACACCCCACAGTCTTCCGAGAAATACATGGTCGTCGAGTTATAGTCAATGAACACGCCGTCACCTCTCCCAACTACTCCCGGTGGCTATGACGTTTCAACTAAAGTCCAGGCACTTATTTGAATCTCTGAGAAGCAAGCAGAATCCGAGTTTGACAAAGATTGCCATTGAGGGCGAGGAGAGTCCTGGCAATTGGGGTTAGGAAGCGCCGAACGAAGCGCAACATACCAAGCAGAGCAACGTGCTGCTCAGGGGGCTTGACATGCTCGTCTTTACTCTTGGACAGACTGAGGAAGGGTTGACACGGCCGGGCAAGTAGCATATGTGATGCTGGATGAGTAGAATCAGAGAAGCGCGGATGGGCCAACAAGGGCCCTTTATATGATGATATCGCCCTCAGGAGGATGTTGTAAAAGCGGCGGCAATCTGCCGTCGTAGTGTCCTGTGGTGAGGCGCCTCGCCAGCCTAAGTTAAGTGAGCCCCGAGAGAGCCCAACCAGCGTTTGGCGTACTCGGTGCCAGCGTTATAATAATAACAATAATAACAATAAGCATCTCCAAAGCAGCAATCAAGGAACAACGCAGCAAGGTGGTCAAAAAGTCGCTGGCGTTTCACTCTCTTCAGGAAGATCGCTGTTCTGTGCTGGCTTGCCGGGCCGTGACAGTATCTGGGTGTATCCTCAACCCTTCTCTTCCATCTCCTCGTCAAGACATACTTGTATCTTCTCGTCGACTGCCGCTGTCCCTGCGTCGTGTACGCCATCCAAGCCAGCCCACGTCTCCACCGCTGCTTGCACTTGATGTCCTCTTGAAGCACAACCCTCCTCGGCCACGAAACTCAACTAAAACTGCGCCCTCCACCCTCAGCCTCCCTCAATTCCATGCGAGCTCCGAACGAAGTCAACCAAGATCATCATGGCTTCCTGTTGAGGCTTTGACTGTCTCTGACCATGCGTCGACTCGTACCACGGATCTCTCAGTCACCATCGACTGCGCTTACGAACCCTATCAGTCACTGCTCCCCTCGACCGCCCTGGCTACAATCACCTGAAGTCTGATCGACGTTTTCTCATCCGCCCTTCTTGAACGGCCCTCAACTGATGGGCCAGATTTCTCCTGACCATTGCGTGTACTTTCTTATGCTTTTTCAGCACGTTGTGGCCTTGTGTCAGCAGTGACGCGGTCTACGCTCTCACTCTTGGATTGTTGGCAGGTTGAATAGTACCCCTCGCAAGAGTAGCTGGAAGACAAAGCAGCCATGTCTCTGAACAACACCCCCGCGACTCAGTCGCAGTCCTATGAACACAATGGCGAAGTCGATGTTCCTATGGAAGATGCCGATCCGTACAATCGAGCGAAATATCCCCCACGTCCTGCCCATCAACACAGGCCTTCAGCCCAGTTCCTCCCCGAAATTTCCTCTGCCGCGCAGAGATATTCTCCTATGAATGCTCAACCTACGGGAGCCGCGTATCCTGCGAGTCCAAAAGTGCAGAATCCTGGAAACTTCTCCTATCTCGGTCAGCCGCAGCCATCACGACAGTCGCCGACACGACAAAGTAGCTACAATTCAGAGCGCTACCCCGAGCCTCCTACTCCTACAAGATACCCCTCCAACTATGTGTCTGCGCTGCAAAATTCTGAACTGAGCCCCGAATCCTACTACCCTTTGTCCACTGGAGGGACGAGACCTACTGCTCCCTCGAGGCAACTTTCCCAGGGACCTGGGCCGGTTCCCAGGTTCAAAAAGGTCAAGACCATGCAGGACTTTACACCGAGAGTCAACACTCAACCTCCCTACCGCAGGGCAAACCCAGAAGGTGGATTTATCAGCCCGTTACAAGCTCTCACTACCTATCTGCCTGCCACCTACAGGATATGCAATCCTAGCTTCAAATACGAGTCATCAAGAAATCCTAGGCGGGTGCTGACCAAGCCTAGCAAGGGAACAAAGAACGATGGCTACGATAACGACGACAGCGACTATATTCTCTACGTCAATGACATTCTCGGCAGTGAAGAAGCAGGTCACAAGAACCGCTACCTCATCCTAGATGTGCTGGGACAGGGTACCTTTGGGCAGGTCGTCAAGTGCCAAAATCTGAGGACCCAAGAAGTGGTTGCAGTAAAGGTCATCAAGAATCGCACAGCTTACTTTAATCAGAGTATGATGGAAGTTTCAGTCCTGGATTTGCTGAACCAGAAACTGGACAAGAATGATGACCACCACCTCTTGAGACTGAAAGACACATTCATCCATCGACAGCATCTGTGTCTTGTTTTTGAACTGCTCAGTGTCAACCTGTATGAGCTGATCAAACAGAACCAATTCCGGGGCTTGAGCACGACCCTAGTCCGGGTCTTTGCCCAACAACTGCTAAATGGTCTCACCCTGCTGAACAAAGCACGTCTGATCCATTGCGATCTCAAGCCAGAGAATATTCTGTTGAAAAATCTCGAAAGTCCGATTATTAAAATCATTGATTTTGGTTCGGCTTGCGATGAAAGGCAAACAGTCTACACCTATATCCAGTCACGATTCTACCGTTCTCCAGAAGTCCTCCTGGGCCTACCATATTCTTGCGCCATTGATATGTGGTCCCTTGGCTGCATCGTGGTAGAGTTGTTCTTGGGACTTCCGCTGTTTCCGGGTTCGTCGGAATACAACCAAGTTTCCAGAATTGTCGAAATGCTGGGTATGCCTCCAACGTGGATGCTAGAGATGGGGAAACAGTCTGGCGAGTTCTTTGAGAAAACTGCAGACGAGTTTGGCCGTCGAACTTATCGTCTGAAAAGTATGGAACAGTACTCCCGAGAGCACAATGTCAAAGAGCAACCGAGCAAAAAATATTTCCAAGCGACTACTTTGCCCGAAATCATTCGCAGCTACTCGATGCCTAGGAAGAATATGAAGCCTGCCGAGATTGAAAGAGGTGAGTCTAAAAGCCCAAATTCCCGTTTTTTGCGCTAATATTTCCAACAGAAATGAACAATCGGGTTGCTTTCATCGATTTCGTTCGGGGTTTGCTGACAATCAATCCTCTGGAACGATGGTCGCCCCAGCAAGCGAAGATGCATCCTTTCATCACCCAGCAGAAGTTCACGCAGCCGTTTGTGCCTCCCATGAACCTGAAGTCTCCCACAAGCAAAACCCCAGCTCCGGGTGTGCAGCAACAGCAGCAGGCTGAAGCTCTCAGTAAACAAAGAGCTGCTCAGGCTGCCCAGGCTCAAGCTCAAGCCCAAGCCGCCCAGGCTCAGGCTCAGGCCCAGGCTCAGGCTCAGACAGCCGCCCAGAATGCATACGCCATGCAAATGAGCCCATACCCTCAAACACAAGCACCACCGATGTACAATACTATGTACCCTGCGCACCAGCAAGGTGCTCCTCCACCATATCCGACTCACTCTACAAACTATCCCCCACAAATGGGTATGATGCAGCAGAATCCTCAGATGAACCCGAGCCATTATAACCACCAGCAAAGCTTGTATGCGCAGGCTACGCAGAGAGCTGGCAGGCAAAGGGCGTCAACAATGGACCAGCAACAAGCTGGAATCCCACCAACGATCCAGAGGGTAGCTAGTCATCTGGATCCCAACCAGCCCATCAGACTTCAACCTAGCCCTGCTTATTATCCACCGCCAGCAGACGGCTATGTGGATTCTCCATCGACTGCCCGAAGACGTGGCAGCCGTAATCAGAGGAACCGCGATTTCATCCGCACTTTGGAGGACGGGGCAATGAACCAATGGCATTGAAAGATCGAGCCCAAGAGGAGTGCCAAATACGTTCTCCTTGTCAGAGCTAGAACCTACTAAAGTTGGCGCAACCTTCGCAACCGTGTCAACAGAACAACCACGTGCCAAGTGGAGGAATTGGCCAGCCCTTAGTGGCTAACATAGCATTTGAGGCTCCCATGACCATTCACGGTGAGTATATGATTTACACGGGAGTGAGGCTTTAAGCACATGGACAGATCTATGCAAGATCTACGTTACAAACTGAGCTACGAGAGAGGTTCAGGCTGATGGAGGATTGGGCTAGTTATGAATTTGGACTTTCGGGCCCTCATGATTCTTCAAGAAAAGCCGAACCAGTGCACTGCACACCATTGGTGACCAAAGCCAGGACAAAGAATGGGCAGAGATATTGAAGATGTGTGCAGATGTCTGAAACTCCTGAGAATCGAGCAGGTGTTCGAGGTTCGACATCGCATTTGAGGAGTCTGGGCCCTTGTATGATTACTTGACTGAGATACATACTCGAGCATAGATTCGTAGTTCTTTTCAATGTTGCCTTCGACATCCTAAAATTCACGAATCTGGTTGTCGCTGTTGCAAGCTCTTGGGCGTAGGGGACGGGTGAGTTGGATTTTCCGCCAGGACAAAAAGATTAAGTCACGTGATTGATCTTGGCATCTCGCCGCGCACCACGAATTCGCCCATGCCTCAACGGGGTCCGCAGGCCAGGGCTTTTTTTCGCAGAACATCGTTGAACGACCAGCCTATCTTCGCTTTACCTACACATCTCAAGCACAACACTGTCAACGAATATCAAGATGTCGTCTCGATTTTTTCACGGCGGAGATTCTGACAGCGAGAGCAGTTCTTCCGAGGAGGAAGAACTCTACTCTGACCAAGAGGAAGAGTCCGAAGAAGAGTCCGAGGAGGAAAGTGAAGAGGAAGATGAGTCCGATGAGGAATCTTCTGAAGATGAAGGTCGCGGGCTAGGTTCCAGCCGGTTCTTGAAGCCATCGGGACTGGGTCAAGTTGAATCGGACGACAGCGACGATGAAGACCGCGAACGAGTCGTCAAGAGCGCTAAAGACAAGAGATTCGAAGAACTGGAAAGCACAATCCGGTCGATCGAAAACGCTCAAAAAATCAATGACTGGGCTGTAATTTCAACAGGTTTGTCCTGAGGTTCCTCTTGATAGATGAGAATACTGACCTCCTTAGAATTCGATAAGATGAACCGTCAGGTCGTCAAGGTCATTCAGCAAGGCGCTTCTCCCAAGATCTACATCAAGATGATTGCCGACCTCGAAGACCTGATCAATGAGACCAACGATAAACAAAAGTCGGGTGGCAAGAAGATGAATCCCATCAACGCCAAAGGTTTCAACGCTATGAAGCAAAAGATCCGGAAGAACAACAAGGATTACAACGCCGAGATCGAGAAGTATCGGGCGAACAAAGAGGAGTTCATGGAGTCTGACGAAGAGGAGCCATTGGAGGTTGAGCAAAAGACACGCAAGAGCAAGGTCCAGAGACTAGATGCCCTTGAAGCTGCCATTGATGAGGAAGGATTTGCCACAGTTGGTAGAGGAGGCAAGGCACTTGTCTATACTCCCGAAAGCATCCTGAAGCATCTGCGCTCCATCGTTGAGTCTCGTGGAAAGAAGAACACCGACCGGAGCGAACAGATACGGATTATGGAGAGATTACTGGAAGTCGCCAATACCCCCTACCAACGGATACGGGTCCTATTGACTCTTATTTCCACAAGATTTGATGTCACCAGCTCCTCTGTACAGGCCTACATGTCACAAGAATCTTGGCGAGCAGCGGAGCGAGAGTTCTCCTCTTTGTTGCAGACACTCGAGGATGAATCTCAATACGTCGTTACAGAGGTCGCTGATGAATGGGAAGACGACGAAAAGCAGCCTAACCCCGCGGCTGGTGAGATCTTCAAGATTCCCGGCAGCGTTGTATCCCTACTGGAGAGACTCGATGACGAGCTGACAAGATCTCTGCAACAAACCGATCCCCATACTGCCGAATACATCGAAAGATTGGGCGACGAGCAGCTTCTATATACCGATGTCGTGCGGACGCTTATCTACACGGAGACGGTTAACAAGAAGCTCGAGAAATCCGAGACCCGTCAGGAGAATATCAACAGGATCGTCATCAGGCGTTTAGAACATATCTATTTCAAGCCGACGCTCGTTGTGAAGATTTTGGAAGAGAAGACTTGGGCAGCTTTGCCATCAAACCTGAACTCAGAACTCACCCCCCGCGGCAAGTTCACTGAGGTTGCGTCTCTTGTCCAGACGCTTTGTACTCATCTGTTTGAACACAGCGAAGGTATTATCCGAGCCCGAGCCATGCTGTGCGAGATCTACTTCCTTGCTCTGCAGGACAACTACTATCGCGCCAGAGATCTTGCTCTGATGAGCCATCTGACTGAGAACATTTCTTCATTCGACGTGAGCACACAAATCCTTTTCAACCGAACTCTCGTTCAGATTGGCCTCTGCGCCTTCAGAGCTGGACTCTGCTATGAGGCACAAGGTGTTCTCCAGGAAATCTGCGGCTCTGGCCGCCAAAAGGAACTACTTGCTCAGGGTGTCATCATGCAGAGGTATTCCACTGTAACCCCGGAGCAGGAACGGCTCGAACGTCAACGACAGCTGCCCTTCCACATGCATATCAACCTGGAGCTGTTGGAATGCGTCTACCTAACTTGCAGCATGCTGCTCGAAATCCCTCTCCTCGCGCAGACTGGCTCTTCTCCGGACGTCCGAAAGCGAGTCATCTCCAAGACTTTCCGACGCATGCTCGAGTACACGGAACGACAGGTCTTCCAGGGTCCTCCGGAGAACACTCGTGACCATGTCATGCAAGCTGCCAAGGCTCTCGCCCAAGGCGACTGGAAGCGATGCCAGGAGCTCATCAGCAAAATCGGTATTTGGGACCTTCTTGGCAGCGATAAGGATAAGATCAAAGCCATGCTGGCTGAACAGATACAAGAAGAAGGTCTGCGTACCTATCTTTTCACATACGCACCTTATTACGACACCCTCTCGCTAACCACACTATCGGATATGTTCGAGCTGGATCCCAAGAAGATTTCAGCAGTCGTCTCAAAAATGATCTCACACGAAGAACTCGCTGCCGCATTGGACCAGGTCAAGGATGCGATCGTGTTCCGAAAGGGTGTCGAGCTCTCTCGCCTACAGAGCCAGGTCATTACTCTTTCGGAGAAGGCCATGGGCATCCTCGAGTCGAACGAGAAGGTGTTGGAGACAAGAACCGCTGGCATGGCAAATGCGTTCCAGCGAGATCAAGGGCAGAGAAGTGGTCGTGGTGGCCGTAGTGGACGCGCCAACCTGCAGGGTCTGCCTCGTGGACAAGGTCAACGACGACCTGGTGGTCAGCAATTTGGTGGCGGAGCTCTAGGTGGTGCAATTAAAGCTTAAGTACGGTCAGGTTAAGGATGTCCCTCCTAAATGAATGCGATTTGCAGGTGGCCTGAAGAAGCCATGGAAATAGATGATGCCCGCAAATCAAAATAGTGGACCAATGTCAGCGGCGAACTGCTTTGGATGAAACAAATAAAATCGCTGAAACGATCTTTGGCACATCATGATACAAGCATGCGTGATTGACGTGGTTCACACTGAGAAGAACATCCTCGTCGCCTCAGAAGTAGGACGAGGCTGCAAGATGCGGATAAACTGATAGGCCGATGCTGTAGGGAACGACGTATTTTGCCTTCACTTGATCGCTACGACCAGGAAGGATGCTAGCTGACAACTATCTTTCTACCACAGATGTGACAATCATGAATGCGTCTGTTACAGCCGCGCAGCCTCAATCGTACTCTTAGCAGAATCAGCGTCCAGTTCTTGCCTTCTCTTTTCCACATCCTCCTCAGGCAGATACGAAAGCAGCCACTCGCCAGCGCCAAATTTCCGCCAGACCAGAGGATCCTCACCTCGAACCAAGTTTCCCCATTCAACAGGCTTGCCCTGCCGATATTGCTCTTCTAACTTCTCGAACGCTTTCATCTTCTGATCCCGGTCGATTTGCTCGGGGCCGTCGTTATAGTGGTTTATGTCCTGTTGAATGCTACCCTTCTCGACGATACGATTCGTTCGTTTGATGCGACAAGACTCATATAAGGACAGGGCCTTCCGCCGCTCAGTCACGGCCGACTTCGTGATACCCTTCAAGCAGTGGCCGAGAACAGCCCCGTCCTCGAACGACATTCCAGCTCCACTGGCCAGATATGGCAGGGTTGCGTGAACCGAGTCTCCCAGGAGCACCATGCATCCGCTAGGATGTACCCACGTGTCGATCGGATCCCAGATGGACAAGCGCCACCGGAGCACCGATTTGCATTTGGCCAACAGTTTACTCACTCTAGCTGCCTGTCAAAACATGCTCCACGTCGCGGCATAGCCACCGCAATTCCACTCACCTGGGATCCCAGTCTTTGAACAAATCTTGCATCTCGTTGACCTGGCCTGCCAAAGTGGATGGCCCGTCCTCTGGCATGTCGTCTGGAACCAGGAGGACCATGTTCAACAGTTTCCGTTGTCGAAGTGCATACGTTACTACCATAATCAGTCGGGGGCAGATCACGTCGGTGGCGAACTTACCAATATGGGCTCCGGGTCCATACCAATATGTTACGGCACGGTCTTCCAGAAACGGCTTGAAGTCAGGATCTGATCGAAGCTCGTCCCCATCCAACAATAGTCGATAGGCCATATCTCCTGTATGGCGCGGACGATCTTGCTTGCCCAGGATGAACGAGCGACACCGAGAGTGAAGACCATCGGCCCCAACGACAAGATCGGCATGCCACACCTTGCCGGCTTTTGTTGTCACGACTGCTACATTGGTCTCGTCGAATCGAACATCCGTGACCAGTGAACTAATGTGAATCTCAGCACCTAGCTCGATCGCCCTATCGAAGAGTGCCTTGTGTAAATCAGCCCTGTGTAGGTCGTAGAAAGGCGATCCATAATCCTTCTCCGCAGGGCCGAAGTCCATCGACGAGATCAGATTTCCCTTCCAGTCCAGGATGTTGCAGGCGTCTGTCGTGCATATTCTGGATGGTTCAATTTTGTCGAAAACTCCCCACGACCGCAGGACCTTGCTACTGTTTGGCAATACTTGGATTCCTGCCCCGACTTCCCCTATTTCCGCGGCCGACTCAAGGACTATAACATTGTGTCCAGCCAAGCGCAAAGCTATAGCAGCACCCAGACCTCCAAGACCGGCTCCAACAACCAGAATCTGCATTCAAGTAAGTCGGCGGTGTCTGGTAAAGGAAGGGTGATCGCTTACATCTAAACCGGACATATTGACTTAGTCTGGACAACTCAATGATAGTACAATGATAGTAGGGGAGGGCTGATTGGTACTGTCAGGAGGACGATTCGCAGCTTATGTGGAACAGGGGTACTCTGCCGGCCTTTACAGGTCTTCTTCGCCTCCTTCCCCTACCTTGGCGATTGAACAGGTCAATTGCCGACACACGAGGCTCTATCCCAAAGACCGTGGTGTCCCGATCGGCGGTTCATCGTGAATGCGGCGAGCCAGCAGTCACTCACAAAGGCCACCCCCCACTCAAGCAAGCAAAAGCAGATAAGGATGAGTATTTAAGAGTGGGGAGACATCTGACCTAACGGTACGATCCGCATCTATCGGCTGACACCACAAAAGTGGAGTTATCCCCGTCTTTGCACGGTCGCAAGGCTGAATAACCGACGCTTTTCGGGGATATATATCTTCTTTGCGCCAACTTACGGCTTTACCAGGGGAATTGCCCGCGACCAAGTGCCATATCGCATGTTGTCCTCCAGATTCAACCTAATTTCGAGAGATGCCTCAGTTTCACTTCCTCTATCTCACGAGCTAAGTTGAGAGCTCGGATAATCCCGCAGACAGCGGGTATGTATCTGCGCAGTTGTCCGGGATCTCAGTTCTTACGGCCTTCTGGTATGGAAGCGGACGTTATGCCTGTGGCGTGAGCGATCATACCAAGTCAACCCCCGTGAGCTTGGAGCATGACCGCAAATGTCACTCCGTGGATGGCCCTCTCGGTGATAACGCTCGGGTTGACTGCCCATGAAGGTTGCTTAGCCCGCTTCTGGGTAGGATTTTGACCAATCCAGCTTCATTGGCATGTCTGGAATCGCACCTGTGACTATCTTGGCCTTGATTTTATACAAGCTGAAGCCGATCGGTTTACACATGTTCACTGCTGCAAAATAATACCCAAATTCCGGGGTAGCACAAGTCGAAAGAAGTATGGTGAAGAATGGGGCAGATAGATGCCGATGATAACCCCCGTGAATGTTCCAATGACGAGCTGCCTATATCGAGACTACTCGTACGCTTGATGAGTATCGGGTACGCTATCATGTACGATCCGCGGTCAAGAACACTAATCAACGCTTGTGTGGCTTGTGTGCTGCCGTTATGATTGTACCAGCCCGCTCTGGGACACGAAATCTTGAGAGCTTTATTGATAACGTCCAACTTCCGAGCCTGAGATCAATATCTCATTCTCAATTACTCGACTGTTTCGACTCAGGCACAAAAGTTGCATTCACTTCTCAGATCATCCTGAACAAGTCCGACAATCATTATGACGCAGCCAATTTCGATTCCAGAAGCATGGAGCGTTACTTCCAGAGCGGCAGCGTATGCCATATGCCTTAGTGTTCTGACGCTTGCAGTAGGTTCATATATTTTGGACCTGGACAGACCGCAGTCGAGAAATTCTGACTCTTCGCTAAATAGGCATATTATGTCGTCCCATATGTATCCAACAAGGGCAAGATGAACGATATCCCAGGCCCACTGATAGCCAAGTTCTCAAACTTTTGGAGTCTTTACTGGGCAAGGTATACTCATATCCGTCCCAGGCAAGCAATGGAGACATATTCTGACGTATCCATCCACAGGCAACATCAGCTTTCATGGGTCACCTATGATCTTCACAAGCAATACGGGGACTTTGTCAGACTGGCACCAGACCACGTCAGCATAGCACATCCAGACAGCATCAGAGTATGAAGACCTGGTCTCGTCAGTTTCCATTCGGCTCAGCAGGCCGCGTCTAACCACATGTGTGCTTCAGGATGTAATGGGTCACGGCAACGGCTTCCTCAAGTCGGACTTCTACTACGCCTTTGACAATATCCAGTCTGGGATCTTCACGACTCGGGACCGCGCCGCACACAGTCGGAAGAGAAAATATGTCTCTCATATGTTCAGTCCGAAAGCCATGGTTGGCTTCGAACCCTACATGACCACGGCAATCGGAACGCTGGCACGCCAGATGCGGTCTCTGATTGACACAGGCCATGCAGGAAAGTACACGGCTCTGGGCGCAACGAACCCGGAGATCAGGAGATTGCAAGGTAAAGGAGAGGCAGCCATTGACGCCGCCCAATGGTCTGCTTTTCTCGCTTTTGACATTATCGGTGATCTGGTCAGTTGACAAAACCCTCCTCTCGCATCCCATCCCACCTTGTAAAGATAGTATTACTCATTTTTACTGGTTTTCCATAAACATAAAGGCCTTTGGAGAACCATTCGGTTTCACTGCGCTTGGTCAAGACTCCAACGGCGGAATCAAGAAACTTCGTGACCGAGGCGAATGGTGCGCAACGGTCGGCCAGATGCCGTGGATCAAAAGTATGCACTTTCTTGTTGGTTCCTCTTCCTTCAAGCCCGAGTCTTGTGTCAAACTCCAGGGCATTGAACTAATCGGTGCCCACTGTGCTTAGCATGGACGCCATACTTTTTCTTCGACAGCTTCTTCACCAAGGGCCTCCAAGCGACCAAGGACCTCGCAGCCATTGGGATAGCCAAGGTGGAAAAGCGCAAACTGGCGTCTCGAGACTCGTCGCGTCGCGACATCCTGTACTACCTCCTCTCCGCCAAGGACCCCGACACGGGCGGCGACCTGCCGGACCTCGAAGTCAAGGCCGAGGCGCTCACGCAACTGATCGCCGGCTCCGACACGACAGGCAACACGATCACGCACCTGGTCGACATGCTCTGCCGGCACCCGGCGGCCCTCAAGACGCTGCAGGACGAGCTCGACGCCGCGTTCCCGGACCCGGTCGCGGCAGACTTTGTGGCAATGTTCGAAGACTGCAAGGACCTCCCCTTCACGCAGGGCGTCATCAACGAGACCCTCCGCCTCCGGACGACCGTGTCGGTCGGCCTGCCCCGCGTGGTGCCCAAGGGCGGCGCCATGGTCTGCGGACGCTTCTTCGACGCCGGCACCGTCCTCTCGACCCCGACGTACACCACGCACCGGGACACGAGGGTCTGGGGTCCCGACGCCGAGGAATTCAAGCCTGAGCGCTGGACCAGACAGGGTAGCGCCGACTTGGAAAAGGCCTTTCTTGGCTTCTCGTACGGTCCGAGAGCATGTATCGGACGAAATGTGAGTGTCTTTTTAACCTATTCCTATTTATTCCCTGGTGTGCGACTGTTTTTCATCTCCGTTGTTGTTCAACACTCACACACACACACACACACACTCTCTCTCTCTCTCTCTCTCTTTCTCTCTTTTTCTCTGTCCCCCACTCAAATTTTCAAACTGAATTAACGTTACAAACTTCAACAGGTAGCGTACATGGAACTCAAAAAGACCGTCGCCACCCTCTTCCGCCTGTTCGAGTACAGACTCGTCTTCCCCGAGCGGGACTCTCACATTCGCGAAGGTTTCCATCTCAAGTGTCAGGAGCTGCCTGTCTTTGTGCGCAGGAGGACTTGATGAGCGGGAGGAACTCGATAGGAAGCGGGACTTGGTGGGACAGGAGAAAGGAACTTGGTTCTCTCTGCGCCGTTGGTCGTCCCGCCCCCCCTGCCGATGCGGTGGCAATCAGGGCTGGTCGGATTTACCCGTTTGACACCTTCCGACGCGTCCTCCAACAATTCGTGTCAAGGATGTCTTGCCATCTTGCCGTCCTGATGCCTTGCTCAATAAATGAACACGGGACGTCGTAGTGCACGGGAAACCAAGGACAGTCGTAGACATCACCTCGGACATGAAGAACGAAACTTGAGTACAATGTTTAACTTGAAAGCTGTGGATTCTCGATTTTCTAAAGTTCTTTACACTCAACGTAGAACCATCACCCCTTTTTGGCCATGGAGAAAAGAGACGTACATGTTCGCAAGATTACCCAAACCCTGATCTGCTTGGCCGTATTCCGTCCGTAATGTTGACGGCTTTTCCTGGTTTCCAGGTTTCCAGATCAATTGTTTTTTTCTTCTCTTCGCTCCCATTTTTTTTCCCGTACTTTCTCAGCTCAGTGTTCGCAGTCGACAACGTGTCTGTGGTCCCACACAAACCACGACCGTAGGATGCAGCAAGCTATTCAGCCGGTGCACACCAATTATGACCGATCTTCTCTATCCAATCGATAACCAACTCGCGGCATGCCATCGCGTCTTCGAGACTGTCGTGACCCAGACGACCTTTTCGCTGCACATCAATACCCAATTTGACTTTGCACAGATTCTTCAATGACTTGCCACCTTTGACCTCGGCTCCGGTCATCGACTCGAGTATGAATGAATCGACAATGTGTCCATGCAACCATCTGAGTTCGGACAAGTCTCCTCGACCGCCGTGGACGATGACGATCGTGTCGGGCCCGACGTATCTCCACAACATCTCACGAGCTCTGTCTTTGCCAAAAATACAGGTTCCACGGCGGATGGCTTCTTGAATGTCTCCTCGAGTGACGCCAGAGTATCGAGTGTTGTAGTGGAGCATGGGGACCTCCGGCTGTACAAGATTGTCGACCAAGATATTTCCACTGAAGAAGTCGACCGCTGTGACGCGGATGAGTTCCGATTCTCCAAAGAACGAAACGCCCATCTCGCAATCGAGGGCGATGGCGGTGAATGGATTCAGACGGTGGATGCTGTATGGTTGCATTACAAGCTGGCCACGTCGGTTTCTGGATCGAGGGGTCATTGCCTGATCAAGTCTGGGAGTCGGATAATGTTGCCAGTATTGACGGTTGAATGGTTCGTTGGAGGGTGGAAGAGTGTGATCTCGCGAATGTACACAGCCCGGCTGGGATACGTGTTTGCCACAACAGGTGAATGTCTGGAGTGAGGTTCGTGAGCTTTGTGGACTGCACAGGGATGAGAAAGACTCGAGAGGGCGGCTACCTTGTATCTGACTTGGCCTGGGTGATACACACACCTAGGCTTAGGGATTGAAGGCTTTGTTGAAGACTTGGGGTCAGCTCCCTCTGGCTTTGTCGAAGATCGATCGACGGGCGTACCAACTTCGTCTCTTTCCGGGCACCCGTTCGACGATGGCTTCGACGAAGGAGGTTTCGGAGCCAATGGAGGTTTGTTGTGATGATGTTTGACTCGTCCTGTTCCACGGTCAGAAGGTCTCCTTTCCAAAGGGATACAATCTCGCCTCTGCAATTGACGCATCTCGTTTTGGCCTCGATTTGATCTGCAGAAAGGGGCTCGAGAGTATAGCCTTGCTCCTTCAGCTGGTCTCTGCTGTGACATAGTGAACGTAAGGCTTCGACAGTCGCCGGCGTCTCTTGAATTGCTGACCAGACAATGTCGCCGGAAGCTGATTGTGCCATGTTGTTCTGCTGTGATGAAAGACGTTGTCAATATCAGCTAAAAGCCTACTTTCTACCAATGACAAAGACGTTTTGTTTTTCAAGATTCAGGCGATTAATATGCGAAGCTATCGCGGTGAAGTTGGTCGATAGTAACACGTTCATCGCCTCACCAGCTGCCGGAAGGCGCGGTGAAGTTGTATAGACACGTGGGAGGCAGCCAGAGAGTCAGTGAACAGTTGTTGTTCGGGGTGAATGCAATAGCTGGATATTTGGGATCCTGACGAGAAGCTCAGGAGACGAGCTCTCTTCCAGAAGGATATGCCACTTGTTGTGCGGCCATTCTCTCTTTACGGCTACCTGCATGCAAACTGCAGAAGTGTAAATCATCCATCCATTCATGTCGTCCCTCTCAATCGCAACTATATCCTCATTGAGGTCTACACGTGTCTATGTGCTACTCGACTGCACAAATTCAGCAGCCTTTTGTCCTGCAATACGCCCAAAGACAACACATTCAAGCAGACTGCTACCTCCAAGCCTGTTTGCTCCATGAATGCCTCCTGTCACCTCCCCAGCAGCCCACAGACCTCTGATTGGACTCCCACTCGCATCGACAACCTGGGCTTCAGGAGTAAGCAAAGCACCTCCCATAGTGTAATGTACAACCGGCGTGACTTGGCCGACATATATCGTCGTCTCGGGCAAAGGGTTTTGCACTGTCCAGTTTCCAAAGTTCCTCCTACCGAAGTGGTCTGGGTTCTTGCCCTGGACAATATCAGAGTACTCTCGGATACTTTCCACCGCCGTTTGTGAGTCTGACAGTTCAGATATGGTGGTCTTCTGCATGAGTCCCTTCCACAGGTAGAAATCAACATGTGACTTGGTCGCTTGGTACGTGTTCTCGTCCAGCACGAGCAGGATGTCCCACTGCTTGGTTGGATCTGTGTTTTTCGGTGCCTCGCGAATTATCTTGTCAGTGACAACCTTTCTGGTCTCCAGTTCGTTAATGAATCTCTTTCCGCTTCGCAAAAGAATGCCCCCCTCGCCTCTGAGTACTTCTGCAGCCAAGAACTTTGTCACTTTGAACGGATCCTTGGGATCGACAAATCCAGTCGGATGGACTTGAACTTGGTCCATATCGAGAAACTGAGCTCCCAGGGCCGCCAGAAGGTCCGAACTACCAGGGAGTGCCTCGTTCGTTGAAGGATATCCATGCAGATCAGGACGGTGTTTTGCCAATAGTCCCCTGGAGTCTCCCGCGAATCCACCCGAAGCGAAAATCACCGGGCCCTCCAGTTTCTCACTCTTTCCGTCCCGAGAGACCTCTACCCCTACAACTCCGCCTGGACCACTGAGTACTTTTGTCACTGTTGAGTTTGTCTCCATTTTGACGAGGTCGTTGGCTTGAAGCTGCTTGAGGAGCGTTGTAACAATGCTCGCCCCCGGCGGTGTTTGACCTGCTCCACGATGAGTCCTAGGATGGCTGTGACCGCCCAGCGCCGCTACCCGGGAGAGGTCGACCCCTTTCACATCAACGAGCCAATTTATGGCGGAGGCGGATGATTCTGTCAGGACCGATATTAGTCGCTGTCGGCTTTCCGTCGCTGTGCGCATAAAGTTCGGACTGACGGATTTGACTGTGTCGGCGTAGAAACTTTCAGTCGAGTCGGACGAGTCGGACTGAAAACGAGTAGGCACCCCGTTTATCCCACTTGAGGCTTTGATGGAGTTTCCACCTGGCTTTTGCTGACGTTCAAGGATCACCACGGGCACATTCTTCGAAACCAGCTCGGATGCGGCCGACAAGCCTGCCAGCCCTGATCCGACGACGATGACGCGGCGAGGCGAGGTCGCCATGAAGCTTGCGTGAGACAGTCTGCCAACGAGGGGCCGATAGAGCATGGACAAGAAGAGAATCAAGAGGGAGAATGCAACTGTTGCTGACAGGCGCTGCGACGGCATACGGGCGTCGTTTATACTTGGCCAATGAAGGAGATATGTGGGGGTAAAGCGGTTGAGGCTTTGGCATCGTGTCGGCAGTCAAGGTACGTTACAGTACAGCAGGTTGACTGAGGTCGATTGCTGCGAAAGTTCGAGAAGTGAGGACCTGGGCATACAGTAATCGATGTTGACGCGGTGTCAGAAATCATACCACATTTCACGTGTCGGCCGAGCACGAGTCACTCCACCAATTCAGGGCGGTGGATGTGCTTCGGTCTGACCGTGGACTCGTCCGGGGGGTCAATGAAACAGTAGGAATGGATAATGAGAAAATTCCAAGGAAGTCCATTGTCAGTTTTGAAAAGCGTACATTGCGGTCATGATCACCTCAATTACCTACCGTCATGTAACGTGTGTCTGTCTGTCTGTCCGTCCTTCACGTGTGCTGCATCTTTCCGAAAGAGGCAAGCCACTTGCCTAATCGGGTGATTTGATGGGCCAGCATCGAGATTGCAGAGAGAGTTATATTAACAGTACTTGACCATTGCTCGGATCGCTCCTTTTCATCTTTTTCGTTTCGTCGTCCGTGAATCTCACACGATCCTTCCAAATGTCTCCTTGTCGTCCCTGTCGATGCGAACAAAACCAACCCACATGACCGATCTCGCAACAACACAAAATCTCCCCCAGTTATCAACGCAAGAGTCAAGGTGGTCAAACTCCTGGTCTTACACAGGACTCCGTGCCGGCTCATGGAACTCTCTGGCCTCGGAAAAAGTTCTGGCAGCCTATGGAGCTTGGTTAGACTCTCGAGGACCGGTGTCAATTGGGATATTCATGTCTGGAACGTTGCGCAACGAACAGGCTCTTTGTCGAGGTCGATCAAGGGCCCTGGGCATCTGTGGCCACGGCAGAGAAGAGGGACGACCTGTATATTTCACGAAAATTCCGTGCAGATTACATTCCTGCGTCGACACAACTATCGTTAGGTGGAGGATCATGGAACAGTGCGGAAATCAACAAAATAACACATATCATCAAAGTCATTCTATTCCATTTGTTTGTTTCTGTACCTGGTGTTTGAATGACAAAGATTGTCTTTTGCCCAGTGCTCCCAGAATCTTATCATTCATTCACAAGAACCTGGTCCAAAAAACCCATGATCAAATACCTTCTTCACACATATCATCGTTTCTTGATCTCCATTGCCCAACCCTCAATCCCGTCGCCTTTGCTTCCCACCGGAACGTCAACTGTCACACCTTCCATCCCTTTTGTGCCTTGCAAAAACTCGGAATTCGCCATGCCTCCAGCATTGGCTCGTGCTTCCGGCGGTAGTTGGAGCATCGGAAGCAAGAAATCGCTGATCTTCTTAGAATCTTCCACCGAGAAGTGATACTTTTCTCGAAGCACGTCAGGGAGAGCCCAGTGTCGTAACCGATGGATGTTGCGAAGTTCGCCTTTCCGGTTAAAGATCTCCTGTGACCATTTGCCTGAGAGACACAGCGACTTGGGGAACGGACCCAGAAGCTCGATGATTTGCGCAATATGGTCGTCGTCTTTGCCGTACTTGGTACCGGATTGAGGGTCGAACAAGTAATCACCAGTGATCAGTTCAAACACCTTTGAAAATCGTCAATTTCAAGCCTTCATAGTTTCCGCTGTGGTACTTACCATGCATGCCATACTCCAGACATCTGTACTCGCACCCCACTTCGCGCCCAGTATGACCTCAGGTGACCGGTACTGTCTTGTTTGGATATCATTCGTGAAATGATGGTTGACCCAGCAAGCGTTCCCCAGATCCGCTATCTTGACCGAGATGATCTCACTCGCTGGCTCTTCTTCATGCTTTGCGGCCTTTAGAACTTTCTCCGCATCGCTCGCCTTTTTATTGTCAAGCGAAACGCCGGCCAAGTCCTTCTCCAGTGGGTCAGCAGTCCCTTCCCGAGTCTTGGATGACTCCTCGCTTTCCTTTCCGTCTTGCGATCTCAATTTCAGTTGTTCGATCATTGACAGGCCCTCTGTCGACTTGTTGGAAACTGAATCGTTGATGACCTGATTCAAGCTGCTCGCTTGGTGGTGGTGTGCGTTGCCCAGCTTCTCTAAATTTGTAAAGCTCGCATTCAACGGGCTGGGAAGAGGTTGGCTACCAGTGATCAGAGTTCGCCTTCGCCTCCGGCCGTTCCGATTGTCGTCTTTTGTAGAGTCCTTTTCATCCTTTACAAATGCCTTGACAATCTGTTCGACGTCGCCGATCTCGATCAAGACATTTTCTGGCTTCAGGTCGGTGTGAATGATACCACATTCGCGATGTAAATAATCCAGGCCCAGTAAGACCTGTTTGGTGATTTGTTTGACCAGAGGCATCGGAATTCCTCGATGATTCCATCTCTTGATCAGACCAAGCAAGTTCTCGCCCAAGACTTCGAAAACCATGCATACATGCACACCATTCGGGCCCTTGTGTTCGAAGGAGTCGAGAAGGCTGACGACGTAGCGGCGACCAGGATGGTTGCGGTTCGCCTGGTTCACCTTGTTTAGGAGTTTAATTTCATCGATGGCGGTCTCTGTGTAATGCGCAGCCGATCTGACGACTTTTAAGGCGACATGTTTACCGGTGGTTGTATCTCTTGAAAGCCAGACGGTTGAAAAATGACCCCATCCCAATTTTCGCACCACAACATATCTACCATTGTTGTATGTCTCTCCTACATGCACAGGATGGTAGCCACCCTTGCAGTAGTCTTCGGAATCCTCTTCGTCGGCCGTGGTTTCGGCGGGGTCCTCCTCGGACGTGGATGATGAGGGTGATCTGTGAGATTGTGAGTTACTGTTTGATGAGATTTTCCCGTGTGGTAGAGGAGAATTCATGTTTCTGAGGGAGGACAATCAGTCTGTATGCCGAGTGACGCAAGGCTTGTAAACGATCCATGCAAATTAATGGAAGACGAAGACGCAGACGCAGCGCAAAACAAGGACGATCAATTCAGACTTACTCTGCCTCTAATTGAGTGGGGCTCTCGTGAAGAGAAGAGGACGCGTTCTCAGTGGTGATTATGGGCTTCAGATTGTCGCCTTTCCGCCGTTTCTTCTGGCCGTTGCTGTTGTTTGCAGCGAGGGCTGCAGTGGTCGCAACTTTCTTCGCAGGATTCAGAACGGCGTTTTTGATGTCAGTACCGTTCATCATGGCGTACACAGCTGCGTTTGCGGCCAACAGTGTGTTGGGGTGGACAGAGACTGGTCCCTTTGCAGGGCCAGCTTGCGATCGCTGAGGAATGATGAAGGATTGTTAAGGATCTGGATTAGAATAGGGAAGGGAATAGACTCGGGGCGGGCTGCCGCAATGAGCGCAGTCAGTCCTGGCGCGTTTAGGGCCTGGTAGTGGCCGCAGATGGATGGGCACCAACAGGTGGCAGTCTTTGGGGGGGCAGCGTCGCTGACGACAATGAGTGGACCTTGGGCAGTGGGATGCGATCTGATCGGACGTCGGACCACACCACTGCCACGAGCGATTCTGGTTAAAACGTTCCCGTTTCCCAAGTGTGGCCGTATCTCTTTGACTACTGCTTTCTCTTGCCGCGACGGGCCTTATCTATCGTTGGATCCAAGGAGTGACTGCGAGGTATGCGGCTGCGCTTCGGCGGCGGTGGCTTTTCTAAGTCTTCCAGCGATAGGATTGTGCGCAGCGTGTAGCGGGATAAAGGATGTGATTCGCGGGCCAAAGAGGGTACCGAATCATGCGCGCGGCGGCTAGTACATCGAGGACATGAAGTTTTTGTGATGGGCTCGAGTTTGGAGGCCGAAGATTCGACGGTGGAATCGAAGTTGGTATGTCTGAAACTGAATACAACGACGCGAGCGGGACGGAGTCGAATGCTGTCTGTTTAAGGGTCTGGAGAGGCCGACGCACAGCGGTTCAAGAAGGAGAAATGACGGGGGGCCGGTGCAAGATCGATGGAGAGCACTGAGTAAACAGAGGTGAGTGGCGGCGACACTGATATCGATATTGGACTCGCTTGGACGCTTTTATTGGGACTTGGATGCGATGTGATAATCAATGGTGGGGTTTTGGGACAGTTGCAGTGGTGATGTATGTATCTGAATGTCCAAAATGGACAACAGCGAAGATACAGTAGATAGATGTACGAAGAAGCGAGGCACACACGGGACCTGCGAAGTTGGGCAATCTATGTTGTCTACGAGATCCTAGAGACCAGAAATCCACCAAGGGTCATTGATGTGACCTTGATTCGAGTCTGTTACCCATTGCATCCGGCTTTCTCATCAAGCGTTGCGCTCTTCGACCGAGTCAGTGCTTGTGTTGGCTGCGCGGGAAATGATGACATAGCGACAGGAGGCGCCACTTGCGCCATCCCAAGACGCAGAGTGTCCCACGGAATACGAGGACCTGTATCCCGTAGGCGACCGACGGTTTGTGTGCTGCATGGGAGGAATGGCTCGATCCAGCTCAATTCGGCCATGTTGACGCTTTGTTAAGGCCTCCGTCGGTGCTCTCGCAGCGGAGGAGGAGCTACGTCTGTCGAAGCAAAACACCTCAAGTGGGTGCTGCCGTCTGTCTTTTCAAAGCTCCGAACGAATTTTTGTTGCACCTGGCCGAACTCTCACCGTCGAAAACATGAAACGTCAATTTCCAGCTTCCCGTCGGTGACAACTACACCCGGCGCCCTCGAGGAGAAGATCAGGAGTGTCTCAGGTGTCTGCAGGACGAGAAGCTTGAGCCATGGGCTTTTTCTCGCCGCCAGATTCGCCCTTTGCTCCTCCATCGTTCCTCTACCAGCTCATCTTCCACCCACTGACGACCTGTTTCACCTTCTTCCACCACCTTTTCGTCTACCTTCGCGGGCCTCCCTATGCTCCTCCCAAAAACCGCATTCCCATCCGAGTGGTGTGCATTTCCGACACACACTCCAAGATCCCTTCTTATGCCCTTCCAAAGGGTGACCTCCTCATCCACTCTGGCGACCTGACCAATACGGGCAGCTTGGCCTCCATCCAGCAATCTATAGACTGGCTCAAGACACTTCAGAAACCTTGGTACGGATCCTCAGATGGATTCCGACACATTGTCGTGGTAGCCGGTAATCATGATAGCTTCTTCGACGAGCGGAGTCGGAGTGCCCATGACAAACGCAATTCCAGCCGCAAACTCGACTGGGGCAAGATCATCTACCTCCAGCATTCATCCGTCACACTCCCATTTCCAGATGATCGTCGTTTGAAAGTCTATGGGGCTCCTCAAATACCCAAGTGTGGTGGGAAAGAGTTTGCCTTCCAATACATCAGAGGTCAAGATGCTTGGACGGATACCGTACCCGATGATGTCGATGTACTAGTTACTCACAATCCTCCCAAGTGGCATCTGGACCTCCCAGAAAGTGGCGGCATGGGCGATGAATTCGAGTTGAAGGAGGTGTGGCGCGTGAAGCCTACACTACATGCCTTTGGCCATGTCCATTCAGGTCATGGAAAGGAGGCAGTGTGGTGGGATGAGGGCCAGAAAACCTACGAAGAGTTTCTAGAAGCTGCGTATAACAAACCCGCTGGCCAACCTGCCAGCCATAGGTTACCGTTTGCCGAATTCTTCCACCTGCCACTATATATGCGAGGGTTTCGGATGCTCGCCCTCGATATCAAAGGCTTACTTTGGACGAGGCTTTGGGGCGGAGCTCAGAATGGAGGGTACATGGTCAATGGAGCACTGACATATCAGATCTCTGAGACGCTGTACAACAAACCCCAGATAGTTGTCTTGTAACTTCTATAGAGAGTATCACACTAGACACACTTTAAGCTCCATGACTTGCAGGCGCTCACCCGCCTGGGACAAGGCTGTACAAGGCTGGGCTGAAGCTGGCCATGAAGGGGTCTTCGGCTCACTTGCCATGCGAAGCGCTTACGTCTCACTAAGGCGAGCATGCGCTTGCGCTGACGTCTGGCCCTGACAAGCCTCTCCAGCCATCCCTGGCAGGCCACTCACCCATTGACCACCGGCCTCATCGGGCACTACTACAATCAGATTACTCGACAGGCAGGAAGAAGCTCCTCTGTCGCGATACTTGACGTTTGCGCAGTCTGTCTTACTACTACACACAGACCCTCAATTGTGATCCCGTCCACAGACAGATCGCATTGCCTCTCTCTAGAACGGCAACGATGACCTAAGGTCGATCAAAGTAACATCAGCAACATCGGTTGACCGCTGGACTTCCGCAACAAAGTCCTCTCCTCAAGGCACCAGCGTTGTTTTCACCTTTCTGAATATTGTGCAACGGTACAAACAAGCAAGATAATCTCACAATGCGTGGTTGGGGTGCGTTGGTCCTCTCCTGTGATATGATGGTCGCATTCGCTGACACTCACTCGCGCAGGACTCTTCTTCTTCCTACTTTTCCTCCTGCTCATTTTTGCTGTCGGCGGATGGGTAGGCTACACCCAGTGGGCAGCGCGCAAACAAGGCCTGCCTGCGCCGTCTCTAAAATCATGGAAGACATATGTTCCCTTTATGAAGACGCAAGGCTCATCGAATTACCCTGCACCGCGTCATGCCGGACCCCTCGAATGGATTCGAGACCAGTTTGCAAAGCTAGGCAACCGTCGCACTGCGCGCGGAGCGTACGAGGAAGCTGGCGACGGAGAGACCGGATACGCCGGTGCGAGACGAGGTCGGGGCGTCGAGGATGATGCTTGGGACACGCGTGTTGGCAACGATGATCCTTACGCTCCGGGCCCTGGATACGGTGGCTACGAGGAACAAGAACTTGGACTAGCGGCAACTCCGGGCCTGCAGAGCGAGCCGTACGCGTCGGATCATGCGGATGGAATGGACAGAGGCCGGCGAAGTTCGCGAACCGGTGGTCTCGACCCATTCGGTGATCAGAACGAGGCGCCCAGTTTGAGGAGTGTGAGCCCCAGACCAGAGGGAGACAGTCAGGGACACACCAAAGGCAACCCAAGTCTGGACACTCAGGGCAGTGGAGATGGGAGTAGTAGTCCGATCAGTACGAGAAAGAGCGTTTTCCGAGAGAACATGTCATGAGTTGTATGGACACGAGGTGAAGATGATCAAAAAAATTACATACGCAAAGAAGAGACAGGGGAGTTACATCCCAGGTCCCCAAGCAAAACTGCATCGGTCTGGCTTGAAGATTCACCAGGCAGATTGGACATTTGTATTCCTCCCTGCGAAACTACTGGATTCCCCAGAGTAATGTCGCTTACAGCAAGGGATTTAGGGCTGGGCTTGGGAGCGAACATCATACGAGTGTTGGATCAAAAGACCAAAGTTGGAGTTTCGGACGTTGTTGATTAGCTTTATTATTTTCTGAGCACGATTCTTCAAGTTGACATACTGCGAGCGGATCATCTAATGAGATTACTATCACGATTCCAGTCGCCAGCTATTTTTTGGAAGCCAGGCGCGACGGTGTCTCAACATACGAGCTCGACAACTCTTCGTCCGTCGACACCTGAGCCGGGAATCTTGGTCACCTCGACCCATCCATCTTTGGCTGGGGCGATGATCTTGCCGTCCACACAGACCAGCCTCCACTGCTCGTCGTCTTCGTAGAACTCGATCCTCAGGCCCTCGATATCTTCGTAAGAGACCTTTGGATCCGTGACGTGTTGGCCCGCCTGGTACGCCAGGCCTAGGATGCGCATGATCTCCGAGGCAGGTTCGGAGCCGATGTGTACCAGGTGCAGCGTCCCGTCGACCGGTTTCGTAGCGGGCGAGATCCGAAACGTTTCCTCGAGGTTCGAGACCAGGGAAGCAAGCACGTACGAGTGTTCGAGCCCTCGGACGTCGGTCCACTCTCCGCCGGCCTTCCTCCATTTGACCTTCCCCCTGTACTTGTGGTCGTCCTTGAGAAGCTGCTCGGCCGCCATCCGAAACCTCTGCAGGCCGTGTTTGCGGTACTCTGTCGTGTCACTCAGACCGACGAGACTCGCATGCAGACCCCAGCTGAACACCACCGCGCCGTACGTGACGGTCTCGGCGTCGTCCGAGGCTGCCAGCAGCTCCCGGCCTTGGCCCTCGTCCACCACCAGCCTCGCCCCCGGGCTGAGCCTCGCTTGGAAAGTTGGCAGCGGCCGTGGAGTTCCTGTCAACATGGCATCCAGCGGGTCCCCGGCGACCTTGGAGCTCCAGGCCAGCGCGTTGGCCGTGCCCGTGGGTATGAGGACGACCGCCGGCTTCATGAATACCGACGGCATTCGGATGTCGTCGCTGCTCCGGTTCAGAGTAGATGTAAGAGTGTTGACGACATCCACGACGCCGCCATCCCCGGACAGAAGGATGATGGTCTGCTTGACGCCCTTGACGGCGTTGGGCAGGAACAGACTTGTTGTCAGTTCGGTGATGGTTTTGGAGGACTTGGTCGTATGAGTGCTGTATCTGATTTGGTGGCCGTCCAAGAACGGCTTGAGCGTATCGTCGTAGTATTCCTGGGCTTTTCTCTGCCCGGACAGGATCGAGATGACCACGTGAACCTCGCGATCACTGCGTAGGTGAGGAGGAAGAGGGCTTGCGGCAGCCATTATTGGGTACGATGGAAAATTTTGAGGATAAGGGTGGATATATTCTGTAATGTTGATGATGAACTAAAAGGGCCAACTGTATGGATGTCCAGCAGGTTCGTTGACCTCAGCAGGCGACCTCACGATCTTGATGAAACGAGGCGAGTTTGTGAGCCCAGTGTCCAACGCTCACAAGGATTCGCTCTGATTCAATGGATCCATGTAGAGGAAACTTTGAACGCCACAACATAGACTCTCTTCAAGATGATGAAAGTCAGCGTCGGGGGCCTGGTATGTGCTGGATCCTGGATGCCGGGCACTTATCTACAATGCCAGGCATCGCTCCCTTGAGTGGGTCGTGCGGGAGTCACGTAAGGGTTGAGGAAGATGGCGACTGGGTATCCATACTAACTAGATTTCTTCATTCAACCACCTCATCTGCTGTCTCCCAGTTCGCAGAGTCAAGGTGTCGGCTTCGGATGGGTCAATGGCGATGTGACAGTAATTGTACCCCCGTAGCTATCGCTTGGTTGAGGATCAATTGCTCCCCCGGAAAATGCTTCCACTTCGATCCGTGTTCATGCACTTTATGCGCCGCGTCCCAGGCTCAGCCCATACGCTGTCACCATGTCGCGGCGCCTCCCTCGACATCTCCGTCAAAATCGTCACTTAAATCGCCCAATCGCCCCATCCACAACGTCTGCTTTCCGCGATGAGTTCCGATACTGGCCCTAGGCGTTGCCAATATGGCCGCTTAGTGCACCCCGGGGATACCGTCAAAGCGGACCGGTGCAGTCTGAAAAAGCGAAGAGTTCAGCAGACGACATTGGCCAGCTACCTTTGTCGTCTGTGTGTTGTCCCGCATCGGTCTGCTATCGCCGAACCGTCTCCCATAGGACCACGTCGACTTCGCGGAGGAGCTACGATGCAGCTAAACGGCTGTAGTGGAGGTCACCCTCTCCCGACACTGTGAGGACCGTTAGGCTCGTGCTGTGAGTGTACCTGATATGGCTTTCCCCTCTCCGTTCGCCGAGCGTCGTTCTGTTCAAGATAACCACCTCCGTGCCTGTCTCTGAGCAGAACCCTGCTTGAAAAGTGAAGGTTGTCAAATTGAAGACTGATCGCCTAGGAGCTACCCAGGCAGGGAGACTTCTTGATAATCGTTCAGGGATAGTCGTTGTCGAGCTATCAGGACACTTGAAAGTCTACGCACATGTGAAGATTTGACGAGTGTGTGCACGTAAACGAACTTTCCCTTCAAAGAACAACTTCGGTTTGGCGCCACGGAAGCTTGGATCACAGGGTCCCCATTGACCTGTAACACAGCCATGGATGGTGGGAAGGGTTCGAAAGAATCTCAAAGATCAGCTCATGTCACCGTGGATGAGTTCGTCCAGAGGGAGTACGACTACATCATTTGTGGTGGTGGTACTGCTGGCCTGACTATTGCTGCTCGCTTGTCCGAGAACCCAAATGTCACTGTTGGTGTGATTGAAGCTGGCTCGAATCATCTCGGGAACCCTCTTGTCGACACTCCTGCGGCGCTCCTGCAGATGCTCAACGATCCTGAATACGACTGGTCTTTCCGCACCACTCCCCAGGTATCTTGCTCCCTTGCATGACGAGTTGGGGCGGTGCTAACTTGGTAAAAACAGAAAGGCAACAAGAGCAAAGTCCACCATGTTCCTCGTGGAAAATTGCTCGGAGGCTCAAGTGGGATCAACTACATGATGTGACCAGACCATATTCCCTCGCTCCCTGCCTCATTTCTGACTACGTAAACAGGTACGTGCGTGGATCGGATGAAGATTACGACAACTGGGCCAGACTCGCCGATGACCCGTCCTGGTCTTCCTCCAACATGAAGCACTACATGCGCAAGCACCAGACTCTCGAACCAGTGGATGAGCGCATCACAGACAGAACGTGCATGCCTGTTGTTGCCGAAAACCACGGCACATCAGGTCCCATCCACACGTCCTTCAACGACTTCCGCCTGCCGATCGAAGACGACGTTATCAAGGCTGCCGAGCAAGCCCTTGGTTCCAGCATCAAACCCACGGACCCATGGTCTGGCAACCACATGGGTTTCTATAATACCCTTGGTTCCGTCACACGCACGGGGCCGAACAAGGGCAAACGCTCCTATGCGGCAGAGGGGTACTTCCAAGCCAACGCGCACCGTCCCAATCTCAAATTGATAACCGAGTCCCTCGTCTGCCGGGTGCTTCTGGACAACACCAACACCGTAGCACGGGGCGTTGAATTCCAACACAGAGACGGCGCACGCCACACCGTCGTAGCTACTCGCGAAGTCATCGTGGCCGGCGGCGTCATCAACTCGCCTCAGATCCTGGAGCTCAGCGGGATCGGCGACCCGGAGATCCTCGGCGCAGCAGGCGTCCAGTGTCTCGTCCCACTCCCGCCGGTGGGAACAAACTACCAAGACCACGTCGGGTCGGCGGTGACATACCAACTCACCCCCGGCAACATGTCCGGCGACGCAATGTTCATCCCGGAAGTGATGGCCGCGGCGCAGAAACAACTCATAGAGGAGCAGGGTGGGCCCCTGACGGCCGTGCAATCGGTACAAGGCTACCTCGCTGCCTCGACGGTGCTCGAGGCAGGGGAACTCAACGAGGTCGTCCGGTCCATTGAGACGACCAAGCCGGCGACGGCGTTCCAGAAGAAGCAATGGGCCCAAGTCGCGGCGCACATCAAGGACGCCAGCTCGGCCAACCTCCAGCTCATCTTCCTCAACGCCACGGTCAACCTGGCCGACGGAGCAGGCGACCAGAGCAAGCTGATGGCGCCGCCGTCGGAGCCCAGTGCCCCCAACGGCATGAGTCTGGGCATCAGTCTGCAGTACCCCGTGTCCCGAGGCCACGTGCACATCAAGTCGTCGGACCCGCACGACCATCCCGACATCAACCCAAACTACCTCGCGCACCCGGCCGACGTGGCCGTGCTCGCCGCGGGCCTCAAGTTCGTCGAGAAGATGGCACGCTCGCCCGCGCTGCAGGGCAAGGTAGGCCCGCGCGTCGGCCCGCCGCCTCGAGTCGTGCCCGCGCTCGACACCAAGGACCGGCGCCGCGCCGCCGTCCGCGAGTACTGCATGGGCGAGTACCACAGCTGCGGCACCTGCGCCATGGGCGACACGGTCGACTCGAGGCTGCGCGTCAGGGGCGTGCGGAACCTCCGCGTCGCCGACGCCTCGGTGTTTGCCAACAACGTGTCGGGAAACATCTGTGCCACCGTCTACGCCGTCGCCGAGAAGGCCGCCGACATGATCAAGGAGGACTGGGACCGGGTGGCATCATCGCCTACAATCACCGCTCGTGCGAGACTGTGACGCACGCCATACTAGGTAGTTTGTCAGTTGGTAGTTAGATTGGCTTTGGAAGGCGCGAAACTGTTCAACTCTGTAGTAGGTGATTGCTCTCTCTCTCTCTCTCTCTCTCGCGCAAAATATCAGTTGTCAGAATCCAGAGTAGGACTGTGTGAATTCCCCTAGTAATTGAAAATGTATCCAGAACAGTCTTAAAACGACAACACGAGAGACGGCCATTCTGGAGTCCCTTTCTTTGTACGGAGCAAATTCAAGAATGTGCACTTCAACATTCGCGACAAAACACATGCAGGCAGAACTTCCGATAATAGAAAACATCAACGACACGAGAAAGGACAAATTTTGGAGCATCTTTCGCACAGCGTCACCAACAGTGGGTTGCCATAATAATTCATTAATCTCGGAGATGCAAGACATACTGCATCTCTCCCTTGCTATACGTCATTGAGGAGGCGGCGACGGGAACGGGCAAAAACAAAAGCAGAGACCCCAAGAACAGCGCCATACAAAACGACGAAATGATAGTAAAAATGCCATGCCATGCCATGCCATATTCGATCGACTGGCTTTGTGGAGACTAGCCGTTCTTCTTTCTCCCACGTCTCTGGGCGCCGGTGCGTCCAAGGATCCCCTAGGAGCTTGACGCTGACGTCTTCGCTGACACCCACTCTAAACCCAAGCTACTGTCTCGAGAAGAACACGGTGCTCTCCATGCAGGTGATCTTCTCCTTATCGACGGTGTTGACGTCGGCCAGAACAGTGTACTTTCCGGGAGGGACCTGCTTAGGGATGTCGACTTCTTTCTCGATCGTCAGGACACCCTCCTTGATCGGGCAGGACATGTCGATCTGAGGCAAGTTGTCGCACAGGTCGGCTTCCTGTTTGATCAGGGTGATGAGGCCGTATTTGACCTGTAGGAATACGGTGGCGCCAGGCTCAATGTCTTTGTGGAAGGTTCCTTTGGCGGTGATGGTCAACTTTTCGCCTCTAACCAGGGGGGTTCCGACGTCAGCAAAATTAAAAAAAACTCCAGCGGTAAGGTAGGGAAGGCCCTCAAGGCAGCAGAAGGCTTGTGGGATCGGGTGTGGACGTACGGTACTGGAGGGTTGGGCGAGAGGTCAACATAGTCGATGTCGAGGATGTAGTCCTTGGGGTCGGCACAGAACTGTCGGCGAGTTAGTTGTTGTGTCAGTTTACGGGTTATTCCTCGAGAACAAGAGAAGAAGAGCAGCAGCTCTGGGGTGGCTCACGTTCAACGGGTTCTTGCCGGGGACGGGGTTCTCGGCGTCGGTGATGAGGGCACTTTGCTTGCCGCCGACGGAGAAGAGAGATCGTGATGATGCGACACTGACGGTGAGGAGGGACAGGATGACGGCCGAGACCTTCATGGTGCCGACGCCGTGCGAACAGACTGTCGGACTAGGAGGTGCAGGGAGCTTCGCTGGCTTCGAAAGGTCTGGAACGAGATCTCTCTATCTTTTGGGGGAAGCAAGATACGAGACGAGCAGTGCGAGATATGATGGAGGTTGGACGGCCGGTGGGTTGCTCTGTGGCGCAGGTCAAAGGTCGCAGGTCGCCGGCCCATTAGGTTCACTAGTTCGCATTTGGATACGGAGTACGGAGTAGAGCAATTGCGTCACCGGCCAAGAGTTCGGTTGAAGGCTTTGTGCTTCACCGGATCATCTTGGCTGCAGATTACATAATGATGACGCTAATGGAAGGACGCTAGGACGCTAGGACGACCTACCAATCAGTCAGCCTCACGGTCCACTGGCCTACAGAGTAAACATGTACTGTAGGTGCCCCTGGAAGTCATCGTGGAGGACAGGACAAGGATTCTTCGTCTCTTTAAGGAACCTCTCCCACGATCTTGTTTCGGAGGGCAACGGTCTAAAAAGTTTGTATATTTACGGGTCTAGGTATTGTAGACGGTTTCCATGAGGTCGGCAGGGCAGAGGAAGTCTCAGGTCGTACTGAAGGAGCCCGGCAAGAGAGGTGTGGTACCCCAGCACTTGAATACCAAATTCCTCCTTTGGGTGTGGGGGATATGGGCGCCAACGACGTAAAGGTGTGTCGTCTTCCGATGGCACGATCTGAGATGAACTGCTACAACACATAACACAAAGGGCGCGCTTTGGGGGCGACGATATGTCTCCACCATTCAGGGACGAGGCAATGGTCCGGCGAGACCGATTGATATTGGTTAGAGACCTCACAGACATAGGCGCAGATAGAGAAACATGCCTGGCTTGCAGTTCCCACACATACGACCAACAGTCCTTGCCTCAGTCTCCGAAGCCGCCCCGTCGCAAGCCGACTCCCCACGCTGTCAAGACTGCTGGCGCCGCGGCCCCATAGACTCCAACTCAGAGTATGTCTTCCTGACTTGTGTCTGTCTCTGCTCTACCGTTCGACCATCAACCGCTGATGACGCAGACACCAAAGCGAAGCTCCGATGACGAGAGCGAATCCGATGACGAGAGCGAATCCGATGACGAGAGCGAATCCGATGACGAGAGCGAATCCGATGACGAGATCGAGCCGGAATCCGGTGATGCCTCTGCCACCTTCGAGCGTATCCGGGAACACATCATTTTGGAATGAAGGCTCTAACCCGAATCCAAACTCTTCAGGAGGAGAAGAAAGAGTGAGAGCAGAACGCGAAGGATACTGCGGCACTTGCCAAGCAGAAGGGAGCAGAGAACGATGGTAAACCGACAACCCATCGCAAGAAGCGAAACCCAACGAGCTCATGGGTAGGGTTGCAACTCCAACAGAGGCAAAGGCGGCCAGTAAGAAAGCGACCAACAAGGGTTGATTTTGATCTGCCATCATCCTCAGAAGAAAACAGGTGTTGTTGATTCATTCATGATAACAGGACGACCTCTAGACCATCACCAACAGAATTTGTGTCTTGCGATTGAAGGTGTTCTCGGTCTCGAAACAGAAATATTGTATGCGCGCTCCTCAGGCCCGAGTACCGATGTCACCACCTCGACCCATCCATTTTGTCATTCTCTATATATCAGAATCATGTCTTGAGTGCGAGTGACATCCCAACTTATTTAGTCACAGCCTGAGCTGAAATGGAGCCGAAAACCGATGGCTGATGTGACATAATAGTAGGTATCTAAGTGAAGGGCACGTTTCACAACGTAGCAGGCCAACCTCTCGTCGGGTTATATAAAATCCTCCTCAAACGACACTCTCTCCCGTGTTCACAAGCCCGATTCCTTGTTGCCACCCGGATTACAAACTTCAACTAGAAAAGAGCCGAGGTGAGCAGAGCAGAGCAGAGCGGTCGAATCGTCTACGCACTACGGATGAAGTGGATGTATGTTAGCCATTCTTAGAACATCTGGCACTTTTACCCCCATCCTCATCCAACATCAGGCCAGTACGGAGAAAAAGAAGAAACGCCCTAACAAGGTCAGAAAGAGCCGTGAGAATCACGAGGAAGACTAGTCTGAAACTTATACTGTAAGGAGGTTAGAAAGCGAACTCTGTGATGCTTTTGAGTTCCGCCTCAAGTTGGCAAACTCAGATCTATTCTGGATAAACAAAGACAAAAGCATTTTAACCATTCTTCTAGGAGAAAATAGTGCGCCTTTGGAGCGCCGTGTACAGTGCGATAGTGCCAAAACCGCGGGCCCTTGCCAAGTGTTCTCAAGGGTCCAGACCTACACTCATCTTCTTGAATTATTTAAGCCAGTTGCTGTACATTCCAAAAGAGAAATAACATTGAACATAGACCGAAGATGGCCGGTCCTCCATCGTATTGGCTTCCATCAAGACAGTTCAAAATGACGCAGTCTAATAGAGCTGGGCAGATTTTCAAAGGTATTGAGTACGGATAAATAGATCCAGCTACTTCCATGATTTCAGCGGTGACCTATCTACCTTTCCAATCATCACAACACTAAACAATTTGTGTTGACCCAAACCGCGTCTATCGACAGCACCATAAAGTCCTTGTCTTTGTCTCGATTTTCAACTCTCGCCACGATAGTTGTGGCCGCGCGTTCTACCAAGTTAGCTCAGGCCGCCCCAGCGTCTCCAATCCCCCCGATGCCGGTACCTCCACACTCGACGGCCGTCAACACCTTTACGGTATACGGCTCTATTTGCGACTATTGGACCACCCCGGACCAAGAATGGATATTATACTATAGACTTCACGTCTACTGCGACTATGTCGGCCAAGGGACAAAGATCGCTGCCAGCGTCACCGTGAACAATCATGTCTTCTCTACCGAGCAGATAGGTATCAAGGACGTGAACAAGATTTACACGAGCCCGCCGTTCAAGTCGAACAAGACGGCTGACCAACTCAACTTTCAAACACACAAAAGCATATCGGGTGGGCCAGACATGGGTACCTGTCAATGCCAACTGACTAAAACTGCGACGAGGTCTGCATTCGGTACACCGATAAATGATTGGGTCAACAAGATGACCTGTACCAAGATAAGTCCGTACCTCAGAGTACGTTCAGTTATGGTTCGCGAAGGAGGTCATCCTACATACTCGGGGTATATCACAACACCTGCAACGGTCCAGACCAAAAAAACATTGGATTGGAATGACCCGCCGGTGGCCTATCCTGATTGGTCATTTTAAGAGGTTCAAGAAAGAGAGGGAGAGGGAGAGAGAGAGAGAGAGAGAGAGAGAGATGAAGAGATGAGGGGTGAAGAAGTTTTTGGCAACCATTGTGATGAGAAGAAGTGTGCAGAGGTTGTTTTGCACCCCAGGAGGAGGAGGAGGAGGAGGAGGAGGAGGAGGAGGAGCAGGGTGAAATGCTGCGACTTGGGAACGTGGAGCGAAGAACAGCCCTGAAAGACGATCAGCAGAGTGCAGCGAGACAAAAATCGATGTTGTACACTGCGAAGAGAGTGCCTCGCAAGTAAAGACTCAACCCCGACCCATACCACTTGATTGATTGATAACAGCCCCTGCGCACCTGGTGCTTTCCCCTTCTACTCTTGTTATACTACCCTTGTCTCACTCACTATAATATTGATCAGAGAGTGATGATTTTTCAAGTCTCGCGGAAGATTTCAAAAAGTGGTCTCGAGGGGGGGAGGGGGGGGAGGTGCAGTTCAAAATCTGTCAAGTGACGAGTCGCCAGAGGACTGTTCAATAGGCACATTACATCAATGTTTCCTTACAGGGCTTCTCTCAGTGAAGGTCCTGACACGTTTGTCCATCTGCTACCAAGTTATTCCATGGCGACTGCGTCGGTATGGCACCTATACCCGACTCCCGTCGAATGGTATATTCACTTCGATAAGTCACCCTGAGTTGTGACGACGTAAACATAGGAAATATCCCGTAGAGTGTACTGCAAAGAAAGACATCGAGTAACACTCGGTCCGGAGGATATATAGCTCTGACCACCAGCACGACAGCTACGTACCAGCCACACACTCTCTCACTCTCTATTCCTCTCTCGGTCTCATTCGTAACTCAAGCAGTAGCGAAGTTCAGCGCTCCAGACTTGACTCTCAACCTCTTTCCGAAGCACTGCAAGAGGACAATCAACAAAAAGGCGCCGCCGCAAATCGCAGCTTGGATACCAAATGACGTCTTTGTTCCTTGCGCATTTGCCCACGTTACTTGGAAGTACGAGATCTGCAGAAAAAGGGAAATGTCGGGTGTCAGTGGTGGGTTTACACGACAACGAAACGCAGGGCCACGGGCTGTTGGGACTCACAATAAATCCGCCCGTCGTTCTGCAAAAGTTGATCCAAGCAGCTACTTCACCAGACGCCTCAGGGTAACTGTCGAGGTTGTAGGCGTTGAGGGCGACCGTGGTGATCATGATGCCAAATACGTACAGACCCCAGAAGACACTGGTGACCATGTAATGGAAGGCGTCTTCCAGAGCAAAACCCAACCCGACGAGACCGGCAATCATGAAGGGCGTCGAGACCCAAATGGCCTTCAACCTGACTTCGGGTTCGAACTGGCCCTTGTGTTTCTTGATATAGCTGGTGGCGATGAAGTCATGGAGCCAGTGGCCGCAGACCTCACCTAGCAGAGCAGCCACGATGGGCGTGAAGTAAAAGTAGCCAATCTGTAAAGGGCCAAAGTTATACAGAGGAGTAAGGAAGATTGCGAGCGTCGTGTTGATGCCCACTACCCATGCGAAGGTCAGGAGGTAGTAGAAGCACGAGATGAAGACCGTGGGTTTGAGTGCGACTTTGACCGGACGCATAAGTGCTTGGCCTAGAGTGTTGCGGAGACCACGAGATCGGTATTGTGCGGTACCGAGAAGACGGGCGACTCTGCTGCCGCGTGCTGGCTGGGATGATGCTGGGATTCGGCGGTCGTAGTATGTCTCGTCGACGAAGAGGATTACCAGGACCAGACACAAGGCAGTCTAAATGTGAACAGCGTCAGTCGTATCATCTCAAGTCAAGTCAAGTCGCGTGAGAGGTATCCGGAAAAGTGAACGGTACTAACCTCAGCAATGTACACTTCAAATGGAACTCTCCAGGATTGCGTGCTGATGATGAAAGCGGCAAATAGAGGACCAAAGTATGGCGACAAAATGATAAAGGCGGCCCATATGTTGATCTTTCTGGCTCGTTCATGGAAGAAGAACATGTCGTAGATGAACATCAATCCGCCTCCTTGAGCGACAGTACTGAAGAATCCATTCAGAATACGCGCGGCCATAAACGACTCGAACGACTGCGCAGCGGCGCACCACACTGCCGTAGCAGTGGCCAGAACGAGGAAATAGAACAGAACAGGGAGACGGCCGAAGTAGGCCGAGAGCGCAACAACAACGACACCGCCAGCTCCCAACATGAAGACATTGCCCACCTGCGAATGGTTGACGTGGTCGGGAGTCATGTTCCAAACTGCAGCTTGAGGCAGCAGCGTGACCGCGCCGGTGGCACTGCCGTAGTCAGGGAGGAAGGAAGTCATTGAGACGATGATCAGGATCAAGTGCTTCTTGGCCCAACTCCAGTTGAGGGGGTCCTGGGGGTCAGATGAAGGCTGAGGAAGCAAGATAGTATGACCATCGCGTGCTCGCTTGAGGTTGGCATGCTCCGAATCGGTCGCGTCGATGATGTACCCTTCCTTGTTTTCGAATTCGTGAAGTTCCGTCACGTTTTCAATCGAGGTGGCGGGGTCACCGATCTCCTTGTCCTCGGCCGTCATGTTTGCTGAAGCACCTGCCGCTGGCGTCGTTCACGAGGCAAGCGAGAAAGAGGTCCTTTTTGCTGAAAAGGTCGAACCAAGTAGTGGTGAGATACGAGTAGAACGGTGAGGAATGGGCGAAATGGGCGAAATGGGCGAGGGCGATCAAGTCAGTCTTATCGAAGGCGGAACTTTGTTGTCTCCATCGCCTGCTTTTGTACTTGGTCCACACACATACATCGGGGGTCTGATCCTATTGGATTCGTTCTTCCAAATCGGGCAATATTGTTGTACATCGCCTCTCACAGTCTATATCGCCCGCCCCCGAAAGTCGCCCATGCCCCGGATAAGTGCCCATCGGACAAAACCCCACGCGAAGCGCCCCAACCCCAGGCGCCGCTTGCTTATCATTCAGGTAAGAAAGGGCTACCCCGGGTGATCATGAGCTTGGATTTTGCCTCAAGCTGGGGTTTCGTGGCGCATTTTTGATGATTTGATCGCTGAAGCCGACGCATCATCCGAGGGAGGTCCTTCGTGAGAGCGATTTGGTGTAGATGTTGCGGTTTTCTTGCCTCACCTAAGGGAAGAGGTGGAGTAATCGCCCAACTAGGATAACGGGTTAGCTCTCGCTTATATCAGCTTCTCATTTGTTGCTTTCCGGGGGGAATTCTCCCCACGGATCAAAAAATTCACTTTCCATGTGGGCTGGGTTTGGAGGAGACGTCTGTCTTTGACGGACCATGGTAATGTGGGGTGAAAACGAAGGGATACAATAGTCACGAGTCGAAGGCTTCGGAATGTCGAGTGGGCGAATTTTTGTTTCAATGCTAGTGGAGATTCAGTTGAAGCAAGTGGTGTTTTGAATTGTCCTCAACTTCTCTAGCATACATGGCTTTGGCGCCCAGTGTGCCGTAGGGAAATGTGAACATGCTGCGTTGTCGCCTGGTAGGTCGTCTATTCTGGTTAGATAGTATTCAAGTCTAATCAGTCATGTACAGTAGTGCAGCCTCACCAGCTTCAGCTGAGACTCGAGGCTACAACTTGTTCAAGCAGCGGTTAGTGTGCAGCTGGCTTGACGACCATGACGGATTCTGCTGTCGGCCTGGACTCGATTGCTCTCCGCGTTTGGTGATCCACTCTATCCGAACTTTTGCTCAAGTGCTAGGGAATTGGCGGTGCCGAGCAACAACCTGTGCAGGCTCACACTGGACGGCGGCGATGAGAGCGCACTATCAATGATTCCCGATCAGCTAACGTGACATATCCACCCAGCAAGGCTGCTCAATAATATGAACTTTTGGGGGGCGGGAACTGGCGTGTTCGTGTGATGAGAATGTAGTCCAGAATGGTCACTAGATGTGCCAGGCTGATAGCAGTTATGCTTGGTCGGCTAGAAATGACGATCGACGAATGCATCGATGCCTATCACATCCCCTCCAAGCCAGTCTTCCAGACGACGGCGCAAACTTGGCTCTCTCCGGCAAGACCCAGAAACGCTTGCGCAACACAGACAGCTACCAGTTGATACGTTGTCGGGGAGCACTGTGCACCAGACCTATAAAGTGTGAATCGGCATTCAAGGCTCGCTGGAGGATTGCTGCATTGCCACGCTGACGGCTGTGCAGGTTCGTACGTGCAACCAGTAATGCTACCGGCGAAACCGCGTGCCTGACGGGCAACTTGAAGCTGTGGGTTACAACGACCTCCTGAAAACGACCAAAATCTGGGAGGCGTGGTTCCCAACATTTGGCGGAGTCATTGTTCTTCCCGGATCTCATAGACATCGGCCGCTATTGCACAGAGTTCACGGAGGGTTGCAAGGGTGCCCGTCTGGCATTTCGGCGTCGTAGCAAATGTTCATGGTGTATAGTTTCGATGAAGCACCCTCCTCCGTTCGGGCTGGAAGCGCATCTGCGGGCGAAGGCTTTGCAGCGCCCGAGACCGAGCTGGCTGATTCTCGGGGAGCTGCACCGCCAGGGTCAGGTCAATGGTGGTTGTCACAGCTTAAGAGCTGGAGAGAAGCTGTGTTGGCCTGGATTCCAGGCGCAGAGACCTGAATCGAGTCAAGAATGCAGCGTGTTTGGCGGAATCGTGTAAATCTGGCGTCTTTCCGTATCCAGGAACACTCACAATTGACGAGCCCAGCACGTAACATGTAGACGAAAACTTACGACTATTCAGCAAAGATGCTCCGGATCCAGCGATTGTTCGGCAGAGAGACCTCGAGGGCGCATTCCAGCCGGCGTTAGTTGCCGGCCAACTGCCATTCATGAAGGAGGACATGTTCATCTGTCTTCGTCTCAGGCATCGTGCCTTTGGTGCCAGGGTTACCAGCAAATGAGCACACGAGCTAAAACTTGGATGATCACAGTGTATGGGCAGATGTTGCGAGAATGTCTAGCAGCCTTGCTGCTTCCACTCCTTTGTACTCAATCGGACAGGTCAGAGTAGACACGGGCATTCAGAGACCGCCGTCGTCTACTGCGTAACAGCGCTTCCGTACCCATTGCTAATTATTGTACTTTGTACAACCTATGAAATATCTCTTCTCTGATTGGACTGCTGCGACATCTCCCGTAACTGCTCTCCCCGTCACCATGATCCGCCGTAGCGCAGTTTCCGAGCTTTCCCAAGTTTCCTCAAGCTATCGACATCAACGACATTGAAACGGAGTTCGAGACAGTTTTCGCCAGCACTCTCACACAACGAACACCACAGCTCAGTCTTCGGTCGCGTTACACACCGAAATGGCCCTCTCACAAGAAGGCTTCCAGTCCTCGGGGCGCACGCCCCTGCGAGTTTACAACAAGCAACCCACGTACAACACATATATTTCACCTTACGGACCCAAGTACGTCTTTGACAACCCGAACAATACCCACAGACTTAGCCCCTGCTCTTCCCCCAGTGCTGCTGCGGCGTTGCTTATGACCACGCGCGAATTGACATCAAGGAGCTAACGACTTACTTTCTTTTTGCTACAGAACCAAGCACGTTCCTAACCTCATGGGTCTGAGCTTAGGCAAGGCCTTTCGCTACGGAACAATTGCGTCCGGATTCGGTGTCGCAGCAGGTACTTTTGCGCTCTTCTTCTTCGGCGAGGTCCCCAAGATCCGAAACGATATTCTGTCCAAGGTCCCGGTCATTGGTGACTATTGGGTTCGAGAGATTCCGCCTGAGGATAATCCTTTCTAAAAACATCGCTCGGAGAGGAGAAGAAAAAGAAAAGGGAAGCGACGTGGAGCTTGGTGTTGGTGCTCTGGAGAAGACCATCGCAAATGTATATATCAACCATGGCGTGAACTGGGGTGAAGGAGCTGCGGTCAAATGTCGAGAAGACACAAAATGCCTGCGTGGGGCTTGAGGACCCCAGCTCAGGTACTTACCTGTAGAAGCACAGCCGAAATCCACAATTTTCAAGAATCAAGAACGCATTATTGCACAAGCCCTTTCTGGAGTCACCTTTTATGTCTTAGGGGTCACTCGTCATACGAATAGCGTCCATGTCTGGACTTTGCAGGAAGGACACGAGACTTAAAGAGAGGTTCGTGGTGCACTTTACATTCGGGGAAAAGTAGCATTGGTGAGCAGCTGCAGTATCATTGAACTCAGCCACGTCTTTGGTATCATGGATATGTATAAAGCTCGCCGGGCCTCAGCATGCACAAGCGGTTCTCTACACTCTATCGCCGCGCTCAAAGTAGACCCATTGACCAGTTGGCGCTTTCTCCTCGAGCTCCTCCCACCTAGTGGAGTGGAAACGTGTTAGTTCAGAATGGCTCAGATTTATGTTCGAGCTCGAGGTTTAAAATCCGGAGCGAGTAGCGGGCTTAGCCCGGGGAAAGCGGAAGAACGTACGGTTGATACACCAACATCTCATCCACCAGCTGAAGTTCACCCTCTGCAACCTGGATGACTTCCTCAATCAACCCAGCGCCAATCTTGTTCTCGATCGTCTCGATCCTGTGAGAGATAAACGTCGTCAGCTAAGAAATCCGGTATTGTGCCGTGCGTATTGTTGTGCTTGGTCTGCAATAGACTCTGTCTGCTGTAGGATTCGAATGGGACAACGTACTGTTCCCTCGTCAAGGGAGGCTCGACCTCCAAGTCTTCTACCGTGGGCAGCTTTCCCTCGGCAGCTTCCTTGTCCACCGTCTGCACTTCTGCATTGACGTATCTGGCCTTCTTCTCAGCTTCCGCGGGAGTGCTGGGTCCCTCCGGCAGCGCATCCTGCCGCGTGATGACGCCGTCCCAGTTGTCCACCGCGGTAACATGCGCCTTTTCGCTTCCCAAACTTCCGTCGGAGTTCAAGAATTTAGCGTACGCAGCCGGGTTGGCTGCGATCTGTTTCCGCACTCGTTCCAGCCATTGCTCGTACCCTTCGGGTCGTTGGGCTTCGACGATCTCGAGCCGTTGCTTCGTCAACGCCTCAACGGATTGTCTGTACACGGAGCTTTTGGGTATCTGTTCGAGTTTTTTAAGGGTTTGTCGGTATGTGTAGATGAGAGCTGGTCGAGGGGATGGGTGAGTGGTTAGACCTGTGAGGCCGGTAGGTGTGTTCGGTTCGAGGAACTTCTTGGCCGACTTCACGGTCGCGAACAGGCGTGAGGTCGGACGCATCTTGAGCGGACGAAATCAGAAGCGGTGGTGGTTCAAGGGAAGGTCTTTGGAGCTTGTACTCATTACGAGTAGACGACGCTTCTTGATGTCGGAGAAAATGGCACTAGCAGGACACATACGGTGGAGCAAATCTGCGCAATGCGTACCGTATACGCCTGCTCAAAAAGACCAACACTACGAGTACTGCAGAATACGAAACTTGGGAGTAATGCTTCTAATGCTTCAAGAAACGAGAGACCCGCGGGATCTATATGTCTGATTTGGACAGCTACGGACGGTCATCAAGCCTCCAGACAAGCTTGTGGAGCTTACTAGATGAACGCGATACTATCCAGAACATATCATCTGGGAGCTGAGTCCAGACGAAGCCAGAGTCTCCACTGAGAGCATTATATTAGATTATCGAGACATGTGCCAACGAGTGGAGGACTTTGAGTATCAGTGTGGCCGTTGTTGAATCTCTTCAGGGGTTTTGGATGCCTTTTGGCGTTCTACCCACGTACTGTAATCCACGCATGGCCATACCCTTCCAGCTGACCTTCCAGAGATGATCATCCTGGAGTCTTCAATGTCAATGTTGGTAGCAACTATGCTGCAAACGCCGTCTAACACCGGTCACCAGGCATCATTTGCCGCAATAGTGTCGTACGAGTAAATCCACCTAGACACATCGTCGAACCGGGTATCAGAAGTGTGCTTTCTGATTCCCAGTCAAGTAGCTCTGCCCTGGCAATAAAATGCTCCTAGGAGACTCCTGGAACCCAGTTCCCAGCACCCGCTCTCCAAACGCACTGTTTTACTCGCCGAATAATCTTCTCACTCTTCGAAGTACGCTGTCCTTTTCTGGGTCATACGGATGATCCTTGCTTGGGATTTCCAGGACTGCAGGGAAGGGGTCCTGAAACTTGTCGACGGTATCTCGGATCACTTCTGCGAGCTATTACAGCAGTTAGTTTCGCAGACTAAACAGCTTGTCCTCTCCTCTGGACCAGCAGACATACATGTTGGTTAATCAAAACAATACCAATATCCTTGCGCTCTTTTGTGAATCTGTTGAAGGCCTGCTCTATCGTAGACTTCTCCGTTTTCCCATCGCAAACTAGAAAGTTCTTTTGCGAATCTGGAGGATCGGTAATGTGACCAACGCCAGCAAGCAATAGTCCTGTGACGGAGCTGCAGAACAAGCATTAGAGAAGAATTATGCGACAGACTCATTTAACGTACTCTTCATCGCCTATAACAGCTAGGAATTGCCGGTCCTAGGATATGATTGTCAGATTGGTGCCGTAGGCGTGAGTCTTCCAAGTACCTTGTAGGCGGAGGGCGGCGCAGCCATGGTGGGCAAGGCTTCTCAATTCGAGTTAGCCCAACTTCAGGGTGTGGTTACGGTTGGTTTGAGCAGAGACAGTTGTGTATTTCCGGACAGTCGAGCTTCAGAGTGCCGCGGGATGCAGCAATAGGGCCCGCAAGAGAAACGGTGATACTCCAGGGCGCAGGCTGTGGAATTGAAGTGAACAGTATCTCGACCGTCCCACCTGGTGGTACCTGCAGCTTACCTTATCTTATCGAGCTTCCATCTCTAAGTGGCTGCTGCCTTTGTTTACCATCTTCTCCGCAGCCATGGTCTGTCTATTACTGGCCTTTGTCTTGTAGACAATTCTTCGTTACCTCATGACAACTCTACCCTCCCACCCTTGCTCCCAGTTTCCAACCTCGATCCTGATTCCCTCTGGGTCCATCTCTCTGTGCGGGAGATGTCTATCATAGACTCATTTCGAGATATCCTTCCCTCCATACGATGCCCAAGTTCGTGAGGCGTCAGCCGCTGATTGACAGAGTCAAGGCCGCCCTCAACCCATACGACTTCCTTCTATGGCTCTCGGAAGAGATTGAGTCAAATGGCTGGGATCAACTTGAAAAGGAATGGGCTACACCAATCGGTATCCTGCTAAATGTGTTCTTCATCATTGCCCGGGCGAACTCAAGGGCGACATCCCGTAGCTATGACGATGTGTTTGGAGATGTGCCTCAAGTGGCATGGACAGCATGGCTGGTAGGTGCGAAAGAACTGATTTCCGTTCCATACTTACGATCTATACAGAGCAGACTGGTAGTTCTTTTCCTGACCGGTTTCTGTCTTGTAAACGCAGCCTACACGTTTTCGCGCAAAAAGCACTACCGACTCTTCGAAAATTCCATCGACACAGTCCCCAGCACTCCTTCGGCAAGGCGAGTGCGAGTTGACTCTTCCCCTGTCTCTTCCTCGCCCTTACGATTCCTTTCCTCTATCCTCGGGACAGAGTCCGCCCAGTCAAGAGCACATCCCGATCCGAAACGAGATGTCTGGGAAGTTGCAATTTGGGACCCCTTGCCCTTAGCGCTCCGCATATTCTGCTACTTCAGCCCGGGTCATATCCTGATTTACTGGCTTTTTTTGCCAACGCTGGCCTCTGATCCCCGACCGAGCGTCACCATTGTCACTGCCATGTTCCTCGCAATTCTTCTGTCAGCCCAACTGTGGCATCTTCAGTCGAGCTTTTCTACTCAGGCCAAAGACACAGCGTTTATCTCCAAAGAGGTCATGCATGAATATGATACGAAGTACGTGAGACCACGTACACAACCAATCTACAGGGATGTTGCGACACAGTTCAGTGAAAATGCCTCCTACAGCGCCAGCCGTGATGAGCATTATAACACGGTGGAGGTGTACACACCAATGGTGGTCATTAATCGTGGCTTCAACACGCACGCCAACCCCAACTACTCTCAGTACACTGATCCAGACGGGGCCAGCTCGAGCAACTTGCGACACCGCGTCTCTACCCCTGATTTTAAGTCCCCTGCGCAAGCTATACAGCCAAGTTCTTCGGTGAGACCGTTGACTGCTATGCGTCAACCAAACTTTCGTCCAGTTCTATCTGGTGGTGATGGCGGAAGTCTCGGTGTCTACTCACATGCTGCCTCTCCTCTGAGAAAGAGTGCTTCAACCAATTTTTCACGCGACCGTCTCACTCAAAGCCCCGAGAAACGGTCAATGAGTCCTGATAAACGGATGAGTGTCCCTGCAGGAGGAATAAACACCATGGCTGCATCTCAAAGATGGGGCCATTTGAAACCTGATCGACATCGACGAGAGAGCGGTCGGTTCTAGCTAGTGTATCAGAGAGCACCTTCATGGCTGCATTCCAAACCATTTTCATGCTGTGATTCTCACGTGGGCGCTTGGTCGTGCCTTCTTGTCAGCTGTGCACTGTCTTCTGCCTGGATAAATAATGTAATTGGGTGGTGAGAGCCTGGAAATCGAGGAAATACCAATCTTCGTGGGGCGTTGTCCTCGGGTAACAGATATTACGCACCCCTGGGTGCGTGTCCTCGGCACCAGCCTCATGCACAGACCTGTATATGCCACCACCATACACATATCACAGCAACCACGCCTACGGTTACTATGTTGTCTAGATCCTCCAATCCTCCCAGTTTTCCACGTTCTTCTCGACCTCACAGAAGAATCTTGTTCTCGAGCTGTTCTTCATCTCACTCTCAGAAGCGGCGGTGGCCTCGCAGTCATTCAACCAAGACGGTAACACACGACAGCGTACCAACGAATAAATCAAACATTTATGCAGCAATCAGCCGGCGTTTAGCTTTCCGCCACAGCAAACAGTCTTTCTTGCCGTTCTCTTCGACGCGGCAGAGAGAACCGAGCTCGCCGCCTCATAACGCCACCAGGGATTGATATATACAGAAGAAGGCGTTGTATATTACCCAAGCCCCGGTTCCAGGTGACGAAGCTGTAACGTTCACAACACCTCAGGGGGTGGATGCGAGATCCATCCCCTTGGACCAGTCAAGGCAGCCATTCTCATCGGTCCGGCGTTCGAAATTCCTTACGAAGAATTGTCTCGCTCGCTAGCTTACCCAGAAGCAAGAACATATCTACGAGTCTCCTGAAGCTGCGTGGATATGCATCGACCCGTCAACAAAGAAGACTACTTGATTGCTCGAGGAGCTAATCCACGGACCGGAGTGGTAACCCCAAGCTCCCACAGTGCTAGCAGTTCAATTGATGGCCACGGCTCTGCTCCTCATGGTCGATGGCGTCAAAGGGCGGATGAGTGGGTTAGTTTTGATTTCGATCAGGAAACGGCTATCCCAAGACCGCACGAAGAGAGGCCCTCAGCACCATATCATCGCTTGAGACTCCCGCCGAAATTGGTGCCGCGCGACCGCGGCTCCTCGTTAGGGGAATTCAGCACTCCGTTTAAGCCTCTGGGACAGAATTCACGGTCGAGCAACGGAGACACATTTGCTTCCCACAAGCAGATCGGGGCGATCGAGGCGCTTCGCGAAGTCCCCATCAAGACAACGAGTCCACACGCGCGGCACAATCCATCATCTGGAGAGCCGGCCGTACGGAGAAAGCCAGTAGGAACACCACCGAAGGGCAACCCGGACCATGTAACATCAGCTTCGCCAGAATTCGACGGAAGCGATGATCCCGTGTTACTGCCTCCAAAATTTGAGACTGATCTGAGATCTTGCTCTGCTCCCATACCTGCGCCCTTGCGCACTTTTGGCCTTTGCAATGTCGACAAAGATCTGCCAACCTTACCAGGCGACACGCCCCGCTCCCCATCTCAAGAATATCAGGTCATAGCAACGCAGAACCCTTTTCTAGGCCGGGAGGAAACAGAGGACGTAAGCGAGTGTCCAAATCCAATGAGCCAAAAAAACAATCGCCTTGCTGTAGCCCAGAAAGATCTACCATGTCTGCCGCAGGGTGATGGCCCATCCAGGCCGAGACAAGCTTCGACACCTCTCGAGCTAGGCACTGTCAAGAACAATTTCACCAGCCCCGAAAATGCCATGAGCCGACCAGCTGAAAGTCATGGGGGTCCTCGGGGTCCGCGGGGTGGAAACTCAGCGTATCCCTTCACACGACTCGCGAGACAAACTCACCCGCCGCCGCAGACAAGGAAGGCCAACGACCTCCTAGGTGTGAGACCGATGCCAGTACCTACTTACGACAATCCACCAAAGTACCAGCAGCCCAACTCGACGAGGCCCATATTGGCGAGAACGAAACCGGTCAGTTCAATGCCACCAACAGTGATGCCGACGTCGAACAGGGTCAAGGACGATCACGAGCTCTTGTCGACTACCACTTCCACACTCACAGGCAATACTATCAGCCGGCCGGGTGGTCCCAGACAGCTACTTGTGGGACAAAGACCTTCGATGCCAGATCCTCGTACTACGACCGCTGGTCGCCCTCGAGTTCCCAGAAGGCCAGCTACACCAGATACGCCCGGCATTTTCATGAACACTAGTATGAATATGAGCGCCGATTCGATCATGCCGATAATGCTTCCTAGGGTCAGACCGAGAGATATACCACGTCAACCAATGCCCATGCGAGACGAAAACATGCACGGCATTCCGAGGATGATAGCCGAGCACAAAAACCCAACCTACCCTAAATCCAGGCTGACGCGGGGAGAAACAGAGTGGCAAGAGAGCGGAACGAGGAGTCGCTTCGATGCAGAGCGGAGCCTAGTTCCCCCACCCCTAAGACCACGACTCCTGTCAGGCCAAGAGCATCTGATTGCAAAAGATACACGCAAAGAAGGAGAAATCGCAGTAGTGAACGGTCTTGGTTTGACGAGGAAATGCAGTCGCTGTCACAATGGGTTCGTGGATGTCAAGCGTCCCGATTTGGGTGGTGTTCAAAAGAATAGTGATGAAGTAAACAATGGATTGAGAAAGACTCATCCAACTGGCAGTCCGCTTCCAGGGTTACCGGAGGAGTCCGAAGTTGATGTTCGTCTTCATGGGCATGAACAGGACCAGGAAGGCCATCACGAAGCCGGCCATGATGTCTGCTGCCCTGACTGCTGTAAAGAGGAAGATGTACATGGTAGTTGCCTTGGACATTCTAGCCCGAGCACCGTGTCAAGCCCAAACAAGAGCATCTGGTCTCAATCCCATAGCCCAAGCAGTGCTGGTGAGAGCGACGAATGGGGTGATGTCGAGAACCACAAGCATGAAGGGCCGCCGCCTGATATCCTTCTCACCAAGGAGAGCCCGCCATGTCTAGAGCGCTCAAAGGTTCGACCTACAAGAGGGTCTCCCATTGAGCTTTCAGCTCACCCAAGAACGCCTGCGACTCCCTTCAAGAATGCTGCAGAGCCTAGGGCTGTAGGACAGTCTAAGCAGAAGTCAGCCGTACCAGGCTTGCACAAGAGGCAAAGAAGCCGGAGCTCCCCAGTTATCGGATCAGCTAGTCCAATCCCGAAGCCAAACACCAGCCAGGGTATGAGGCTACCCGGTGGCTCTCGCCTCCGGGTTCCCACTCCTACAGGGCTCGCAATATCATGCATCGGTCAACCCAGAAGTCGAAATACCAGCGGAACCAGTATTGGTACGATCGAGGTGCAAGTGCCTGGAATTGGGTTCTTCGGGGGTGGAGCGGCCAGCGATTTGGTTCTGGTCCCCTTTGAAGCGACAAAGATGTGGATAAAGAACCATCCACAGGTCATGAAGGTGGGATGGGAGATCCTGGAACGTGCTTGGCAAATGAGTCGTATCATGACAACGACTGGTTGGAGACTCTGGGCTCTTGTCTTTGTTTATTCAAAGACTGGCAAATTGAAGCTCAAAGTCTCCAAAGGCGAGACAGCTGGAGGGTTTGTCATTGACTGTGCAAGGAGTGCATTGTACTTGGTCGTCTTTGCAGCAGTGGGCGTCTTCTTTCTCAGAGTATTGGGAATTGTTCTGGGATTGTTTGGAATTGTCGGGTGGGTTTTCAGAGCCATATTTTGGGTCTTGAAGAAAGTGCTCGGGTTAGGGGTTACGAGGTAGTTTGTTTAAGATGCGCACACTGGGCATGAAATTGTCAAAGGTGATGTGTGCCATTGCTATCAATTATTAGACAGTATAAAATTAGGTAGACAAAGTAATCAGTTATCATTGTAATTGTGTTTGTGGAAGCACCTTCATTGAGCTTTGTATATACATTTTTTGACGCGGATAGCGTCAATAATGTCTCTCTGCGCAACTCGGCCCGAACCCCTTTTAAGGGTAGCCTTGGGGCTTGGAAGGCTGCTTCCACACCAACCAACACGGATGTAAATTGTAGAGATTCAGTACAGTATAGCTTTCTCCTGAACCAAAGTCCCGATCGCGATTCGCCTTGTCGAGTTCCTCGAGTTACTAAGCTGTCGAGAGTTGCCATGCTATTTCGACCGATGGGGATATCTCAGGGAGGGAGATATCTGGGTAAGTACCTGGAGCAGCGTAATAGTGTGTATGTATCCGTACATCCGACAGTTTTGATTTTGGTTGGACAAGGGTAGTAGTAGTATGGGGGCGGGCTAGTCATCTCGAACTCGAGGGAGATTGAGGTCCGGATCGTAGGTGAAAGGAACACTGCACTGTCGGCGTGAAGGGCTCTCACCAACTACAGGCCACGCCTAGACCTGTCGTCGGGTATAGGCCCAACAGGTAGATATTGACAGTGACACCGGACGGGGCGCCGCAGTTACAAAAACAAAAGACACCCTTGTCAATGCCCTACGTTAAGAGGGCCCCTAGTTAGTGAGAGTTATAGGCTTTTGGACGCCCCCGAATCTGGTCCGGACAGACCAACAAGTTTATCAACTACCTAGTAAGTGACTACTACTTAGGTACCTCGTGCCTCAGTACAACCGTAAAATTGCGCGCACAGATCCATAGAGCGAAGACTTTGAAAGTGTCATTCAACTTTTTGGCATTTTCAGCCTCACCACCACCACCACCACCCCCTTGTGCGTATAACCACCCATCTTACTAATCAGGATCTGCATCTATCCACGTCTCGGAGACTTTTCGTCCAAGGCCGCGGACCGACATTTGCGAAATTGCCCTGGTGAGCGCAAGAATGATTATCTCAGCCTCGCCAGCCTTTGGGAAAGTCGCTTGGAAATCAGCATGGCAACAACCGTGGTTCCACGGCAGAGAGACCGAGTCTCTTTGAAGCATTAATGAAGAGCTCAAGTGCCGCTGTGATTTCTGTTCGACTGGTATCGACATCCTCACCCCCATTCTGCACTCACAGTACCTATCTTACGATCGTAATCAAGAAACGTCGCCCAGAATACATAGTGTTGTCAACATGCCGGCGGCTTTGATCATCGGGGCGGGCTCGCGAGTCGGCAAGTCGACAGCGGATGCCTTTGCAAAAGCCGGATACTCCATCGCCCTGGCTTCGAGGTCAGACAAAGCTGGTTCGCCGGACAAGCACTTCACGTTTGACGCGTCCAAGCCGGAGACGGTGAAGGATTTGTTCAACAACGACCGGAAAAGTATCGGGGTACCCAGCGTGGTGGTGTACAATGGTAACTAACTGCCCAACATCCATATACATACAACCCTCCCTTCCCGTCCCCTCCCTCCTGATTCAGCGTAGACGTGGGATTTTCTTGTCTTTGGATTTGTTGCCATTCGCTGACACACAGCCCCCTCCCCCCAAACACAGCGTACTCAGATCACCTGGCTGAAGGTGTAGATTCGGATCAGATCGACCTGTTCCAAAGCGACATGAACGTCAACGCTACCAGCGTCTGGGTCTCTGCCGGCGAGGCCATCAAGGGGTTCGAGGAGATTCTTGGTGGTGGTGGTGGTGGTGGTGGTGGTGCGCAAGGCACAGGCCCCGGCCTAGGTCCAGAAGGTGCCACGTTCATCTTCACCGGCAACCTGTTCAACACCACGGTCGCACCCAGGTTTCTGACCTTTGGAATGGGTAAGAGCGCGTCGGCTCATCTGATCCAACATCTCGCCTTGGTCGCTTACAATGACAAACCGTACAAGTAAGTTATGAGTATGAACGCGTGAGAGAGATCGGTGGTCACCCCCTTCTTTTTGAGGCCGACACTTTCCCCAAGCAAAGTACTTACGAGCGCCACGTGTGTCTCTTTGTGCGCAGATTCTACTACGGCGATCAACGCAACGCAGACGGTTCGCCAATGTATACCGGCCTCAGCGGTCCGGCCCATGCCGATCAGTATCTGAAGCTGGCTCAGGATCCGAAGCAGGGGCCTTGGTTGCAGACCTTCGTCGAGGGCAAGGGGTACGTCGAGTTTCCTCGTCCGGAGACGTGGGCTCCCGGACAATAGCGAGGCGCCTACATACGACCGGGAGAGTGTGGAGTGTTGGTAAGTAAGGATGTTGCGTCTGTGTCGGTCGGTGGTGAGGAGAAAAGTCCGAGCATGCTTGGTGGTACTACACGACCATGGTAGAACATGTCTGTACAGCGTCCGGTTGAACCGTTTACTTCTTTGTGTCTTGGGATACCTTGCAGCATATTCCGTCCACCGAGGTCTGGCCGTCGTCGTGCCTTGTTGTCTACACATCTAAACTGAAATATGGGAAGCGACGAGAGCGCGCCATGATGAGCCGGGGAGACCGGGCACGATGAAAGACCTGAAAGTCAGTCGCTACAGCGTACGAGTTGGCACTCTAGCAGCGTGGAGGGGGGAACAGAGACGATGTACCCATCTTGTTAGACACGATATATACAGTACATCCCGGTACCCTTGTCCCTGTACTTTTCGGGACTAATCAACGGATGATGTATTGTACTCCGTCCCCTGGACATGTGCCTGTACTCGTACGGGGTGTGGGCTGGGCGGACCTTACTGCTGTAAGTGACCAGATGAGTAATGAAACACGACGGATGACGGATGGCGGAATCATCAACACTTTCCTCGGATCATGGATGATTCCGATCAATACTAAACGAATTCTCGACGATCTGGATTCCCCCCACCCCTCCCCTATGCCCCAATAAGGTAGAGGCCTACCCTACCTGAGGTACAACGCATACCGTAGCGTCACAACCCTGCAGGCAGGTGACGCAGAGAGTTTGGCTTACTCCCTTTTTTTTTTTTAGCCTGCCTTTGTCGTACCCCTCGCGGGCTGGCGATTACCTATCCTTATGTACTGACCTAGTATTCGCTGTCCTTGCAACGGGCAGCCAGCCATGATGCCTAATCAACACTGACATACTGCGTGGTGGTGGCTCGCGGGTTTCGCATTAGTTTCAGGCCGTCACCGGCCCAGGCAAAGCATCATTATTTTACTGACCTCCCCGTTCCTGTTCTGCTGTCGTCACACACCGCCACCTTTCTCGGATGGTTCCGACAACGCAGCCGTGACGGGGATGAACTGGTACCCCGGGGAGTGGAGGACGCCTGATGCTTGGAGAACGAATGATATGGGTACAAAATTAAGAGACACAGACTACAGCAGAGAAAGCAAAACACCACAATGTATTTCGTCCGAAAGATCAAACACCTGATCTTCCCTTGTGGTTGCACCTGCAATACACACTTTCTGACTAAGATCAGCAACTCCCCGGGGTCCGTACGAGTAGGAGTAGAGTCTAGTATTTCACAGTCCACTTGTGAGGCTGTGCAAAAACGGCGGTCAATCTCAAATCACAATCTGACTGCTGTACACCTGCGTTTGACCCCGAATGTCAAATATCTGGGAAAGAAGTCCCCGCCCCGTATTCGCATGCATACTGATACAGGACATTACAGGCCCGTACCCACGAAATAGGTACCCAACTATAGATGTGTGTATACGTGGCCTGTGTGTCGAGCGACGTCAGTTCCCAAGCAGATTCTGCCACGCGACTCTCTCGTAGAGGATGATGGACAGACAGCTCGCAGTGATAGCATCGATCGTGAGAACGGGTCTCGTTCCGATGTCGTGATGTAAAGTGTCGGTGAAGATTGTAAGAGATCCGAGAACCCGATAATCCCGACGCTGCCTGTAAGCGGCGACGAGCCGATCGTCAGGGCCGGACAAGACGAGGTTGCCGTGTGCCCAGGAATGACCGTCATCGAGGGCTGGAATCGAAGTGAGCTCCGACGAGGACATGCTGTGCCATTTGTAACCATTCAACTCGCGATCAGTGGTGCACTTTATGACATATTCCCGCTTGCTGCCCAAGCGAGACACCGTCCAGAGTGAGCGCGGCTCGGCGGGGTCGTGATTGTGTTCGTAGTGCATTTCTCGAGTGATGTTGTACAATGTCAAGTTGATGGTCATCTGCGTCACGCCTTGCCAGCCCGGGTACTCGATGTGGGCGAGAGGATATGGCTTCTCGGCACTTTCCTGGCCTTGCACTTGGCCGGAAGATTCACTCTCATGCCATGTACCCTGTTGGGGTGAAGGAAAGATGTCGAAAGAAGGTGGGAGCATCAATTTGTTCTTCCACCATTTCATGTTGCTGGTGGTGAAGCATGGTCGAGCCGTGTCGTGTTCCTGTTCCTGCTCACGTGTGTCAGGATCGACTTCGACGACTTCTAGCCGGAGGTTCTGCGGAAAAACGAGTCCCAATGTCGTGCTTTTGAGGATCTCGAATCTCCTGATGTGCTGCTGTTCGAGCTCGAGCTGCCGCTGCTCTGGCTGTTGGTCCGTTGAGTCAGCGCTGGGCGGCCGTGACCGAGCCATTGTGGCAGATCAAGGGAGTCTTCAATGCGGAACTGGTTGGTCGGAGCGGCAGTGTCTTGTTGTTTTCGCTTGCCCTTTTTGTCGGCCTTCTTCTCCCCGGGGTGGCACGGGCAGCCGCTGGGGTAGTATATCTCGCGAAGAGTGATGGTGGTGCAACGCCTTCGCCCGCCATTGGTCTGGTTAGCAGCAGGCTCATCCTCGGGGAAGAGGGTGTTGTATGAAGGCAGAATATCTCCGTCCGTAGACGCCATGGCTTCAAAAGTGTTGAGCTGTGCTCTTGGTGAGGGGGATGGCTCTTGGGTAGGACTGAGGAGGGCAAAAGTAAACAGAAACAGTAAACTCGGAGCTGACCTGGGAAGGATATGAAGAATTGTGCACCGGGATGCACTTGCGAGGACAATTACGATGTGTGGATAAGTTAAGGGGTCGAATGTTAGGAGTGAGCAGCGCTGACTGGTGGTTGGTTGGCCGGCTCGGATGCGCACGGAAAAGGGCTCAGCAGTTGTACAAGCTGATGCTGATGAGTTGAGATGATGCGTCAGCGCGAGTTGCGAGTCGCTAGTCGCTGGTCTTCGCTGGTCTCAGCTTGTTCTGGACCCAACCCTGGCCATTCAAATATCGTCGGGGCTGCCTGATCTGATGCTTTGTTGATGTTTGAGGCTTTGGGCACGTTGAATGTGCGGTGTAGTCACGATATGCAGGATGTTGCTACGGAATACCGCGAAGCATGGATCTGGCGGGAGGATCACAGGGCGAGAGTCCTCAATATAAACATGAACCTGATCGAAAGTTCTTGAAGTAGCAATGGATTTCGTGTCCGCCTCGTGAGGCTCATCTCGAGCGATGCCATCTCTCGTTGTTGTCACATGATCCTCAGGCCAGGGCTACCGTACTCGTATTGTGTACAGGCGGAACATGATTGGAGATGGTGGTTTGTATAATTAGACAGATCGGTTCACAGGTGCATTGAATCGGCCTTCGGGTCCCTGAAGATGGCTTGGGCGTCCTCGACGTATCCGCATTGCGGGATGGTCGGCGAGCGCTTGAAGGGAAGACAGGCGGTGCGACATTTTCCAGTTGACCCCGGATTTTCGGATGCAGCAAGACGCGATCCCGGGTCGAGGAGGATGAAAAGACATGGGGCTCACTGGGCAGACCAACAAGAGGCACCTCGGCACCACATGCACAGGGCACAAGCAATACACAAGCCAGACACGAGCCTCGCCCAAAGAGCCCTAGACCCGCCCTTTTTCCACCTGACCCTCACATCATGATATTGTGGCATAGTTGGCGACCAGAAGATCGTGGAATCTCATGATGTCGGTGCAGAGACATGATGGCGGACGGTTTTCCTCCTTTGCATCCCAAGAAGACACAGCCAGAATGGGCCTCGGCCGCACGGGTTAAAAGCACGGTCACGTGTTGCCACCGGTTCCAAAAACGGCAGCAACTTTTTCTCTTTCTTCGCTCTCATAACAGCTTTGAGCACTCGACACCAGCTCCGGCCCAGTCCATGCCGAGGACCCCCTCTTCCAGCTGCTCAAGGGAGTCCAGGGGTTGATAAGTGACCAACAAGCTCTTTCTTTTTGGACGTATATCTCCTGCTTCGCCCATCATGAAGCTCCCTACGTCTAGGGTGTTTTTCAGACCTCCCCCAGGTCGAGTAATAGCTCGACCAACTTTCGCTAAGCCCCAATTCACTGCACATTCGATACGAAGACATAATTCCACCGCTCAGACTGGGTCGACCGGTGGTTCGCGCCTCTTGAACTTCGTTTACGGCTCAACCCTCGTGCTGGGTCTGGGGATCATCTTTGTCTACGTCACCGACACCAGAGCCAGTGTCCACCGATACGTTGTCATCCCAGCTCTGAGATGGATCTACCCCGACCCGGAAGAAGCTCATCATGCGGCCAACCAGGTCTTGAGATCCCTCTGGGACTTTGGTCTTCATCCTAGAGAGCGGGGCGATCCTGACAAAGTTGGCGATCTCGAGGTGGAAGTTTTCGGTCGCATCATTCGCAATCCGATAGCCACGTCGGCCGGTATCGACAAACATGCTGATATTCCGGACCCTCTTTTTGCCTCCGGCCCAGCCATTGTTGAGATCGGAGGAACGACTCCTTTGCCACAGCCTGGCAATGACAAGCCTCGAGTCTTCCGCCTGACTTCTCAACAAGCCATCATCAACAGATACGGCCTGAATTCCGAAGGGGCAGATCATGTTGCTATGCGTCTACGCGACCGAGTCAGAAAGTTTGCGTACCGTCTTGGTCTGGGCCATGATGCAGCTGCCGAACACGCAGTACTGGACGGAATTGCTGGTGTTCCGCCTGGAAGTTTGACCCCGGGAAAATTACTTGCCATCAACATCGCCAAAAATAAAACTACTCCTGAAGACGACGTTGATGCCGTCACCAAGGACTACGTATATTGCGTAAACACTTTGGGCCCTTATGCCGACATCTTGGTTGTCAACGTTTCCAGCCCCAACACTCCGGGGCTTCGCTCTCTTCAACAAGGTGACAAACTCCAGAAGATCTTGACGGGTGTCGTGGATGCTGCGCGATTGGTAGACAGGAAGACCAGACCTGCCGTCATGGTCAAGGTCAGCCCTGATGAAGATTCAGATGCCCAGATCGCTGGAATATGCGACGCTGTTTGGGCAGCCGGAGTTGACGGCGTTATTGTCGGTAACACCACCAACCTACGGCCAGCACCAATTCCTCATTTAGGGAATCTGTCTCCATTAGAGGAGCAACATCTACTCGAGACTGGTGGCTTCTCTGGGCCGCACCTTTTTGACAAGACTCTGTCTTTGGTAAAGAGATACAGAAAGCTGCTCGAGCAGAAGCCTGTCGAGCTTGAACCCGTGCCACAGCCTCCCAGCGCACTGCAAGCCGAAGCTGCGAAAATAAAAAATGAACTAGCAAGCGAGTCCGGGCCCAAGGAGGATTCAACCCCGGACACCGTTACGACCTCGGTAGATACTGGGGTCATCCCACCCACCCCGGTAGCTGAGGAGATGAGCTCGGAGAAGCAACCTTTATTCAAGTTGCCCCAAGAACGCTTCTACGATAAACCTCAGGAGGATCAGGACTCTCTCGAAGGTGTTAACTCTGCGCCTGTCGATTCCCCTGGTGAACAACAAAGCCAGACGGAACGTCTGAGAGCAATCCAAGCTGCCATAGAACGCCTGCCTCCTAGAGACCAACGGGATGCGCTTGAAAACCTGGAAGAACCTATTCATCTAGCTTCGAATGATGAACCAAAAGTAATTTTCGCGACAGGCGGCATCACCAATGGAAAGCAGGCTCTGGATGTGCTCAACGCAGGCGCTAGCGTTGCCATGGTATATACGGCTCTAGTTTACGGTGGTGTTGGCACTGTCTCACGAATCAAAGATGAGATGCGCACAGAAATGAGGCGGCAAGCAGAAGAGAGAAGATCCAAGTCTCAGAAATAATTTGCTGTCTGACTCTGAGTACATTATGTTCACTCTGGCCGACGAAGAGCGAGATGAACGACGTTGACCTTCTGCCCATGCTCTTCAATCAATTCCTCCGATGTTTCAAGAAAGCCGCACCGAGCCAATATTCGCACACTCGCCATATTTCCTCGATCGACATCCGCCTTCAAAGTCTCTGGGATGAAAGTGTCATCGTTCACATCGTCTCCGATCACCACTTCTTTTCGGGGGAGTCGCCAGTATGCTTGCAGCCAAGCTTGGACAGCCTCAGTGGCATAACCCATCCCCCAAGCTTCCTTGACAAACATGTAGCCAACTTCTGGTGGCTCCGCGATATGACACCCCATAACGCCGATGACCTTCCCTGGTACTGAGAGTTCTTCGACGGCAAAGTTGAAAGTGGTAGCATCGTTTGGAGGGAGAAACCGGTTCAACCAAATCTGAGTAGCCTGCTCATCCACATCTGGTTTGCCTGAACTCGTCCACATCATCACTTCAGTCTGAGTACGCAAGATGTGAAAGTCAGAAAGATCAGATTGTCGAACGGGACGGAGAAGGAGACGAGGCGTTTTGATGGGAGGTGCCGGTGCCGGGAAGATAGGACGAGTTGTTTTCATGTTGGTTGCATGAAGAAAAAGGTTGAGTACATCAAATATCGAATGGTTTCGGTAGAGAAGCCCCAGTAGTCCCTCCTTGTATTTAAGCTACTACTGCAAGCAAGGACAGGATCAAAGTACTTCCTAACTCACCGGTGACTCAAGCCTTAATCATCTTCAAATACCACTGTAGCTTCCTAGCGCGCGTGGACAGCCAATGAAAAGCCAGATGGCGGATGCTAGCGTGCCAAGAGCGGCATCGATATCGGCTTACCTTCCTTGCAGCCGATAAGAAATTCTTCTGAAATTTTGTCTCGGTCCATACGGCAGCGGTGCATTTCTGTTCTGCATCCCGCCACTTCAACTGCGACAACCCGGCCTGTTTCTTCCGTCAGTCGACAAGATGAAGACCACTTGGAAGGACATCGCTCCTGTTCCAACGTCCCAAGAATTTATTGATATCGTTCTCAGCCGGACACAGCGACGGCTGCCGACGCAAATTCGAGCCGGCTTCAAAATCAGCAGGATTCGGGGTAAGAACTTTTTCACGGCGAAAATCACTGTTCTTTAGACTGATCGCTCCTCAGGTTTCTATACCAGAAAAGTCAAGTTCACCTCTGAGACCTTCTGCGAAAAGCTGCAAGCAATTCTCGAAGGATTCCCCCGCCTTCAAGACATCCACCCGTTTCACAAAGATCTTTTGAATACCCTCTACGATGCCGACCACTTTAGAATTGCATTGGGTACATTGTCGACAGCCAAGCGCTTGATTGAGACCGTGGCAAGAGACTATGTGAGACTGCTAAAATATGCACAATCTTTGTTCCAATGCAAGTCATTAAAGAGGGCGGCTCTTGGCCGCATGGCAACAATTTGCAAACGATTGAAGGATCCCTTGGTGTATCTGGAGCAAGTGCGACAACATCTGGGACGTTTGCCCAGCATCGACCCTAATACCCGGACTCTCCTCATCTGCGGATATCCAAATGTCGGAAAGTCCAGTTTCCTAAAGTCGGTTACCCGAGCCGATGTCGATGTACAGCCCTACGCCTTCACCACCAAGTCCCTTTTTGTTGGACACTTCGACTACAAGTACCTTCGTTTCCAAGCCATTGATACTCCCGGTATTCTTGATCATCCCCTGGAAGAAATGAACACGATTGAAATGCAATCGATTACAGCTATTGCCCACTTGAGGTCGGCCATATTGTATTTTATGGATCTCTCAGAGCAGTGCGGATACTCAGTCCAGGCACAGATGGCTCTTTTCACCTCAATAAAGCCGCTGTTTGCCAACAAACTGGTCTTCATCGTGGTAAACAAGACCGATGTGACCAAGCCCGAGGATCTCGACCCAGAACTACAACGCCAGCTACAGGACCTCCTCACGCAGAACTCCAACACCGAGCTACTTCAACTGTCATGCATCACCAATGAAGGCGTTCAAGAAGTGAAAAACACTGTCTGTGATCGACTGATTGCCGATCGCGTGGCAGCCAAGCTCAAAGCCGGTCAAGCCTCACAATCTGCCACCGCCGATGCTCCGTCCGGTCGTCTTGGAGATCTTCTCGCCAGGATCCATGTTGCGAGACCGATGGAAGGTGCAGTCAGCGAAACATACATTCCCGAAGCCGTCAAAAATGGCACCCACAAGAGATACGACAAGTCCGACCCGGAGAGAAAGAGACTGGAACGCGACCTCGAGGAAGAAGAAGGCGGTGCCGGTGTTTACAATATCGACCTCAAGAAGTTTTACGACTTGGCAGATCCAGAATGGAAGCATGACAAGGTTCCAGAATTCTTCAACGGCAAGAACGTTGCAGACTATGTCGACCCTGATATCGAGGAGAAACTGGCTGCTCTTGAAGCCGAAGAAGAACGATTGACGCAAGAAGGATTTTACGACGAGAGCGACAGCATGGACGACGAAGAAGATGCGGAGATCCACATGAAGGCAGAGCTGATCCGCAACAAGCGCACCTTGATTATGAACGAGGCCCGAATGAAGAAGAGTCTCAAGAACAAAGCACAAATCCCGAGAGCGAAGAAGTCGCGGACGTTGGGACAGATGGAGAAACATCTCACCTCTATCGGCCTGGACGCTTCGTCTGCTACGGACCGGGCTCGAGCCCAGATTCGCAACGCTCCTGCTCGCTCCACGGTCGGTGACGAGATGGAAATCGACACGCCTTCTGCCAGAGTCAAGGCCATTTCAAGGGCACCAAAGACCAACCGGTTGACGGATGGATTAGGTGCCAGCGCCACAGGTGTCACGGACCCAGCGACACGGGAGAAGGCTTCTCGCATGGCGAAGTTGAGTCAGAGAAAGATGAACCGCATGGCGAGACAAGGTGAAGCTGATCGCCATGAGACTGCCTCCCTACCTGCCCACTTGCTCAAGGGCAAGAGAAAGATGGGTTCGACTAGATCGAGGTAGAACGTGGGATTTTCAAAACCTTGGTAGTAATGATTCACGAGGAGCTAGTTGCATCATACAATACATACTGGAGTTCTGGTTGTTGTTTTCTTTTCTCCTCCTGTTTTTTCTTTGGCATCCAGCGGGACCTGTTGATCAGTTTGCGTGTTTTATAGTCAGTCGAGGTTCCTGTATAGAAACACAGTCGACAAGCCACATGCCATCTAAGGTTCTCATCGAGCCGTGGGCGAAACTCGGAGAACATAGGCATGTATCAATCGTTTGGACTTGACAGGTTCTTTTCGTACAAATGATTCCGCGTCCAGTCTCCAGTCCCTCCCAGTCGACTCTCCACTCGTTTTGCATTGCTGTAGCATCATCACTCACGACTGCCGTAGTACCAGAACACCGACACGAGCGACAATGTTTACAAATATTCTGCCCAACGGATCACTCGTCTTGGTTTAGTTAGTAGTCATGGGGTTTTGGGGGCGGCGGTGATTACAGAACAGACGAAAACTGGTCAATTATTGTAAGCGACAATTGAAACTAGGTAGAAAGAGCGAGGCAAAGTAAAGTTGACTGGAGAATGTGTTGCAATATTGGGTACCTACCTGAGGTTAGATGTCTTGTCGAGGTGAAGACCAACAAGTATTAAGGGAGCAGAGAAGGCTCCAAGGGATTTAGGGGCTAGGCGCCTATAAGCACTGTCTGTAAGGGTCTAGGCGAAATACCCTTAGCTAGTTAAGTTAGTTAGTCTCAACTCGTCTCAGGGAGTTTTATGGGTCTGAGTGCCTATTTTGATAGCCTACCTAGGTACTCCGTAGGTACCCACCCAGGGATGGGAAGCCTAGAGGGACCCGGAAAACCACCTATACTAAGTTAATGCATGTTAGGAATGTACTACCTAACTATTATTGACAGGAAGGTAACCCGGGCGTGTCACGAGCCTCGCCACCCCGTCTCTTTTCTGCGTCCGGTTATTATTTGTCAGTACGACGGACCGAATCCGTGGCCTGAGGAACTGACCGGCTGTGATTGATTAGGCCGGAAAAAGAACCAGAAGTCATTCCTCAAACTGGCTAGGTGCCTCTTGAAGGGCGATCAGGGTTGGACGAGGCTATTCTTCCCAAAGGACATGAAGACGCGATCCGGGGTGGTACAACATCAGTCACTGGTGCTGAAGATGACAAAAACTTTGTTGACTTTTCAAGCACTGATGCATAAGGTATCTGCTTATAAATACCCAGGTAGAATGCTATTTCAAAGCGCCATTGAAACCACCTTTTGACCTCGGATGTCGACATTTCTAATCGCCTGGTATTTATGAAGAAGGGGATCCTGCCATTATCATTACCATTACCATTACCAGACGACTCACCTCTCCCAGGATACGAGGATATTCCCCTTCTTGACCACCACCACCACCATGACTTCCCCACAGACACAAAAGGCCGTCCTTGTCACAGAGATCGGTAAGCCAGTCACTCTGGTCGATGACTGGCCTGTTCCGCAGCCAGGGCCAGGACAGGCTCAGGTCAAAGTCGTCGTCGCCGGCATCAATCCCCACGACCGCAAAGCACGAGACCAGGGGCTTTTCATCAAGGATGCTATCCCTGCTGTCTTGACCAACGACGTCGTCGGAGAGGTCACGGCACTCGGCGAAGGTGTCACCAAATACTCACTGGGCGACCACGTCGTCTACCAGGCGGGGTTTGCGGTACCGAACAAGCAGAACGGACTACAGCAGTATGCTGTCCTCGACCTAGATCATAGCGCAAAGCTACCCGAGGGGATCAGCGACGACGACGCCGCCACTCTACCGACCAACATCCTGGCCCCGCTGGTTGCGCTTTTCGACCCAGAGAAGGGACTCGGAATCCCTGCACCTTGGACGACCGAGGCGTCCGCCTTTGACTACAAGAAAGCGTCGGTCCTGATTCTCGGCGGGGGAAGCAACTGTGGCAGATTCGGGGTCCAGTTGGCCAGCTTGGCCGGTGTCGGCCGCATCGTCGTGGTTGGCGGCGACGAAGCTGAGCTGAAGTCGTATGGGGCAACGCACATCGTCGACCGCCACGGCTCGCCGGATGAGGTGACGGCAAGGATCCGCGATGTCGTGGGCGACGAGTTGATCTATGCCTACGATGCCATCAATCCACCCGCGACGCAGGTCGTCGGCGTCAATGCTCTGTCGACAACGAAGAAAGGAAAGTTTGCTCGTCTCTTGCCTCTCGGCCCGGTAAACGAGGCTTTCGTCAAGCCCAAGAAAGAAGGATGGCAGCTGTATAATGTGTTTGGAAGTAGTGAATTCAGACCAGACTTGTGTAAGCCATTCTGGGAGCACTTGCCACGGTACTTGGTCGAGAAGAAGATCAGACCGACCGAGTTTACCGTCTCCAAGGGCTTGAGCGCAGAGAAGGTCAATGAGGTGTTGGACGCGTACCGAGATGGAAAGAAGGTCACCAAGACACATATTCATGTACAGGAGTAGGCAGAGTCCACAACAGTTCCCTGACATGCCCCTTTAGTGTGAAGTTTGCAAGATCGCGAGTGTGGTGGATTGCCCTGCTGGACACTTGTATCTTTGTATTCAATGTCTCGGGCGCAGGCAGCGCACTTTCACTCCCATCCATGGATCCATCCACCTGGAAACAAAATCTCAATCCTACTGCGTGTCTCAGGTCCTCACTCGGCCGTTGCTATCTCGAAAGTCCATTTCTCAACCATCAGCAACTCTCACCCAGAGTTTCGAAAATCAACGGTGCGTAATAGGTCGTCTTCTCGTCGTTTGACAAGCATGTGTCTAACATACATAGAGGCCGCTTACGCTTACGATGCCTCGAATTGATTTGAGTAAGGTCGAAACCAAGAGGGTGATGGCCGACTTTAAGGGACACTTCCATCAAAGTCTATACGGCCTTGAAAGATTCATCAGGGACGACAAACATCCCGGGGATAGTCCCATACCACGACTTCTCGGCGACATGAACCAATTGCTCCTCAAACTCGATCGTACAAAGCATGAAATGAGATCACGGCCCATGGCAACCCTCAATGATGCCGAATCCTTCTGTGCCATCCATGGCCGGCGAGAGCCACAGTTCAAAGAGATCAGCGCTTGGTTCCTCAGAAACCCCCTCTGGTCCTGGGCCCCCATTTTCTCGGATGATCTTACCGCGAATCGCGTCGTAGCCTACTTATGTGCCGTCGAGCTTAGCGAGGCCGTACTTGGACATCTACCACGGCAAGAGGAGAACTTGACGGACCCATGGAGGGCATACCTCTCCCTGAAACTGTACACGTGGATCTTGCCGAAGAGACTCGGGCTAGAGCTTTGTAGAGTGCTAATCGAAGAACGAGTTGCTCTGCAGATGAAACAGCGCGCATCTGGGCAGGTCGATGGCAAAGGGCTTGAAGATGTCAGGCAATTGGAACGTCTTCACCAGGACCACGTGGAAATACTGAAGGGGATCTTTTCATCTTTTCACAGTTGGGCCATTACACTGGGTCGCAAGCAAAGGAGGGAATAAGCGCGGAGCTTGGCCGGGACAAGTTTTCGACCGAACACAAGTGCGTGGCTACACTTGAGGCGTGATATGGTGAAATGTCATCCAGATCTGGAGGGTATACTCCCTGAACTCGATCTGCCTTCAAGGGATTGTGCCACCTGGACTCTCCTACCGCTCAAGTGCCAGAAGGTGATCTCTAAAGCGAAGTTCCTGATCGACAATGACGACGGCGGCGACAGAGTGAGTCTCTGAATTATTGGATTCAGAGTGTCGACCTCGACGGTGTGCTGTTGTTGTACGCTCGAGTCTCCAAGTCAACAGGTCGAAACGGCGGACCAGAAATGTCTTGGCCGATGAATGAATGCGTGCGGTCGAGCTTCGATACCAAAGGGAGATTCGTGGTAGCCAGATAGACACGACCAACGAAACCGATTCTAGACACATTCTTCCGTCATCCTTGCTGACAGATCTCTCTCTGCCGTAGACCGTTGACAGTTCACGCCGAGGACTTCCACGTCAAATCTGGGAGGACACTTCGTTTGTTTCTCAAAAATTTACGTTCGATACACAGTTTCGTCGACTGGGGACTACGCACGTCGGACCTATGTACATATTGATCGTTGGTACTGGGAAGGAGGATGGCACGGCTGTACGGGGCGTCCAGCCTCGCCCGTACAGGCAGGCTTGGCGTACCCCCTTTTCCGACCTCAGCCTTGCGAGGGAGCGTACCGAGGCACTGCCTACTCACTCACTCACCCACCCGTCCCCATTGTTATCACCGTGGGTGAAGGGAGGGGGGGCTTCAATGGGAATCGTGTAGCCGATACCATCGTGCCTTTCGTATCGAGAATGCCTCGCTGTGCCTTTTCAGTGGACAGAAGCCTCAATACCTGGGCCGGGCTGGCTGGCTGGCTGGCTGGCTGGCTGGCCCTGACTACCGAGTCAACCCCATCGTGTCGTATTGTTCGCTGAATAAAAGGAAGGTATTCTTGAACCCACCAAACTTTGATGGTGCTCAAGTCAATCGAAGTGAATGGGAACGTACTTGAATAGAGATGGAGAGGAGGAAAAAAAACTCTGCATCAACAATACTTCACTCCCACTGATTGATGTTGTAACGCACTCGAGCAAAAATGCCATCTTTCATTTTCATCTTCTCCCTCCTCTTCTCTCTTCTTTCTCTCTCTATCTCCAACCACTATCACCGCCACTACGACGACCACTACGACGACCACTACGACGACGACGACCACCACCACCACCGCCGCCACTAGTTAGCACGACTGCCACCACCGCCACCGCAACTACCACTTCTTCTTTTCTGTCGACTCATCTCGCTGGACGGGATTCCAAACGACATCAAAATGAACGCAAGCGTTTCCATCGGTCTCCTCCCCACCATCGTCAACGATGAGGCGTCATTGTTGATGTACTTCCTCCTTTTCCTTCTCTTCAACCTTGTCGGTGCCTTGTGGGGTTGGTATGTGCCCCTTGTCGAGGAAGCCTTCAAGGGCGACAAGCATACCAGCGACGACGACGATGCCGGTGGTGTCCTTCTTCATCAACAACAACAACCAACTCATCCTCCTTCTCAATCTTCCTTCTCTGGCGTCACCTCCGACGAAAGCGCCGTTGTGCGTGAATTGCGAAAGGAGAACGCCAAACTCAAAGACAAATACCTCCACCTCCAGGTGGACCTGTACGCGGCGGAGTCCCTCCTCAACACCTCCAGGGAGGATCACATGGACGTTCTAGAGATCTACAACGCCTTCAAGGACTCCAAGAACGAGTTGGAACGGCGGCTCAAAAAGAGCCAGGACGAATGTGAAGAGCTAAAAAAGCTCAACTGGGCCCTGAAGACCGAACTTGCTTGCGAGAAGGACTCTCGTGAGCGCGATGTCGATGAACTCGAGAGAGCGAAGACATCGCTGACGGCAGAGTGCAAGGAGCACAAGAGGCTCCTTGTTGAGTCGGAAGCACTTCTGACTCTCACAAAGGCAGAGTGTGAAGAGCTCAAAGAGCGCAACTCTGGCCTCGAGGTCGAAATCGGCTTCGAAAAGGAATTTCGGAAGCGGGATGCCGATGAACTCTCTGAAGCGAAGGCATCGCTGCAGAGTGACCTTGAAAAGGTCACGAGGGAGAGGGATGAAGCTCTGAAGGAGCTGATGGGGGCAGGGGGAGGAGGAGGAGGAGCGAGGGTGCAACAGCGCCCCTTGCCGAGACAAGTGGGTGGAAGAGGAGGAACAAGGGGGGAGGGGGAGAAGAAGGTGTCGACCATTATTGGCGACGCAATGGCCAGTTTTGAGGCCAACTCGGCGCCAGCTCCATCTTCTGTGATGGCTGGAAAGGGAGCCAAGCAGCCATCGATCTTCCATGAGATTGCGTGCCCCTCCAAGCCATCTCAGGAGATGGATGACTGGAAAACGCCGGGGGAAAAGGAAGAGGAGGAGAAGGAGAAGGAGGAGGGAGGAAAGAGGAAGACCGGGGGGGTGGTTGAGGGGGATGGGATCGTGGTTGGGGCTGTGGTAGGAGAAGACGCCTGTCCGACTTGTGGGCAAGGCTATCATGAACACGCCGGTCGTGTCATGATCATGGCAACCAGAGGATGTAGTATTCCATCAACAGATGGCAATGGAAAGGAATGAAAGCCAGGTGTGCTTCGGTGTGTGCGTACTGTGACCTTTTGGAGTCAGCGATCTCCTTCGTCTCAATGGCCAGTGCTCCCCCCGACGTCGTTCTTGACGCTATCATGTTGTATTTTGCGTTCGCTGAGGTGATTGAGGTTGTGCTTCTTGATATGGCTGGCTTCAGGCGTATTGGGACCAGAGCCACCGGACCCGCAAATAGCAAAAAGTATGACATTCAGCCAGCTCCCACTCAACAGTCTCTCCCCGGACCCGTCGATGGCCATCACTCAACAGCCGGAGCGCCAGAAATGCGGAGGAAGTCAAACCTTTCAACGGCTTGACTAGGTGAAAAGAGTAAGTGATCTGCTTTATGGAGAAGCATTTAGCCTAATACTTGACATGAAGCGACAGTACCCCCTTCCAGAGACCTTAACGTGACGCACAGAATGCGAATAGTGCAACGATGTTATGTATAAATAGTAAGATCAATGCAAGAACAAGCAATGACAAGCTTCACTAGACCATTCAGATTGCAACTTGCAATCCTGCCAGACCTCGACGGAAAAGTAAGATTGTAACAGTGTGGTACTGCTACACACTCCCTCAATGGCGCCTTTCCAGCAAACTGGCGCTGCCATACTTGTACTCAGCACGTACATACTGTCACTATGCAGTGCACTGAGCAGAAGATCTCTAGTCACGACACCAGGGATCCCGAACGGCCACTGGGTCGATACGTGGACGGCCATGCCGCAACTGACAGAGTACACGAATCTGCCACCAGCACCATATGTACGTTGTGAGAAATTCTCTTCTTGAGGCCTCCGGGGAAGAGAGGTTCTTTCGGTAGATCGCTGAACATCGGACTCAACCTAGAACACTTCGACGGTGATATTCAACAACAGCACGATTCGTCAGACGCTGCATACATCCATAGGCGCATCGCAGATCAGAATCCGCATCTCCAACGCTTTCGGCTTGACCGACTTGCCCATCACGAGCATGACAATCGCTCTGCCGTACAATGGTTCGGCTGGGACGAGTGCGATCCAGCCGTCGACGCTGCAGACCGTCACATTCAGTGGTGGCGAAGAGTCGATAGTCATCCCGGATGGGGCGCTGGGCGTGTCGGATCCTCTGGATTTCCCTGTCGAGGCTCAATCTATGATCAGCGTGACCACGTACCTCGCCGCGGGACAGGAAGGGACACACATCACCAGTCATCCGGGCAGTCGCACGACAAGCTGGATGACGGTGGGAAATCAGGTCGGGGCGACGAATCTGACGGGGCCGGAGTTGAATAGTACTGCTCATTGGTAAGCTCTCAGCCTCGTGCAACTCGACAAGGCCCTGGATGCTTTCCCCAACTATCGACCCAGTATCAGGATGAAGCGGTCCTGACTGGCTGAGGGTCAATTGATTGATAATTCGCAGGTACTTTCTGTCCGCCCTCGAAGCATGGTCACCACCCACCGTCCATGCATTTTCCATCATAGGTGATTCCATCACCGACGGTCGAGGCAGTGACACGGACATGAACAATCGGTAACATAACCCTCTATCTCTTCTCTTTCCCCCTTGCTCTTTACCTTGAGGCGCGGACTGTTGCTGAGATTCTTTCATGTGTGTCAAAAACAGATGGCCTGACCTGCTCCTCGCACGTCTTCAGTCCAGCGGTGATTCAATGCTCGCCTCCATCGCCGTATCCAATCAAGCCGCAGGTGGCAATCGGATTCTCGAGGACGGTCTCGGTCCCAGCGTTCTTTCGCGTGTTGACCGAGACGTCCTCTCCCACGTCGGGGTCAAGTACGCCATGATCTTCGAGGGCGTCAACGACATCGGCACTGCGGACGAGACCGCCGCGAACCTGACCATCACATACGACAGGCTCATCGCGGCGTATAAGCAGATCGCGACGCGGATCCACGCCTTCAACATCCCATTGTTCGCCGCGACGATTACGCCGTTCTCGGCGCCCGGCGGGAACACGACGCTGCAGCCCTATACGAGTGCGTTGCGCGAGCAGACCAGGCAGAAAGTGAACGACTTTATTCGCCACTCGGGCACGTTTGACGCTGTTTTGGACTTTGACGCCGTTGTTAGAAACGATACGGTGCCGAGTCAGTTGGCGGATGCATTGCAGTCGGGAGATTACCTGCATCCGAATGAGGCCGGCTATCATTTGTTGGCCGAGTCGATTGATTTGAACCTGTTTGCCAGATTCGCGAATGGCGTCGATGGCTTTGTTTGAAGAATAGCAGAGGCCTCCTACAAGAATCAACTTGGCCCAAAAGAAACAAGAGATGAATAGGGGAAGTGGGAAAACGAGCATAGGCCTCGCCAAGTTGGATAAAGATTGAAATAGTACGTTCTGCCGTGAAGGACCATGTCCCCTGCTACAGTCCATATGCTGTTTCACTTCTTCTCACCAAGTATCTTTATCCATGTAGTCTTTTCTTCCGATTATGACCCTCTTGATTTCGCCGCGTTGTTGAGCGGCTCAATATCATGGGCTCCCGCCATTCCGGTACCTCCACAACCGACTGAATTCCCAAACTTGCTGACCATGCTTGCCCGCAAACGGAGAAGCTTGCACGGTATTCCACTCCGTCAGCACGTCGACATCGACAATCGAGTTCATAAATGCATTCCTATCCTTGACTTTGCCCTCGGACAGGTCACCTTTGTCGACACCTTCCATCTCGAACATGTGGCCCAGATAGTGCTGGTTGAGTTGGTGACCTGACCCTTCGCGTTTGAAGAGGAGGCCCGCAAAGCCATTCTCTTCGTTGGCTCTGGTGGCGGCCGCCGATTCCACCACCACCGCCGCCGCCGCCGCAGCTTCGTTCGGGCGAAAATGAAGAATACCAAATCGAGCAACATAGTCCCCTGTATTCGCGTAGTGTTCGATGTGTTCGATGAGTCTCTGGGTCTGGGAGGGGGATTTTTCTTCATCACCGTTGGGAGCATTGCTCGCAGTGTTGCCGCTCGAATGGCCGCCATTGGCCGGGGCATTCCAGTGGTTGGCGGCGTTGCCGAAGGTGTATATCTCGAGTTTCCGGATTTCATCCGCCGAAACACTAGAGTACAGCCAGTCAAGAACCATTCCACCTTCGATAGCGCCCTGGCTGTGTAGAATCAGAACGACTTTATGCACATTACTGTCGGAGAGGATCTCTGTGAGCGCCGAGTACGCCTGTCGGATGTCCAGAGTGGCATAGTTCAGGTCACGCTGGATGATGCATTCCAGAACGTCGAAGATGATGCCTCGCCTGAATGGAAATGAGGCCGTTAGCGCAGAAGCAAGTGATTGGTTGCATGGAATGTCAGGAGTGTCCGGATAGGCGAACTACTCACGTCTGATTGTGAATTGCGTAGACTGGTCGTCTGAATATCATGGAGAGGCGATCCAAGTTAGCCTGCAACCAACTCCGTCTATTGCATCATCAGTCAATCACTGTCAGAGTATAGCTTCATACTGGATACGCAAATACTTACCCAACAGCAACACCATTGATAAAGACCCATTTCTCGTTGGGATGGGACGGCCAGCCCTCTACGCATTTCTCGTTCGACGAGATGAGCTCGTGTTGTCGCCGTCCGTTCAGGAGAACAGATACAAGTTGATTTCCGAGTACGAAAGCAATGATGTAGAGAAAGTACAAGATTGGTAACAAACCGAATGCCAACGGGATGAGAGACACCAAGAAAACAATTTGGCTGATGATGAGCAGGGTGTGTAAGAATATAGCCCATACATTTGCTGGAGTGAAGGCCAACTCGTCAAGAAACTTGGTTGGCCACAACGGTAAGATGATGCTGGGAAGTCCTGCTGATAGCAGCCATGTAAATGTGATCCTGGCGAAAAGCCAAAGGTCGCTGAGCATAAGATACAATGGGTTCGCCGTATAAGGCACCGGTTTGGAGCGTACAGCCATGCCGGTTACGATGAGTAGGGGTTGGGGTTTTGGTTTTTGTTGGTGCTGATACGGAGTCGACGTGAAAAGTTAACAGTCGAGGCGTTGATGATGAGTGATACTGTCTATCATGAGCATCAGTTTTTTGAGAGGTGTAGAGGGGAAATATCAGCTCGTTACGTCTCAGCTTGCGGACTTTCACATGTCAAAGGCCAGAGAGCAGAGGGCAGGCTGCCAGGTACAAGTTTGAAGTGTCAGAGGCATTCAGCCGCACCAGCCATGGAAAATACGAGGCTGTCACCACGGTTAGGCTCACCAGGCTGACCGGGCCGACAAGGTGGAAGCGATCTGTCCCCAGGCCCTTTGTCCGCCCAGCCTTTCGGCGTCCAATAACAAGACCAGGATGGGAATGTGGCTGAGAGTGGTGAGCATGGTGGCCTTTGGAGCAGCTTCCGTACAGACATGCCCGTCGATGTTATGCAAAAGAGCAAGGATCAGCTCAGCTCCTGAGGTTTGAGAAATGGCGATAGTTTCATGTGCCTCCTTATCCCTGTCAGTCAGCACATGGACCGGAACATTGTTAGCTGGGCCAGAAGCTTCTGTCACATTTTATCGGTGTTGACGCGCCCATGAAGATTTCATCTCGCTGTAAGCAGGTTCGCAGTTGAGGAATACATACTACTGTGACGAAAACTACTGACACTGACGAGGATGGTTCGGTCGTCGAAGAAACATTAAGTCACTCAGCAGCACCATCTCGTCACACTTGCCAGCAATTCGAACCGAACGAGCTTAAGGCGTCTAACACCGAGCACTAGGCCGAAATCTCCCTAGAGGAACCAAGTTAGGCCACTTAACCGAGGCACGACGACGAGTACCGAGTTCCTTCATGCCAGTGAACAGCGTCGTAGGTACGAGTACGAGTAGCAGATACACACCAAGAACTTCGCCCCGAGAACCAGATCTATTCACTATTGAGACTCAAGCAATAGTAGATTAATGGGAGCTTCAACGTCCCTCTACGAGTGTGTACAGACGTTGACCGATGCGGAAATCCAGTAGTCTCGCAGCCACACTTACACTCACCCTCACACGCGCGCCCGTTCGAAAGTACTCTCACCTTCACCGGTCCAGCAAGAGTCGGCCAATTTCATCACTATCGTCTATCACCAACAAGACAACAGGATCACAGCACCGCCGAGACCTCCACACAAGACCAGGACAGGCCGCCATGGCCAACAGCCCCACAGGCGACAACCTCTCTGAAGTCGACCTTTTCCAATCGATACCATGGTGCCAGGCGATTCTCAACGATCCAAACTACAAACTCGAATCCACAGAGTCTCGCATCCACAAGGACTCGACGCGGGAAGACGCCCTGCTCGGCCAGACTCTCAAGACCGACGACACGATCCGCGGCTGGATATCACTCTACCGTCGACCGACAGCGTTAGCACCACTGAAAGACGAAGTGCACACGCTTCTCAGCCTCGAGGCGGGCCTCAACGGCTACGCGCGCGTGTGCCACGGGGGCATCGTGGCCACGATCCTAGACGAGGTCCTGAGCGTCCTCGTGGCCGTATGTGGGCGATCGCAGGGTCAAACGGGAGACAATGTCACGGCGTACTTGAACGTCACGTACGTCAAGCCCGTGCCGACGCCGAGTGTGGTGCTCGTCAAGGGGAGGATTGACAGGATTGAACGGCGGAAACATTTTGCAAAGGGCGAGATTGTCAATGAGCAGGGCGTCGTGCTTGCGAAGGCGGATGGGTTGTTTGTGAGTGTGGAGAAGGAGAAGTTATAGCGGAAGTGTGTAGATATTAACCGTTGTTGTTGTTGTAATTGTAGATTCTGATTGTCTACCCACGTACCTTGGTAGAGATGGTGGTGAACTGAATCATCTAACTTCTAATAGATCTTTTTATAGTCCATCTCTCTCATACCTCGCGAAATATGCCCTGAATATGGTAGCTGATGGATGCCGGCGGGATACTCTGATGTTGCTGTGGGCGGGCGGATGACATGCCTTGCTGACTGCGGCTATGCGCTGATTTAATTAATGCCAGTGCGTTGCTCGACTTGCTGTTCTCCAATGCCTAACACAAAGCTTCCACGGTCCCGAAACTCTGTGTGGTCGACTGGTCTGGTTTTACATGTAGTGTACACTCTAGCCCACGGATCTCTGCTCCTAGAAGTTTAGATATCTTGATGTTGCGCAATATCATGACCAAAGTACTCTGGCTTCCCTGCTGGCCGCCGTGGTGGCCTGTGTAAATGACGCCGCTGACGGAATCAAGTACCTTGAGAAGGCACCAAGATGTAAGCGCCGGAGCCATGAGCTGGAAGTGCAAATGGAGGCCATGCCATGTTCAATCGGTAGTGGCGGTCCATCGCTGCAATGTTGGAAGCAGTGTCCGGTGAAGTATAGAAGTACCTTTTGAAATCACTGGTCTCTTTTTGGTAACCTTGTCCTTCCGGCCTACCCCTGCCCAGTTGTAAGAGTATCGCTGACTTCACTCTTTGACCTATCAGCATAAAGTTTTGCGCGCTGCTTTTCCCGGATCTCCTTGGTGCTGTTGATGTTGATCTTGCCGACTTGTACACTTTTCCACAGTTCTTTCGGACTCATGACACCTTCTCCTCCAAAAAGGCCAAAGTCAATGTCATGTCTGGTCGAATGTCGGAGAGCAAAAACAACACTGCTCCGGCCGTGCGGATTGCCGACGACTCTGTGGGCTCCGGTGTTGACAGTGTTGGACGAGAGAGCTTTCAGAGTCTCGCCGATCAATACCATGCCCTTGCCTGAACCCACAGGAGCATTCACCCATGCGGGGATATCTGTCGTCGACTGAAACCGATCCAACGCCTGCAAACCTTCACCATTCCCGACGCATAAGGTGAGCAATCCCAGATCGGAATGCTGGCCTGCGAAGCCGGTCGTAGGGAAGTACCGAAACAAACGCATCAAGGTGTGCGTCATGTCTTGTTCAGAGTTCGGCATTGTCAAGGTTCCGTCGAGGATATCGTTCCATACCGACAAGTCGAGATCACTTGCCCTAGAAATGTCGCACAGGATCCGGAACAAATAGAGTGCGGCCTCTCGCCATGCTTGGGCGACCTTTGCTTCAAGGGCTACCGCTGATGCTACTGCCAATGCTTCTGAAGCCGAACTGGCTGAGCTGGCATTGGAACCGCCGTGAACATGACATCGAAACGTGAGATACTCTTTTTCATTCGCGACAGGATAGTAGCCGAATTCGGTACCTAGCTTTTTCGGATACAACTCGGCTTTTGGCTGACTCGGGTCGTTGAAGAATTCGAGGGAGCTTTCAAAGACATCTTGCAGGCTGCGTGACAGTGAATCCGGCAGATCAACACAGAGCCAACCTTGGCGAGCCAAGATGATGAGCTGCTGATCCGACAAGAGCGGCGGAGGCCCTGCAGGTGGTGGCGCTAAGAAATCAGGTTCGTCCATTTGTGGTGATCCTGAACACCTTCATCGTCTCGAGAGTCGGGAGATATTGTTACATTGCCATGCAGATGTTCATTGGGAAGGGAAGGGAAGATATAGAAAGGACAGGCCACCCTTACCTAAGGTACCCTGACTTCATGGGTTGGTGCCTGTGGCGCTGACGCGGCTTTGGGGGCCACGAGCTTGTGATAAGCACCAGCCACTGTGGCGTTGAACCCTCCACCATGAATATAGTCAAGCCTCACCACGGTACAGTAACCCATTCGAGCCACTCCTTGAGTTCTCGGGAGTCGTACAGTAGAGAATCGAGGCCTCGTCAACCCCACAGTCGTCTCTCCATCCTCGCTTCGTCCAGGTCCGATTCTGCCCCACGAGCATGAACCCTTTCCCACCAGGAGCCATGTGCAGACACTACTTTAGCTCCTGGCATGCCTCTTCGATGGCCCTCGAGGGGCTCTTTTCCGCAAGCTTGAAGGATTTCTTAATTGGAATATCAGGTACCGGTGCGCGGACAAGATGAGTACTGACAAGCCCTACGTCCTGGTTACAGGCGCGACAGGATTCATCGGCGCTCATGTCGTCGACTTGCTGCTCGAACGCGGTTGCAGGGTCAGGGGAGCGGCGAGAAACATGGGCAAGGCGCAGCTAATGAAAGACGCTCGTCCGCAGTACGCAGACCAACTGGATTTCGTGCAAGTGGCAGATTTCGCGGGGTCGTCGTCGACGTCTTCCTTTACTGACGCGGTTAAGGGCATTGACGGTATCGTCCACCTCGCGAGCCCGCTGAGCTTCAAGCCCGGGGACAACGAGAAGGACGTGGTCCTCCCAGCCATCCAAGGAGTCAAGTCGGTGCTGCACGCCGCCGCCAGAGAACCATCAGTCAAACGCATCGTCATCACTTCGTCGTTTGCCGCAGTCATCGACGACGGCCGCAAGGAAGCTACAAAGTTCACGTACACAGGCAGAGACTGGAACCCACAGTCATACGACGAGAGCATTGATCCCACAACCAGTCCTGAAATGGCGTATCGAGGGTCCAAAAAGTTCGCGGAGCTGGAAGCCTGGAACTTCATCGACAGGGAAAAGCCCACGTTCGACATCGTCACGCTGTGTCCGCCCATGGTGTTCGGCCCGATGCGGCACCCAGTCACGACGCTATCGGACCTCAACGAGACAAGCGAGGCGCTGTGGAAGATCACAAGCGGTCAGGATATCCCCAGGGGTATCACATTCTACATCGACGTTCGGGATCTTGCCCTCGCGCACGTGGAAGCGCTGCTGCGACCGCAGTGTGGGAACAGGCGGTACACGATCGCGGCACCGGAGAGGTACACTTGCACCATGGCCGCGGACATCATCGCGGAAGAGTTCGATTGGGGTAGGGACCGAGTCGCAAAATACGATACACCCCAGGAGTTTGACGAGACGTGTACTCTCGACGGCGAGGAAGCTGCTAGAGACTTGGGCATCACGTATAGAAAGTTCCGCACTTCGGTCGTGGACTTTGTGAAGCAGGCGATTGAAATTGAGAAACGGGGCATGTAAATACTTTGTAATAGGCAGCACTTAGTATATGGTGTATAGTATATAGTACCTAGTACATAGTTCATAAGTACATAGCACGTCGCACATGGTACAAGCAGCAAGACATCCTAGGAGGTTAGTAAATATGGTGAATGGGATCAGTCCCAGGCAAGCTGTGTATTTACCCACCACGCATGTGGCACCCAGTCAGGTACAATATCTTAGCACCCTTTGCCTTCACAGAACAGAGAATCGTCTTCCTCATCTTGTTCACGCAGTAGGGAGGCCGTATCGCCTACTGACATGAGGGCAGTGACTCGCTGTTTGACGCGATGCTAACTTGTTAGTTGCGCCTTTGTAACTTTGTTTGTGGCGGAGATGGCAACCCACGGCACGGCTTGCCGTCCAACTAGCTCACCACCGGCCCTATCAGTGCGCTCAAGTCGACTCGATGCACGTCGGAAGCGAAGCCCCTGTCACTTATCAGCGAGTTCCGCCGTCACAGACCATCTCCGCATCGCTCTTACAAGAACTGATAGGGCGGGCAGACTTGTGAGATGCGAAAGCACCGACAAAGTGCATGTACCGTAAGGTAAGCAAGCGTCCCGGTCTCCCCCCTCCCCGAGGCAGGAGTTGGCGCTTTCAAGAAGTCGTGCATATCCGTGAAATGAATAAGTACATGCAAAGACACCTGGGTCTAGACATCTTTCGCGGGACGAACACGCAGCAATTTCCTTACTTACCATCACTCGACACCTCGTGTACTCCCAAGGGTAGAGTAGAGCAGACCCGAGCAGGGCAGAGCCACAAACATGTCGCCTCCTTCTGACAAATTGCTGCCCAGCGTGCACACAATCGATCCGTACAGACTATCCGACACTCGGCCCATCTTCTCTCACGTCGCGACATCGTCTGGACCTGCCCGCGTCGTTGCTACGGCGGGGCAAGTCGGGGCGGACGAGAATGGCAAAGTCCCCAAGGACATTGACGAGCAAATCGCCCTGGCCATGGCGAATCTAAGCCGGTGTCTCGAGGCCGCAGGGGCAAAGGTCACGGACGTGTACAAACTCGTCTACTACATTGTCGACTACGACCCGAACAACCGCCGACACACGAAACACGTCAAGGCGTTCTTGAATGGTCATCGACCGGCGACCACGCTGGTCCCCGTTCCCGCCCTCGCTTTCCCCGACTATAAGTTCGAGATCGAAGCGTATGCCGCGGTCCGCCAGGAGCCATTGCGGACGACGGAAGTGGTCATCGTCGGGGCTGGTCTGTCCGGGCTCAAAGCAGCCTACAACCTCCAAAAGGCCGGTGTTTCTTGCGTCGTCGTCGAAGCCAGAGACCGCGTCGGCGGCAAGACGTGGTCGGTCGATCCGCTGGGCCAGGGAAAGTTCCAGGATGTCGGGGCCGCTTGGATCAACGACACCAACCAGAGCGAGATCTACGCGCTCGCAAAGTCTCTGGGGTTGGAAATGGTGACACAGAGAACCGAGGGCAACATCATCCAGGAGGATATCGGCGGCGGCTTGGGGCTGTTCGAGTACGGTGGCACCCCCAAAGCCATGGCAGAACCTAACGGAGTCGAGAGTCTGGTGTACGTACGTGAATTGTTTGAGAAGTTGTGCCAGGAACTCGACATCCGCGACCCCGTCGGGACCGGTGCGAAGTACGACAAGATGACTCTGGAGGAGTGGTGCAAGAGCGTGACCGGGTCCGAAACGGCATTGGCCTCGGTGAAGCTGTGGACGCGAGCCATGTTGGGTCTTGAACCGGCCGAGATGAGCGCTCTGTACTTCTTGAACTACTGCAAGAGTGGCGGCGGCCTTTTGCTGATGAGATCGGACTTCAAGCATGGAGGACAGCATCTGAGATTCGTCAGGGGTATGTCTTTTTTCCTGACACAAACCAATGACCGTTTTTTGTTATGTATGGGACCACTGAAGCCCGTTGACTGACGATTGATTTTGCATTGCAGGAACACAATCGATGTCCATCGAACTGGCCAAGTTGCTCACACCCGGGTCTGTAGTTCTGGATTCCCCGGTCCGCCGCATTTTACAGACGCCCGAGGGCGTCTACGTGTCAGCTGGGCGAGGAGACTTCAAGTGTAAGCGGGTCATTGTTTCCGTCCCAACGCCTCTGTACAAGGAAATCACGTTCGAGCCACCTTTGCCCGAAGCCAAAGCCAAGCTCGGCGAGGGAAATGTCCTCGGATACACGCTGAAGGTCATGGTGGCGTACTCGGAACCCTGGTGGCGCACGTCAGGACTCTCGGGTGCCGTCATGTCGTTCAAGGGCCCGATCACGACGTGTCGAGACTCCAGCAACGATAAATACGGCTCGTACACGCTCACCTGCTTCTCGAATGGCGACTTTGGCCGAAAGATGTCTGTTCTCACCAAAGAGGAGAGACACAAGGCTGTCTTGGACCATCTCAAGAAAATGTTTGGACCGTACGTTGACAGCGTGCCGGAACCTCTTGTGGTGACGGAACATGAATGGGCAAAGGACCAGTGGGCTCAGGGATGCCCTTGTCCGGCTTCACCTCCTGGAATCATGACCAAGTATGATCATGCCTTGAGGTCGACCCACGGCAAGGTTCACTTCATTGGCACCGAGACGGCGTACGAGTGGAAGGGATATATGGACGGCGCGGTACGGTCGGGAGACAGGGGTGCAGAGGAGGTGCTGGCTGCGATGGGCAAGGCCAAGTTGTAGTTGTAACTCTTGTCGATGGATGAATCAATAGGTATATATCTACCCAGGAACTGAGATTGTCAGGAACATAAGCTGGCTCGTTCACGATGGTTGCTTGCCGCGTACTCGTGATAATTCGTACGGTATTGTAGATGTTGCTGGCAAGGGGTTGCTTACCACCGAGTCTGCTATGATTGGGTCTTGCCTCTACTTTTTCCCGTTAGGCGTGCTCCCAGTGGTTGGGCGCCTGGGCAGCGGGTCTTTTTTAGGTGGTTCTGCCCCTAACGTTGGTGGACTAAGGTAGTTTAGGGGATTTAACAGGGGGGCCGTGTTGATGTTCATCCCTCCTCGTCCTATCATCGACCTCTTAAATCGCGCCCCTGTCATCCTCGGACGGTACAGAAATCGTCCTCCCCGTCATTGTTTACTACCGGTACCTTTTTCTTAGGCGTCGCGCGCAAACCTCGATCGGACTCCGCATTAGTGCCAACCAGGCCGTGGCTCCTTTTTTCTAAATATACCCCGTACTGTACACATCAGCCTCACTTACCACCACGTATCCCATTCCCTATACTCCCTCTCACACGCCCACACACTACTAACAGAGACACTCGTTTCTTTCCTGCTTGACTCCGTATAATTCTCAGTCTTCGAGATTTGTCCCATAGTCCTTGCATTCTTCGTCAATCAGCACCATGGTCTACGCAACCACGCTCCAGAGCAAGTTCGCTCACAAGGTCGGTGAGCCCGTCCCTGAGTTCAACACCGAGTAAGTCACACCCATGTTCTCTGCACCATTCTCGCGTGAAAGAGCGTTCCAGACAAGGAATCGAAACATCTCACGACCCTTTCCGTCACCTTATACCCGAGAATACACGATGCGGGTTCCTCCAAGCTGACAGTTCGTGAACCGCGCAGCCACCCCGCCCATCCAGCCCTCGTCCACTTCCCCATTGCCTTCAACGTCCTCGCATGGGGTCTTGACATCCTCTATGCCCTGACGACGGTCTACGTTAAGCCCGAGTTCCTAACCAGCCGCTTCGGCTCGGCCTCGACCTTGCTCGACATCACGCGCCTGTCGTATTTCCTCCTGTGCGCCGGTCTGATCACCACCGTACCGGCCATCATGTCCGGAAACAAGCAGTTGATCGGGATGATCAGCAAGAACGGTGGGCCGTGGGAGAAGGACGCCCAGGGGAAGCAAAAGAGCACCATGGTGCCACGCATCAAGGCCGGTATCACACACGCCATCGTCAACGATGTCGTTTTCGTCGCGAACCTGTACAGCTGGTACCTTCGAAAGGACAAGGAGGCGGCACCGAACCCGGCAAAGATCCCCACGCAGACGAACATGCTCATCAGCGCCGTGTTGTTGCCACTGCTGCTGCTCGGCGCCAAGATTGGTGGCACGCTCGTGTACAACCACGGTGTTGGATTGCATTTGGGTAGAAAGAAGTTTGATTAGGAGGTTTCACTCGAATGCAGGATTGAGGTGTTCGAGACTTGATTTGGGGAAGGGGTCCCGAGCGAATCAACACCGAAACGGGTGAAGAGGGTGAAGAGTGTGCGATGTCGGTGCAGAGTGGCTGTACAGCTCTCAAGACATCGTTCGAAAAAGGGGGAAAGGGGGGAGAGCATTTGGTAGGTAGTAGCAATGGAAGATGGCGGAGGGCTCCCACAACCGTGGTCAAAGTGCCATTGGAAAGAGAGACGTGACAAAATTTATGGATGAACTAAAGATATTCTTTATTCGACCCATGTGTTTCATTGAGGATGTTTCAAGGGATATGCAATTCTAATCATGTCATGGGATCACATTTTATTTCCTCATCCCCCATTCTTCCCTTTCATATGGGGGAGAAAAACACTCCTACCCAAGGAATGTGCTTGGATAAGCGCTCAGGAACAAACTAATAATCCTTCAAGGGACACCCTTTCTCTACACTCTCGCTCGCAAACTTTTCCCTCACAATGTCCCTCGTCAGCTTCATGAGCTGCTCACCCAACTGCGCGTCTTGGGCCAACTCGCTCCCCGGCTCTGCAATAGCGGGCGGACAGATGTACTCTCCTGACTTTGTCGTCGCCGTCGCCGCGTACACCGTACTCACGCACCCCATCCAGATGTCCTTCTTGAAGGGCTTCATGGCTGTTGACATGGCGTACCCGGCCTTCGGGTACGGCTCGTGAATGTCGTCGACCGACATCTTGGTCTCCACGAAGCCAGGATGCGTCGCGTTGATGAGGATGTTGGGGTGTTCCTTGTGCAGATGCGCGTCCAGGTATCGAGCGTATAGAAGCGCCGCGAGTTTCGAACGGCCATACTGAACCTGTGGGCCGAGGTCGGTGTTGAGTTCGTCCAGGCTGGCAAACTTGGTGTCTTTGGGTGATATCTGGTGCGTGTTGGACGCTTGAATCTGAATCCGCACTGGACCCCCGCCGCTGGTCTGCTTGAGCAAAGGCAGAAGGTGCGACGTCAGCGTAACGTTCGCGATGTGGTTGATGGCCATGTGCCTGTCGATGCCGGAGTCCGTCAGCTGGTACGTCATGATTCCTCGCGCCGCGTTGAGACAGAGAATGTCAAGTCGGTCGGTTTGCTCGCGGACCTGCTTGGCCACTCCGGCCACAGCGACTATGTCGGACATGTCGCATTGGAGCCAGGTGATTTTGGACGAGTATTCGGCCCCGAGATTCGTCTTGACCTCTTCGACTGCCTTGTCGATTACGTCCTCGGATACGGAGACGATGAACACTCTGGAGATGTTGGATTTGAGCAGTGTGTACGCCGTCGCGAAGCCGATTCCCTCACTGCCGCCGGTAATCAGGGCTACTTTGCCCGTCTGGTCGGGAACGTCTTTGTTGATGTCGAACTGGTCTTTGGCGTCGGCGAGTTTGTGCGCGATGCCGCCCATGTTCTCCGCGATTGTGGATTTGATGGCGTCCATGATGGCTGCAGGGCGTGAAGAATTGACTCTGACGCCCGTGGAGAATGCACTGGGCGCTTGACGAAGGAAGAGTAGGCGTTGTGGCCGCAAGTCTAGACGCCGGGGTGAGTACGGGTGAGTATGAATGTTCAGCCTGGTCGGCAACACTTGACACGAAACACCGTTGATATAACGCACACCGCGTGCAGGGGAGATCATACCAGGTAGATAATGATCGGAGATTCATGTCTTCACTGTGCAGGAAATGCATCCTCTTGGATCCAGGGAGAGCCTCGCTTGTTTACCTTTCGTCACCAGGGCTCGCTGCGCTGGTCCTTCATTTGGAGTATCAACAGTCACGTCACGACAAAGCGTCCACCCCTCGTCTGTAAGATCTTGACGATGTGGAAGTAAGATCCGAGAGGCGTGACTGGTGCGGCGACATAGTCCAGGTTTGATTGAGCGGATCATGGAGTCCAGTCATGATGTCGAGGCCCATAGCAGAGAGGATGGGTAATTGGGAATCCATCATTGGGCATTCCGTCGACAACCACGTTAACAGATCATCACCAGCGAGATACCCAGGAGTTCAGATTCGAACATTATCGTCACTGCTGCTGTTGCCCAGTGATGTCATGCAGTAACTTATCTTGATTCAATCTTCCACGATTCAGTCCGGGTCATGAACGACTTGCAAGGCGCTGTAGTGGTGATAGATCCCAGGGTACAGACCTGCCCGGTACAAATACTTGTAGCCCTGAAGTCCCTTTTGAGGTACGCACTATTCTGTCAAGGCAAAGGTGAGGCCGAAGCTTCTGGCAGCAATGATGGCCCGATATCGTAGACACAGCTATTCCCCTCGCCTGCAGACCAAATTGTCACTGTCAGACGAGCTCATCAAAAGCTGTAGACGCCAACCGGACTCCGGACTGACTTGGTATTTTTTTGGTCAGACAGCCGAGGCCGCTCGGCAACGTCAATGACTTAGTAAGTTCGGGGACAATCAAAGTCCTGATGTGACTGTCCAGCATCTCAGCATCTCCTCGATGATATGGCGACATCGCCGTTATCTAGCGGCTCGCCTCGGCGACAGCAGATGCATTCTTGTGACACATGCAGACGTCGAAAGATCCGCTGTGACTCGGTTCGAGGGACTTCGGTAAACCAAGAGCCATGCAGCGCCTGTAAACGAGCCGCGATCGAGTGCAGGTAAAGCGCAATTCTTCTACAACGCAGTCACTCAGTTGATTGCTGATGGCTACTGACCATATCCTTCTCAGGTTTACGATGGCCTGGAAACGACCGATCCGGCGAAGGATGGACGCTTCAACTCGCCCCAACACCCATGATGTGACAGAATCGGTCCTCCACACGAGTACACGCTCGGCGCACAAGGCTCGAGACGAGGATGAATCAACACATGAGTCTCAAGAAGGCCTTGACAGTGAAGCATTGGCCTCCCAAGGACTAGCCCGGACGAGCCTGTCCCAGTTCTTCCAGCATGGGCTACCCTCTTCAAAATGGGACGTTTTCAATACGCTTGATCGAATGAGAATAGTCTATATTGGGACAAAGGTGTCCAACCTGAGTCACCTCATTAGCCTGGACCAGTCTTCCAGGCCATTCTTGGTATATCCACATCCTGAAATCCATCCTTCACCGTCACTTACGAGCCGAACATACACCCCGTCTGCTGCTCAAGATAGTGCCCAGGACATTTATGCCCCCTTCAGCAAAGAGCTGAGAGGTGAGTTGATCGAGTCCTTCTTCAGTAAGGTCCATCCGATTTTTCCCGTTGTTGACGAGCAGTCGTTTCGTTCCAAATACGACCTGGCACAGGATGAAAGACCTCTTCTGCTTCTCTACGCCATCATGCTCGTCGGTGCTCACGTATCCCAAGATGCCAAGGTCAAAAGATCGAGATGCACCTTCAAGTCACTCCTCTTCAAACGGGGAAAGTGGCTCTTTGACATGCGTCACGAGAATGACAGACAGCACCTCGTCGCCGCTGCATTACTGTTCACATGGCATCTCGAGAATGCAGATACTGTCAGTATGAACGCATACTACTGGTCCGGGGTTGCTTGTCGTACAGCTTACGGCATAGGTATGCACCGCAATATTCTGGCGGAACCAGACACACCAGACCGGATGCCATGGAGGGACCGACGCCTCTACCGTCGTACGTGGTGGACGTTGTTTCAGGTTGAGGTTATGTCAGCACTGGAACATGGCCGTCCATCCATGATACGCCTAGAAGATTTTGACCAGGGCCCGCTTGATGCGAGAGACTTCGATGAAATCCAGGGCTCCCAGGATACTCTCGCCACGCACATCCATTACTGTGCAAGGAATATCGAATTATGTTATATCGTGGTGGACTTGCTGCGGCTGACGTCGCCAGGTATCCTCAAAAGGGATTCTCAATTAGACCTGGAAACTTTCCAAACGAGACTCGCAAACTGGGCCATAGGTCTTCCAATGACCACTGACTTTTGGTCGTTACAACTGCAGCTTCATTATCACTGTGTTGTCCTACATCTGTTCCGCTTGCATAGCAGAAGTGGAGATTTCGGACTGGGCTCCATCAACAGTGTCGAATTGTGCAGCGGTGCGACTCGTGCCATTCTATCTGTTTTTGAGACGATGGCGGCCACTGATGTTCTGAATCAGTGCTATTCGACCAGTGTCATGGCTTTGACAGCGGCAGCCATCTACCTGTCCAAGGAGATACAGCGGTCCATCACCAACGGAGCCGTACTGGTGGCATTAAATCACGTCAGAGATCTCGAGCGAGTCTTTCCTATTGCGACTGCATTGTCAGAATACTGGCCTAATGCTGATGGGCTACTGAAATTGTTCACCAACCTTGCCGACAAGTTCAAAATTCTCATATCAGACCAGCAGCAGCCACCCGCTCAGCAGGAAGGTTTTGATATCAATGCTCTGAACGAGATCAACTGGGAAGATATCTTTGCCTATTCCCATCATCACCAGTCCATCAGCACAGATGACTGGATGAATACTTGGCCTGGTCTTGAAAAGTGAAATCTCAAGATGGGTGTCCGGAATGGTATTCTCCGCTTGACGCGAGTTTCACCCCATCGTGGGCAAGCGCTCCTTTCCCGAGGCATGAAGCTTTACTCCCCATTCGGCCTAGAAATGATCGACATTTTAACTTCTTGATCTACGCAGGCTGAAGTCAGCCTTGACTACACCCTTGTCCGGTATGAGAAATCACGCATAGGAATTGGGCACACGTGGAGCGGACCAATTACACAACAGTTTTCCTCCCGAACTATTTACCTTTGCCTTGTAAAAGTCTACTCTTAGGTTTTTCACGTCCGACTCATACTATGTACCATTCATTCCTTGTGAACAGGAGACCTCCCAACAGGCCATATCCACCAGAAACCACATCCAATATGAAGGCAAAACGGATTCACCACGGTCCGCACTTTGCTTTGGCAAAGCATTACTCTCAACTCCACAACCCACATCATTAACCCACAGCCACAGGTTACTACCGGCTCAGCAGTCTCGTAAGGCATCCTTGATTCAACCAAGATTTCATCTCCAACTGTACACTTGGATCAAGCGTATTTTGCCTTTCAAGAAAACTGCAGCAGACCTTCAGATCCACCCACACCTCGTCCACCGCGGTTTGCTTCACACGTATAAAGCGACCGAATCACCCCTGTCGCATTCACACTTTCCTCCCATCGCGCGACTATACTTCTATCACGCAAGCAGACAACAAGCAATCTGCCCTGCCTATCATGCATCCTCTTGTGTTGCTAAATATTCTTCTCTTTGTCTGCTTCTCTCTGACGGTCCGTCCTGTGGAATCCAAGTGCTGTCGGCGGACTACCCTCCTCGGAAGATGTGGCGATAATTCTAAAGGGACACCTTGTTGCGGATACGATAAATGTAATGCGTTCTGCTGTAAATGTAAAGGAGGTCAGCGTCACTCTTATTCTCTCCTTTCTCATATTGTGTTGCTATTTACCAGTTTTCCATGTCGGAGGATGGATTTTCCGAAAGCTTTTTGGCCGCTTTTCGGCCACTTTAACAGTTTTACAATCTTGTACTCCGCACCAGCATCATCGTTACTGACATGTACGTTATTGGGATCTCTCTTGACAGTCCGCGTCATCTTTCAGCCGATTGCGGTCTCCGCGACGCCTCAGTGGAGCTTTACCAGTACCATCACCGCGCCAGGAGGAACCACATGGACATGCCGTGCTATGCACATCACCACATGGGAACCACTTCCTCCGTCGCCAGCCCCAACAGCCGAATCCTTCGCATACACCACGTCTACAAACCCTGAGGACGCCAGTGACTCACCTATCTTTGACGCTATAGAGTTACCACGTACGTCAAGTGACTTTGGTGATGTTAATGATTTCATCAAGGCCATAGCAACGCCCGCCCCGACGACTTTCGCGAAGATTGTGGCTCCAAGACTGGAATCTGCTCAGCTCCACGAGATGGATGATGATGAGAGCTCCACGGAGATATTCGACGACCTCAGTGCCGGACTCATCGTCAATGGGACCAGAGTCGTCTCCAAGGACCAGTACTTGGGCCATTTCGGCCTCTCGAAGCTACATGCCAGGACCGTAGAAGGACAAAGTATCCTTCAAAAATTCTTGTGGCATGATCGAAACGGTGATGGATACTTGGATGCGGACGAGATGATGGCGAGGTGCGATGAGAATGGTTGCGAGGATTAGGGGGGTTGATGAGTGTGACGAGTGTGTTGTGGTGGTTGATGGCCAAGATTTGGTGAGGTTCACGACTTTGGTTACGATGGACCAAGGTTCATGATTACGACCTTGGTTACTATGGTTAGGACTGATGAATATGGAGGTCGCATGGCCGTGAAACTGTTGGAAAGCAGATAACAACGGCTCCTTCTTGCCCTGGGGTTGAATGCAGATGTTGGCTCCGAGGAGGTATCCTTTTCACGGATCCTGGAATACGGGAGTTCTAGGGGACCATGCAATTTCATACGACGACACGACGACACGACTCGAAATGGCCGTTCAATACTCAGATTCGTGCAGGCAAGAACGGCAATGGTAGCATTACCTAAAGTAATAACTTCTTCTCGGAGAAATTGAAAAGCTTCAGACGCGTACTTATTGTCATTTGTAAAGTGGTCCACCATTTCCCTGATTCCTAGACCCACTGGAAGTATCACAGCCACCGTAAGATCACAAGTTCACTAGGTATGATACGAGTCCAACTAGCTCGATTATCCCAATCAAGAGCTGACTAACTCATGGAACAACGTCAGGAGTATCTATCAGCTTATGTAGGCAAGTGAGCAGTGTCTTCTTCGGGCCACTGAGATGCACAACAAGCATTGCCTCGCAGAACAGGGAAATGAGCGACTGAGTGACTGAGACGGATTTGAATGTATTCATGAATCATATACGCTCTGGAGCCATCTATTCTCCTCCTCCTCCTCCTCTTCCTCTTCTTCTTCTTCTTCCTCTTCTTCTTCTTCTTCCTCTTCTTCTTCTTCGTCTTCGTCTTCTTCGTCTTCGTCTTCTTCGTCTTCGTCTTCTTCGTCTTCGTCTTCTTCGTCTTCGTCTTCTTCGTCTTCGTCTTCTTCGTCTTCGTAAATGTAACTATCCACCTCTTCTTGATAAAATGCAAGTTGGCTAGTCGAGACTAGACTCACGCATCGGCATTGCATATCCCATCTATAGTCTCCGCGACAGATATGAGCTCCTCATCCATGAATTGCGGCTTGACGATTTGAATTGTCAATGGCTGATTCTTCCACAGCTCAGGATCATCTGTGAGGTTACAAAACGTCGAATTAGCATCGCCGCGACCATGTGTCTCCCGTAACTTCTGCACGGCTTCCCGCGAGACCTGATGAGGTGAGGAAAACCTGGAGGCGCGAGGACTCTGCAGTTCAGCCTTAGGGGGGTGCAGGGCAGCTCACAAATTTCCCAGTTCATCCTATCAAACACGTTATCCTTTGGCGTGTAATTCGTGTCCTTGACGTCCTTTTCCGGATCGACACGCATGTTTTTCAACGGCATCACGACGCTAGGGTAGTCCAACAAGTTCCAGAGACTGAAGTATCCCCACCATACAGGGTGGCCGTGGGGGAAACTGGCCGAAGGTGCGCAAGGGGCGATGAGTGCGTCGATGGGACGAGAGGTGCTGGTGCGCGCGCTCGTTTCGTGCCATGCGCGTGTGAAGTCGTAGCGGCATTCGGCGAGTTTGGTGTTGAGCTTTTACCGGTACGAGAAAAAAGGGAGTCGCGTGTCAGTCAAGGACTCAAAGATGTGTCAAGCTGGGGCATGAAAGATTCCCCTTTCCAGGGCGTTCACAAAAGCGGAGCAGGGGCATTCAATATTTACCTTGAACAGCTCCGGTACCGTTAGTGGTTTGATCCTGAAAAAGTCCAAGTACCATTGGAACGTCGGGTAGATGGGTTCGCCTGACGATTTGACAAGGTCGATTGTCTCCCTTGCGCCAGTTTGGAACCAAAGTTGCCACTGTAAGTCGCGCCCACCCACACTTGTCAGTTGGACAGAACGCAGACAGAGGACGCGGGGCTGAGGTGTGTATAGAAGAATAGACGTGTTGGCGGAGAAGTGGGCATGAATTGTGAGTGTGTGAGTCGGTCACCAGAGTCTGCAAGTATACGTACTGTTGCATGTGCGATTTCCCAGCAGTCAAAAGGAGGTTTGAATTCGAGTACTACACAGCAGAAGAGAGTCAGCGTATCAACAACTACGCAACGCGTAGAATGGACTTTATGAGATAGCAGATAGGATGACAACATACCTTCATGCCCAGCGCTTCTTAACTTCGCCGCAGTTTCCTGCAGTGCACGAGCAATGGGTGGATGAGGAGTGACACAGTCGTCTGTTGTCATTAGCCCGAACGAGAGTTTACCTTGCTTAGCTTCGATTTGCTTCCATGGCATGGACACTGCCGTTGCCTCGAAAGGGAGACCGTGGTGTGTCAGTAATATCTCAGTGACGAGTTTCAAATCCGACATGCTATGGCAGTTTGGCCCACATGACACCTTGATGGAGATCTGTCCTGGAGCGGCTGTGCCCATGCCTCGTTTCGCGGTGCGTTCAGCCGTAGGTCGTATGGCGTACAGCCCGTTGAATGTCCCCGGAGCACGAATGCTTCCGCCGATATCCGTTGAGGGACAAAACGGTGCACCGCGCATGGCGACGAGGGCACCGTCACCGCCGGATGATCCGCCAGCCGAAAAGTTCGTGTTGAAGGGGTTCTTTGTCCGGCCCCAGAGGTTGCTCCAGGTTTCGAGAAACATGCCGGTCTGGGGCATTGCGGTGCGAACGAAGAAGACGGCTGAGACATAATCATTGAGATGGCCCCTGGGGAGGCGAGGACGGAGAGTGTTGAGACACATACGTACCACCTGCATTTCGGAGAATCTGGACGACCGAGGCGTCTGTTGTACACTCATTATCGTGCCATGCGACATAGCCCATGGTCAATCTTTTGCCTTTCATGTGAAAAATGTCCTAGTAGCCATCAGGACAGTAGCTGGGCTGCTAGTATGGTGTCTTTCAAACCTTGATGCCAACAGGTAGTCCATGTAAAGGACCCACTGGCTTTCCTGTCTTTGAAAGAATGTCATCCAGCTCTCTGGCGCGCGCCATGGCTTCTTCCGAGAAGAATGCTGTGAGACAATTCACCTGCAAATGGTCATTTTCTGGATACAAAAGAGAGATCAAAAGCCATACACATTGATGCGCAATAGCTGCTCGGGCACAAAAAGCCTCAGTAACTTCGACTGATAATAATGTCCCATTACGCAACTTGGGAAGCAATTCGCTGGCTGTTTGCTCGGTGATCTCGAGCTGCTTCTCGGTTAGTAACCCGCAGGTGCGTGGTATCGAGCGGACGTCTGTTATTCCTGCATTGACGGGGCCAGGTAGACGCCATTTTGGAGGGATAGAAGCGAGTAGAGATTTCTGGGCTTCTGTAGCGATGGTCTCCCAGGTGCTTGCGGCCATTATCGCTTGTTTGGATAACGGATCACTATCACACAAAGCATAAAACCCAAGGTTGCTGGAAAGTTTGTTCGATCACTATCAAGCATAGATACTGTGCCAATCTGGCAAAAAGCCGGGGTGTATTGTACAGCCAGACGACTATGCTGAGCGATGCGTATGTACGTCGTACTCGTAGATGCTGACCGGCTCCCCTATCAATGGGTATCGGCACTCGTTCATTTCCGCTTCGGAACTCAGGGCCAGGCCGTGTGACTTCATCTCGATGCCGCAGTGAAGGCGGAGACAATCCATAGACATCAGAGCATGCTTCAGCGTCCAGCAGTAGTCAAGGTCGAAGACGCAGCGTTATCAGGTGCACGCGAACCTAGGTTGAGATGCCAGCTGCTGTGTTGACGGTTCAACAGCCTCGTGCGTCTCACCGGCTTCGGCGAGGCTGCCGGATGATTTTATATCCGGAGTTTATCCGACGCCGCAGAAATTCATGCGGTGCGACTTCTCCAGAGTGTGCGGTCTTCGCCAGCAATATAGATCTTAGATGTCGAAAAACTGGTCTCTACTCGGCCATATCACAACGGGCCAGACATGAGTGTGTCCAATAATGGCAGTCTCGCTGCCGTTTTGCAGACTTCCATCTCACTCTGTGAACGTTTCGCGGCGTCTCTTGCGCCAAACGCTGCGATCGACTTGCCTCCCACGAACCCAGACTCACCATCCCCGCTCATTCTAGCTGATGCAGCCGCTGCGTCTCTAAAATCACAAGTCACCAAGCTATCCTTGCTGGCTATTACAACTCCATTCACGGCTTCGGCTATCACGACCTGCCTCAAACCACTGAACGAGTCAATCCTGACGTCCCTCGTAACGGCGGCGCTTCTGACCACGGCCGAGTTGTTTACAGCTTCGTTTTCTGGCGAGTGTCGTTCTCTGGCCGCGACTACTCTCCTGGATACTCAAGGACTGCTGCAATTGATAGCAACGCGAAGTACAGAGGGGAAACCAAAGACAGAACTATCTGGAGTGCGAAAGAAGGCTTTCACCGAGGCCACTGGACGCATCTGGGATGATTGTGACAAGTTAGTACCCCTAGCGAAGGAAGGCGTGCCTGGCTATGTGGTCAGAAAGTCCAAGGAATGGCTTGACTTGATGAAGGATGCGGTAAGAGAGTTCGAAGAATGGGATCCGGCAGAGAATATTGATGATGATGACCCCTTTGGCGAGCAGCTGAGCGACGACGACGAGGAGGAGAACCTGGAGGAGGGTAGCGACACTGACAGAATTGCTATCTCTGCCGGGGTCAAAGAGCAAGCGCTCAAGGTTCTCAACCGTATCCCTCAAAGCATTCACGTCGTTATCAAACAAAGGCTCGAGAAAATGGACCTGTCGAAACAAGCGTCAAGGTCTCAGATCAAACAATTGGACACGATACTCAAGCGGAGCCGTCATGTCTCTGAATTAATCGACGAGTCGGCAGAGGGTATGTACCTGGGAGACCCTGAAATCTGCTTAAAAAAGGCAGGCGAGGCTCGTGCTGTGACGATAGAAGTTGTCGAATCGGTATTACAACCAATCACTCAAAAACAAAATGCCGCTTCAAATCAGTCTAAAGAGGACAAGTACATCCAACGAGCGTTGGAATGGATACAACAGGTTGATCCTGCGAATTTCGCACCGTCCACCTTGTCAGGTTCACACAATCGAAATCCTTGAACACTATGCATGCTGTCCAGTCTGCATCTTATACTTGGTTTGCCTGTACTGGTGTCCAGGTCGCCTTCTCAATACGGAGTCCTCTTTGGACCCAGAGGATTGTCAGCCACGTCCCGACCAAAGCCCACAACGAAGGCACACCCCAACCTAAGCTCCATGCGACATGATCGCTGACGAACCATATGACTGTTGCCAGAGCTGCTCCAATCACCACTGCTGAAATTGACCAAAACCAAAGCACCTCCATGAGCAAGGTGCGGAACTGCGGAGACGCGTTGTACCTCGCTAGAGCTGCTTTGCGATATTTTTTGCCGCCCCTGCCATCCACAGCACAAATATCCTCCATGAAAACGAAGGTCAGTGGTGGACATACGGTATTCCTGACGTGGGAGCTGAGTCGGAAATGCATCAGTCTCCACCGCCGCTGCGCAGCTACACCGTTAACGATAAACATTAAGCCCAAATTAATCATACCAACAGGCATCGGCAATGACAGTGCCTTGACCGATGGGTTATGTGGAATGCTGAAGATGATCAAGATGATGGTCATAACCGTGAAAGGAGTAAGCAGCACATATTGGGTCGCATCGAAACCCCTGAAGTATTGGCTGCCATATAATGGCCGAAAGTCGTCGCCGTACCGCATAATGCGCCAGGATCGCAACCCGAATTCATAGCCGCTCACAAATCCGAACAAGCTGGTTATGATTGCAAAAATGAGACCTAGTGGCGTGCGTTAGGACTCTGGTTTGTGACCACCATGTATCAAGATATGACGCACTTACCCATTCGCAAATTCGATCCATAGATCAAACCATAGTACAGGCCGATCGGGAGAAAGCAGCACTCCGCTAGTGCCAGGAAGACAAATATACTTATTGATATCTTGTGGTCGCGAAGGTCGAATGGCAATGGCGGAGGAGCGTCTAGACGTCGTCTTCTGTCACCGTGTGCCAAGGACTTGAACTTCTCAGACTTGAGGCCTAGAGGGCGAACCATGGCCGAGTCACTTGAGCTCGCCGAAGGGTTGCTGCTATCCACGGTCGAAACATGCTGCAGCGTATCAATGTGCCTGACAGGTTGTCCATGGTCAGAAGGTCTTGACCGTCTCGTCTGACGTACAGATGCTCTGCTAGGTTTTGCAACCACACTCTCTGTTGCGGTCATCGCTGTCTTCGGGATACAATGTAGGAGAGAAGGAGACGAAATATTTACTGGGGCAAGTGAGTGTATGCATGGTTTCGGGTAGACTGTCACTTGGGTGGTGGAATTACGTTCTAGAATCTCGGCCGACGCAAGAAGCACATCAGAGGATCATCACTTTATCGATTGTGACAGTACGACGTGCGCAACTTGCGAAACTTTGCTACTCTTGGTGCCGCCAAAACCTGGAATCGTGGAGTACTCAATCCTGGCATGGAGACATCTCGACGTCATGACAGCCTTGTCAGTCTGAAGAACCAACCAGTCGATGGCTCACGGTCTCATATCACTTATGTCAGCGCCACGAATGGGCCAGCTGCCGAGGTGTACAAGGCTGAAGTAAGGCTGGGGCCATGGTCAACAAATGGATTCTCAGTGGGCCCCTACCCTCTCGTTCTCTTGCGTGCAACATGAAGGGCATTTGTTATCGCGAGCAGCCCGTATTGCTAAACCCGTCCCAGCCTGACCACACTGTTTCTCCTTTCCGGATCGAAACACCCGACAAATCACCCACACATCGCCTACACCACTTGCTTACCAAATAACCCGCGGTGATCGTTAGGGCGAATGGAGTTTACACGACACGTCGAGTCTTGCCAGTCTCAACTTCATATATCCACCCGCTGATTGCCACATTGTTCGGCACGAGTTTTGCATCCTGCAAGTACTTGACGTCTTTCTTCACCTCCTCCTCCAGATCTGAAAACGGCAGAAAATCCAAGTTACGGGTTTTGAGCTCGTCCACGGCCTCGGAACTGCAGGTCTGTCAGTATGTCTTCTCGCATGTGATGGCGCCATGCTGCATACCCAAGGTTGGTTTCGACTAAACCATACGCGTCCGAGTTACTGAACGTCAACATGCCGCATCCGGTATGTTTGACTAGAACTATTTCGTGAGTTCCCAGAAGTTGCTCGGAGATGATGATGCTACGAAGCGCATCAGGGGCTGAAGCTCCAGCCTAGCAATGTGATGTATGTTAGCGTACAAGGCTCTTGGAACTGTTGGCGTTCAAGAAAAACCAGTACGACGTCGGGAGATGTTGTAAGGAAGTCTAGTCTCACATTTCGAATAACATGAGCATCGCCCAATTCGATCCCAAATGCTTGTGCAGGGTCGATGCGAGCGTCCATGCACGTCAGAACGAGATACTTCTTTGCCGGTGGAAGGGCGAGATGTCCCTTGGTGAAAGAGGACGAGTACTTTTCGGAGGCGGCCTCGACGTTCTTCTGAATTGCGGACATGTTGATTGCGGCTTGGAGATGTTCTTGTCTTTCCTCTACAGGTCTCTGTCGCGTAGTAGCAAGATATATATGAATGGCCCGTGGTGTGTTTGAGATTACTCTTCTGGTATCACTGAACAATCACAATATCACTCAACTTTTGCATCTCTCGCATCATCAGCAGCAGCAGCAGCAACAGAAGCATCATCAGCATCATCCTCATGAAGCCGGGTCAGTGACAGAGCTCATCCTGTCGTGCATTGGCTTGGTCTCGTCTTGAGGCGATGGCGTGCTTACACTGGCCGATTAGTCAACCCGGCCTCTGCGACGTGCCGTTCAGTAAACATGCGGGGAACATTTTCCATTCCCCGATACGAGGCTCAGCTGAGGAAATTCGACCATCGCAGACGGCTGAATTGACTGATGCAAGCGTTGGCTGTGAAAGCCTGGGCACAGGGAACCATTGCCTTCTCCCAGCATACATTACACTGGGGCCTGGTCGTATCAAAACAGGATCAATCTGATGATGCTCCCGGTCACTTTGCGAGACGGGTCGGTTTCCTCAATATTTGAAATACAGCCTGCAGCCTAAGCGACTCGGTGACTTTCCCAGGGGCTATCAGGCTGTCGAGAGGTATCAGCGAGAGCCTTTTCTCGTGAAAGTCCTCGACAAGTGACGGACTGAGACACGCAGAACGTCCGTCGCAGTGTGCGTACATATCCCTCTATTGCTAAGACAGAGATCTCTTGCAGGCCGGATTGAGGTTTAGTCCAGACGAGAGGGTCTGATATCCAAACGAGAGGGTCTGATATCCAAACGAGAGGGTCTGATATCCAAACGAGAGGGTCTGATATC